>NC_047516.1:36201161-36538661 GCF_902827115.2 Pseudochaenichthys georgianus
CCTTCCTGATCCTCTGCCTTGCCCCCGGGCCGTCTGCCCGAGACCCCTTCCTGGTCCTCTGCCTTGCCCCCGGGCCGTCCGCCCGAGACCCCTTCCTGGTCCTCTGCCGTGCCCCTGGGCGGTCAGTTCAGTCCCGTCCTCCTGACCCCCTCCTCCCACCCTGGTGGCTTAGTGATGCGTCCCTCCTCCGGACCCCCTCCACCCACCCTGCTTGAGTTTTTGGATTTTTGTTTTTTGTTTTGGGACGTCTGGGATCCGTCCCTTGAGGTGGGGGTACTGTTAGGATTTGTCTGTGTTTGTATTTTTCGTGTCCTTTTCTATCTTTGGGTTTCCTATTTTATTTTGTAAAGTGTTCACCCCCGTTTCCTGCCTGTTTGCTTTCTGTCGGTTTCCTTCTCTGATTACCCAATTGTGTTCACCTGGTACCTACCTCCCTCCTCACCTGTCTCGTGTTTATGTGATTAGTCCTGGGTGTATTTAAGTTCTGGGTTTTCTGTCTCTCTTTGTCGGGTTGTCTTGTGATTTGGCTTGTCCTCGGTGAGTGTGCTGTTCTGCCTGTGTATATATATATATATATGTATATATATGTGTATATATATGTGTATATATATATGTATATATATGTGTATATATATGTATATATATATATATATATGTATATGTATATATGTGTATGTATATATATATATATATATGTGTGTGTATATATATATATATGTATATAGCCTTGAAATAAAGGAATTATTTTGACTTTAATCTGCATTTGGGTCCTACCTGCTTCCTTCGCTCTACCGTAACAATAATAACAAATGTAATAGCTTGCATTTATAATGTACAGCAGTGTTGTAGTCAAGTCACCAATTCACGAGTCTCTCGAGTCACCACTCTTCGAGTCCGAGTCCAAGTCCGAGTCACCAAGGGAGAGTCGTAGTCGAGTCCAAGTCCGAGGCACCCAAGGACTGTCCGAGTCGAGTCCGAGTCATCATTACCTGTGTTCGAGTCCGAGTCCAAGTCCGAGCAGGCCCTGACCAATTTGCTGCCCTAGGCAAGATTTTAGCTGGCGCAGATTTTCTTTTTATTTATGGATATTTTACAAATCACTCCCCTTTTAAACTGTATTCTTGTTTATTAATAACTTTTTTTACTGTCATATAGTATTTTATACTATAAGAGAATAGATGAAAATCTATTCTCTTATTTTTTTTATAATGATCATATAAAGGTGTGCCTTTACCTCCCGAAAATCGGCACTCGAGTCCGAGTCCAGTACTCGAGTACACCATCTCTGATGTACAGCAAACCAAAGCACAAGAGCAGCGCTCAAAAGAGAAAGGACAAGAGAGAACATGGAGATGTAACAGCTAAACTGACAAAATTAGACAGTTTTTTTTGTCATACATCGAGCGCTAACGTTAGCAATGTTGAAGTGCAGTGGCAGCCGGAGCCGGAGGCTAACAATAGCTCACCTGCCTCACCACCATCATTGCCATCTAGCTCCACAAGTAATGCTCTATCCGTGGCCGTGGCTGTGCAACCTTCATCTCCAGCCAGCCAGGAGGAGAGGCTGGATTTGGCTGTGCCCGGCGGTGGTCCAACAGTTCCCCAAAGGGCCCCAACCGATAGGGGACACTATGGCGCTATTGAGACCCCCGACGCCAAGATCAAAAGCTATATTATAGCAACCGGTCTATGTAGGCCTACCGGCCCATCCCCCAGAGACAAACATCAAGGAAACAGGTTTAATCCTCGTCTTAGTTCGCTGTGCCGTTGTCAGGCTGTGGTGGTCTGAGGCCAGGCCAGGGCAGGCTGTTGTTGATAGCATATACATGTGGTGCTTCTGAGTGGTTGTGTATGTCCGTGCGTGTGTGAGTGCATCAGCGTGCGCTTATGTTTGGGGTGATGGGGGGGGCCCCAAAATAATATTTGCACCGGGGCCAATCACAACCTTGTTACGCCACTGGGTGGATGAGATCCGCCCAGAAATGCTGAAGGCTCTGGGTGTTGAGGGACTGTCATGGTTGACACGTCTCATCAACGTTGCGTGGAAGTCGGAAACAGTACCGAAGGAGTGGCAGACCGGGGTGGTGGTTCCCCTTTTCAAAAAGGGGGATCAGAGGGTGTGTGCCAATTACAGAGGCATCACACTACTCAGCCTCCCCGGGAAAGTTTACTCTAAGGTACTCAAAAGGAGGGTCAGGCCGATTGTCGAACCTCAGATTGAGGAGGAACAATGCGGATTCCGTCCTGGTCGTGGAACGATGGATCAGCTTTTTACTCTCGCAAGGATCCTGGAGGGGGCCTGGGAGTACGCTTATCCGATCTACATGTGTTTTGTAGACTTGGAGAAGGCGTATGACCGAGTTCCCAGGGAGTTACTGTGGGAGGTGCTGCGGGAGTATGGGGTGAAGGGTTCTCTACTCAGGGTAGGGCTGAACGATATACCGTGTCATGGCGATAACCGCGATATGCGCATGCGCGATATTCACACCGCAGGGACGTGCGGTTTTATTCTTTTTTTTTTAAAATGCTAACGCACTTTAGCACAGAATTCAAAATAAAGATACCCTTATTACTTATCGAAACTGCACATACAATATATCCGATTAAAGCTGAGACTCCACAGATTATTTAAGTATAGTATCTAAGCGATCCGATCTCGCGACAGGGGAAGCAAACACAGACATCACAACACGTACCTTTTACGGAGCTTTGACGGGAGATTGTCTCACCATAGCTGTCAATCTGATCAAAAGACCTGTTCAATGGCCTTACAACGAGAAAAAACGCGGCTGAATCGGTTGATCCATAGGTTGATAATGTATCTGTGGCTTTGAAGCAATTGTTCATAATCCATAATTCCATTTTTATATAAAAATCGGAGCACAAAAATTAGCTGCTAATGGTAGCCACCAGAGTGTATGCAGCTTCCGGTTTTGGCTACGCGTCACTCTCACTCCTTATTTGGTAATGTGTGTATTAGACTGCCGCATAGCCAAGACCGGAAGCCGCAGCCACTCTGGTGGCTACCATTAGCAGCTAACTTTTGCTCTGTGATTTTTACATAAAAATGTAATTATGGATTATAAATGAAATAATTTTTTTATACAGAGACATTAAAAACCTATGGATTAACCGATTCAGCCGCGTTTTTTCTCTTTTTAATGCCATTGAACACGTCTTTTGATCAGATTGACAGCTACGGTGAGACGATCTCCCTAGAAGCTCCGTAAAGGTACATGTTGTGATGTCTGTGTTTGCTTCCCCTATCGCAAGTTCCGATCACTCAGTGATGATACTATATACCTAAATAATCTGTGGAACCTCAGCTGTAATCAGATATATTGTATGTGCAGCTACGATAAGTAATAAGGGTACTTTTATCTTGAGTTCTGTGCCAAAGTCCGTAAGCATTTTTTGCTCAGGGGTCATTTAGATGCTTCTTATGAGACTTGTATTTTGTTTTGGTAAAAATGGTTTGTATCGTCAGTTAGCTGAGATTATTTCCGTTAACCTGGTATAACTTAAATATTAAGATCCCCTGAGACACAGTGTCGTGTCGCTGTGCTTTGTCACCAATCCTGTTGTAATATACATGGATCGGATTTCGAGGCGTAGTCGTGGGGGAGGGGGTCTGCAGTTCGGTGGACTAAGGATTGCACCACTGCTTTTTGCAGATGATGTGGTTCTAATGGCTTCATCGGTCTGCGACCTTCAGCACTCACTGAATCGGTTCGCAACCGAGTGTGAAGCGGCTGGGGTGAGGATCAGCACCTCCAAATCTGAGGCCATGGTTCTCAGCAGGAAACCGATGGACTGTCCACTCCAAGTAGGGAATGAGTCCTTACCCCAAGTGAAGGAGTTCAAGTATCTCGGGGTCTTGTTCTCGAGTGAGGCAACAATGGAGCGTGAGATGGGCCGGAGAATCGGAGTAGCGGGAGCGGTACTGCAGTCGCTTTACCACACCGTTGTGACGAAAAGAGAGCTGAGCCAGAAGGCAAAGCTCTCTGTCTACCGGGCCATTTTCGTTCCTACACTCACCTATGGTCATGAAGGATGGGTCATGACCAAAAGAACGAGATCGCGGATACAAGCGGTCGAGATGGGTTTTCTCCGCAGGGTGGCTGGTGTCTCCCTTAGGGATAAGGTGAGAAGTTCGGTCATCCGGGAGGGACTCGGAGTTGAACCGCTCCTCCTTCGCGTCGAAAGGAGCCAGTTGAGGTGGTTTGGGCACATAGTCAGGATGCTACCTGTGCGCCTCCCTAGGGAGGTGTTCCAGGCACGTCCAGCTGGGAAGAGACCAAGGGGTAGACCTAGGACCAGGTGGAGGGATTATATCTCTTCGCTGGCCTGGGAGCGCCTTGGGATGCCCCAGTCAGAGCTGGTTGATGAGGGGAAAGGAACGTTTGGGGCTCTCTGCTGGAACTGCTACCCCCGCGACCCGACCACGGATAAGCGGGAGAAGATGGATGGATGGATAAAAAAGAGGAAGTGTGTGTTTGTGTGTTAAAGTCTTTGAATGTTATGGTACAGCGGCTCAGAGCAGCGAATAAGAAGCCGCACTTTCAATGAAAACGCCTGTATATTTGTCAGCCAGTCTGCACTTTGAATTTGAACACAAGCACATCATGGACTGGCTCTGCATTGGTGAATATAAATGAAGCACACATTTTCCTGGCAATGTAGAGTGAAGGTAGCCCTAAAAAAGAGAAAACTATGACTTGGGTTAATGAGTAATTCAATAGTTCCTAGTGCTACTGGACAAGGCAACTCTCATAACTTACATGCGGGGAAATGTAACATTCACATGTATGCATTTGGCAGAGGCTTTTGTCGATCACATTTGAAATGATGGTGAGGAACTCCAAAGCCCCCCTCACTATGAACCAATGAGACAGGATGCAGTACCTTCAGGGTCTCGTTATCCTTCTCTAAGCACTTGTGTTCCTGCTGATCCTTTGTGAGGGCGAGCTCCTTCCCAGTAATCTCGTCTCTCAGTCGGGTGACCTGGTTATCCATGGTCTTCATCTTCCTCTTCATCTCTGCTATCTCCTCCTGAGGCCAGACACAGTGAATTTTGAAGGAAGGAAACAAAGGGTGATAATATATTATAAAAACATTTACTGTGGTGTAAAACTAGTTGTGAGGAGGTTTCACCATCTTTGCATACTAGAAAATACAGAATATAAACACGAGGAACGACAGATAGAGTAAAAACTGTACGTTTAATCCAAGTCTTTGGAGCAACTCATGAAAGAATCAAGGTTATGACTTCTTCCATTTCCTAGTAACTAGTTGATGCACTGGCTACTTCACACTTTATATGAATAATAAAAAGAAACACTTGAAGGATAGTGAATGAACTGCTTTCTAAGTTTTAATATTGGCCTCTCATACACACACACACACACACACACACACTCAGGCAGAGATGCAAGAGTTGGCCAGACCATCCGAGAACCTTGGGGTCAATGTCTTGGACACTTTGTGATTTGGACAGTAGGAGCCAGCGATGAAAGCCCCACATAGTGATCAGTGACCCCCCGCTCTACATCCAATCAGCAGTGTGTTAGTACCTGAGCCTCGATGAGGTTTTTGCTGTAGAGGTTCCGTTCAGACACCACAGACTCCAGCAGGTTCTCTTGCTGTTTCAGCTTGCACTCTGCCTCTGTGACCTTCTTCCTCCAATCAAATATCTCCATCTCTCTCACTTCCACGTCATCCACTTTTTGTTGCACCTGTGAAATGTAGAACAGTTGATGTCAGGCCTCAGAACAATACATATCTTTAAATCATTGTGTCATATAAAAAATGAATCCAAATAGTGAATGCAACCTTCTGCATGAGGCTGCTGGTCTCGTTGATGTTGCGGTCGCGCTCCTTCTCCAGCTGTTGGATGATCTTGCGCTGCTTCTGGGCCTCCAGGCGGAATCCACTGATCTCGTGTTCCAGCGTCTTCTTGTCCTGCTCCAGCAGCTTCACCAGGCTCTGCTGCTTCTCGGTGGAGAGTGCAGCTTTGATCATGTTCTATTGAATGCGATCACAGAGGAATACAGGACAATGAGGAAATGATGAGGGAAAATGTAGATTAATAAATAGCCTGTGAGTTACTTTTACACGAGTTGCTGCTGTTCTCTACTGACCAAGATCAATATTTAAAATGACATAACAGGCCAGCATATACAGCATCCTCTTCCTGTGAGGTTCTCTTCATACCTTATTTAAGATGTCTCTCTCTCGAACAAGCTCATCTATGGCTTTTCTGTCACTTTCCACCTGCTTCTGGGAGGATTCAAGATCTGTGGAAGGAGAAAGAAAGACTTGATGCCCCAAGTCAACAGTGTAGGATATTTTCATCATAACTAATTCTCTTTCATGAGCGTGGCGCTATCTTGAAACATGTTATGTAAATTAGCATGTCTCACGTCTTTGAGAAGTCTGAATAAAATATGGCAGGGCAAAAAGAAGACTTTAATGTCCGAATGAAATTGATTGATGTCCAATTTATTGTACAGAACAGGAATTGTAAAGGAGAAACGATAAAGAATGTCCCGATCCATACTGTACCTTTCTCCAGAGCAGCAATCTGAGCCCTCAGCGTCTCCCTCTGCACCTCCACATCAGACTTCTGATCCTCTATCTGGTGGAACTTCTTCTGGATGGTTTCTCTCATCTTTTTTTGTTTGGCCATCTCCTGACGCATCTGATTTACCTCGTCTTCTCTTATCTGACAGGTGGGGGGGGGGGGAGTCATATGAAGCATTACACAGAGGTTGGGTGTTACCTGATTGACATGCATAGGTATTCATTAATATATTCTCCACTACTGCAGATCTGAGAAACATTTTTTTTATTTTAGGCCTACACAGTATAGCCCCACATCTACTCTGATTCTGTCACTACATGCTTTGTGTGTGTCTGTGTGTGTCCGTGGACCAACATGTACCTTGAGCTCGTTGGCGTTCTGCTGATTCTCCAGGGAGAGATGCTGTTTGGCTGCAGAGAGCTGCTCACTGTCCTGCAGCAGCTTGTTGTTCTTCAGCTGCATCTGCTCCAGATCCTTAGAGGAGCGCTCATTCGACATCTGTCACAGTCAGGGAGGGAGGGAGGCAGGTGAGGTACCACTGTGTGTATATGTGAAATAATGTGTGTGTGAGGGTCTGTGTGGGTACATATATTTGTATGTATAACATTATTTTATATACCACACAATTACGTGCACTTTGGTTTTACATGGTTTTGGGAGCGGCAGTAGGGACTTGGGTAGAGGGTCCCCTGTTTTAATCCTTATAATGGACCAAGTATGGAGAGTGGACTGGTTCTTTGAGAGGTGTCAGCTCCTCCTGGGCACTGCCAATAAGTCCTTGAGCAAGGCACCAGATCCCACACTGCTCCAATAGTGCTGTACAAAAGCTGTCCACTCCTAATACTAGGATGGGTTGAATACAGAGACTGAACTTCACTGTGTATGTGGTGCAGCTGTACATGTACCTGTGTGTGACGATTGAAGAGGAATTCATTCAAATCATCCTTTCCTTTTCCACAATGCTGTTGTTAACCATACAGAATGATAGCAGTTTCCTGGTGTGACCTTTGCTCTTGTTGAAGAGTACATTATTAGATTGTGGGTTCGTATAACAGCTTACTGATCTGGGCTTTGGTTACCATACTGTAAACTCTTTATGTATACACTTGTTGACAAATTAAGCTAGAACTCCAGGAAAGAGACCAGAGGTTTTTTTTTAATCAATAGTATGAATTCAACTGCAGACAACCCAGTCTCACGGCATTTCGTGTTAAAGTCACAAAATGTATCTATTGATTCGTGTTCACCAACACCATTTTCCCCTTTTTTACAGGTCACACAGAACGATAAATAATAACAAATTAGAAGGAAAAAAAGGTTTAACAATACAGATTTAAGTATTCTGAGGCTCTGAGCCCCATTTATTTTCCTCGCGGACGGCAAGAAAAGTCAGACATTATACGATTCAAAATAAAAACAATAATCGTGGCTTGATATTGATTAAGAAAATGTTTTTATGAACCACACAGCTTCCAGTCTTCCAAGACCAGACCGGACAAAAAGACGTGGTACAGGCACGAAACTAAGGAGCCCTGGCCACGTTTTACTTTCTCGTTCGCACGAGTTAATAAAGCGTGCACACGAGTTAATAAAGCGTGCGCACGAGTTAATAAAGCGTTCGCACGAGTTAATAAAGCATGCGCACGAGTTAATAAAGCGTGGCCTCGTTTTATTTAAATTGAGGGATTCCTGTCCGTGACTCACAGTATCTGCTGCCCACAGCTGTTTTATAGAAGGAAAACCTCCTTCACTTTATGAAATCTCTGCGGCACCAGTGGCCTGTACTACGAAGCAGGATTTGCTATAGAGAGGCGAAGTCCCTCCCTTTCCGGGAGCCTCCATGGGACCCCGGAAGCGTAAAATTATACATTGAAGTCAATGGAGAGAGAAAGGTTATCTTTTGATCCCGTTTGAATTGTGCAAATATGATGTTTGTCAATTTAAAATAATATTTTGCAAGTCAAAAAAATGTGTCGTAAAACTGTGAAGTTACACATGCTTTTGTGTGAAACCGCTTTGTTTGGTTATCCAGGCACAGCTGTGTGTGACTCCCTCGGGTACACTGGTATGTGTTTTCCTAATGTAGAGAGCATTGATTAATTAATAAACTACACACTGAGTCTAGATCCTGACCAAATCTTTTTTTATTGTTGATCAAATGTTTTTCAAAAATGTATTCATACACATTTAGAAAAATACAATGTACAATCACAACCAATACAACACAAATTACAAAAAATACAGAAAAAACAAACAATAACAACAATCAGACAAGAGGACAAAACTATGGAAAAATAACCCCTCCCACCCCCAGATCCGGACTATCCTTGTATTATTGCTCATTCAATCTATTATAGCATGCTAACAAACATGGTACTTACTTTATTTGTACAGATCTGTATGGGAGACGATGGCGCGATGCAGAGCGCTGCCTGTGATTGTGCACGGGGGATGTACAAATGCAGCCACGCTGCAGCATTGGCAATATGTGCCATGTGGCAGATCAGCTCCACATATGTTGAGTGCCAGTGGAGGAAGCCTGGCAATTCCAAAGTAGTCCAGCCGGTGTCTCAACTTTACCAACAGTGAGAGGAGACATACAACCCACTGGCCAGAGACATCGCCACTGAGGATGTAGACTGGTTCAGGTCTGCACTGAGGGGCGCACAGTGTGGCATGGCATGGCTTTTGTCACCTGAGCCAGAGCCGCGGCCTCAACATCAGGCTATTGTCACCGTGCCGGAGCTGGTGAAGGGGCATGGGGGTCGGGGGCTTGAGGCAATTCTTGCCTCAATGCGACTGAGCAGAGACCAGCAAGCTTTCATCCAGACAGCCACCAGAGGACAGCGGACAAATCCTCAGTGGCAGTTACACAGGCGGGGCAGGTTGACAGCCAGCAAGTTTGGTGCTGTGCTGCGGTCGGGACTTTCATCCACTCCATGCGCGTCCCTCATGAAGAGGGTGCTCGGGGGGTACAACTTGGAAGGAGTCATGGCTGTCAACTGGGGGGTTGTAAACGAGGCCGAAGGGGTGAAGGCTTTTGTGCAGGCCTATCAGGTGACAGTGTTCGAGTCTGGTCTCTTTGTGAGTGAGTCGGTGTTTTGGGAGCATCCCCCGATGGACTTGTGCAGCCACCTGCCCTGCTGGAGGTGAAGTGTCCACCATCATTATACATGATGGTGTATATAGGATATATATATATTTGTATACATATCTGTAAATTGTATAATTTTATTTGATTTAAAAGTCTTTTTGATCTCTCTGTCTATAAACACAAACTGAGTAAGATTGACAATAAAGTTGACTTTGAAAAATATATATATTCTTTATGAAAATAGTTGACTGTTGGAGAAATGAATCCAAATGAAACGTTGGACTGAACTACAACTACGCCTTTAAATCTCTACGGACTGTTTTTCAGTGGGATGGCAAGTTCCTATCTTTAAACATTTATTAGTTTTTTCTCAGAACAGATTTGATTTTCTGAAGTTAATTTAACTTTGGCGACCATGTAAGGTCATTATTAAAAAGGTACAATCAATTTGTTTAGGGTTGACTAAAATAATGATAAACATTTCATTTGGATAATTTACTGACAGAATAAGAAACTCAATGATGCTCTCCTCACCTGTACCTTTTTATAAAGTGAAACAGTTGAAACGATAGATTTTAGTAAACTTAAAAACAACCTTCTCCAAAAGCTATCAAGGAATATACCGAATACTTATTTTAGAACTTCATTACATATTATTTGTATATAGTTTGAATGATCCATAATTGACAGAAGCTTGTGTTTACACTGACCTGTTACTCATATATTAATGTCTTTGTAACTTCAGTAAACCACTACCTCACTAATTTATTTCATTCATCACGGTTCAGTAAACTAAGTGACACATGAACCAGTTTAATCATTATAATAACGTAGGATTGCAACTCTTTGAAACTGTAGGTGGCTCTTAAAAGAGCCGTTGTGTTTGGGTGTGCTGGTCTCAGGTCAGTCTAAGCCCTCTCTCCGCGGATGCGGCGCGCCAGCTGGATGTCCTTAGGCATGATGTTGACCCTCTTTGCTTGGTTCATCTTACTGGGGGGCAGCTACATGGATGTCGGTGCAGTCCACAATCATTGTGCAGTTGAAGGCAGAATGAATTTATTATTGACTCTGAATGAAGCACAACTTCATGTCATACAATACATTGACTTTATTTGTAATTGTGTAAAAAAATAAAGCATTGATTAGCAAGCAGGACCTGCAGGAACAGAGAACGGTGATGGATGGAGCTGGGAAGAGAGAAGAATAAAGAAAACAGATCAACTTCAATCGGATATTAAAAATTCAATTTCAAAACAAGTTGCCGCTCCTACAGTTTTCTAGTGTGTAAAGATGATTTCACTTGACCTATGCAACATATCCCACTCAATACATGTGTGTCTCTGGGGGGTGCATTGTGCCTTTGATGTATATAAATAATATACCATAACCAAATACTATTACGTACAGTGTAAATCAGGTTGCCAGAGCAGGTCAGTGTGCATGTTCCTCAGGGTCTCAGCAGTTACAGGTGAGGGAAAGGAAATAAAAGAGAAAAAGGTCAGTAACAACACTTTAAAGTAACAACACTTTGAATAATGATCTCTTCTAATAATTTTCTCTCAGTAATCACTCAACTACTGTCTTTCCAACAAACAGATTGACTCACCCTTACTGTCATCACAATGAAACACGTCCAGAAGAATGTCATGCAAAGCTCCCTGCCTGCCTTCGACTCTCCCTGACTGCTTCCTTAGCACCCGGTGGATGGCGCAGTAGACTACTCTTCAAATGTTTCACGAAATACTTACCATCATGACTACTCTTACTGTTTAAAATGTTGGTTTACTTCATGTAATAAAATAATAACTTCATGGTAAGGCTACTAAAAATGACAAGGCTAAGTAATGTAATGCTAACTAACGTGCTCGCTACTCGTCGCTACTAGCTAGGTAGCTAACTTGACTATGTTCCAAGCAAAACATGTATATTACCTGATATGTCTGATCCGGCGACTCCTGGTCCTTTCATCAGACGGAATCGATAGAACGAGCAAGTGGTATGATCACTTTTGTGATTACAACCTGGTACAAAGCACACAGGCATCTTGTAAAAGTGAATTTATTTTTAGCAATCTCTTATTTATTGGAGGGAATAAATCAGTTATGAGATCTTCTTCTTCTTCTTCGCTTTAATTACGAGTCGCAACCACTTGGAGCATTATCGCCTGTGACATCACTTACGCGACCCAGAATGGGATTTGGGATTTGTAGTCTTTGTAGTCGCGTATTTTCGTGGGAAAATTCAAACGGGATCAAAAGATAAGTTTTCTCACTCCATTGAATTCAATGTAAATGTTTCGCTTCCGGGGTCCCATGGGCCGGAAGTAGATGGGCGTGACTTCGCCTCTCTATACTATTCATTCATGAAGTATGACGCTGCGTCTCAGCACGCGTCTCCATGTTTGTGATTGGTCAAATGTTGCTAACCCCGTCCCTTTCACGTGAACGCGCTCTCAGCCGGACAGAGAAACCCTGGTTGATTTACTGAGTTGATAACCAGCTTCGTAGGACCGCTTAGCGACATCGCGTTTGTTAGGGTTAGTTAAGCCGGGTAAATCAAACATATGAATGGGTCTGTTGAACTGGCTTTGTCGTACAGGGCACCGGAGGCAGTAACGTGTAGCTCAGCAGAATCTGAGAAGAGCAGCACCAGCTGCAAAGAGCTGTGCCTTTTACTGGTTACTTCACTGCGTTTCGCTTCATTAGAACCGCTGAGAAGAGATCGAGGCTGTGACACACATCGAACTACCAGAGTATTCCCCCTCGTTTTATGAAGGAGATGTCCTGTCACCAGGGCGCGTGTGTGTGTGTGTGTGTGTGTGTGTGTGTGTGTGTGTGTGTGTGTGTGTGTGTGTGTGTGTGTGTGTGTGTGTGTGTGTGTGTGTGTGTGTGTGTGTGTGTGTGTGTGTGTGTGTGTGTGTGTGTGTGTGTGTGTGTGTGTGTGTGTGTGTGTGTGTGTGTGTGTGTGTGTGTGTGTGTGTGTGTGTGTGTGTGTGTGTGTGTGTGTGTGTGTGTGTGTGTGTGTGTGTGTTCAGCTCCGCTCTGTGAGCGTGTTCGTGTGTGTCCGACACCACCGGCATTTGCACCTTCTCGTGCGCACGCTTTAGTAACTCGTGCGCACGAGTTACTAAAGCGTGCGCACGAGAAGGTATCTCGTGCGAACGAGAAAGTAAAACGTGGCCACGTTTTATTTATTTTTCTCTCTATGAACCCTCCAGGGCTCCGTACGAAACATACTACCAATAGAAATACATTGCTTTTATCGTATCGTTTAATCGTTCTGTGCGACACGAAAAAAAGGGGGAAATCGTGTTGGTGAACACGAATCAATAGATTACATTTGTTTTGTGACTATAACATGCCGTGAGACTGGGTTGCTACAGAAGCCCTTAGGGGCAATGTGGACAAAATGTTGGGGAAGAAATGTGATCCAGACCTTAAGCTTATCATACCATTTATTTATTATACTTTCTTACTGTTACAAGAGAAATATCTCAAATTACCGAAATATTAGTTATTAGCTAAATTAATATACGTGTGAGTGTATTTTGGGCCTATGTCTGTAATAGAAAAAAATACCGGAGTGAAGAACTGAATTTCCCCTCGGGGATTAAAAAAGGTGATCTTAATGTTAGTCACGGTCCCTCTCCTGCTCACCTTCAGCTCTCTGAGTTGCTGCTCCAGTCTCTGCTGCTCCTCTTTGGCTCTCTGGCCCTGAACGTTCAGAGCTTTAATCTCCCCCAGCTTGGCCTCCATATCCACCTGCAGCTGTTTCACCTCCTTATCCAGCTTTTCCTTCAGCCTCATCTCCCGGGAAATCACATTCTGCTGTACCTGGAGCTCCTGCTGAAGCTGGATTTGAACACAAACAACAAGTTACAGCTATATTAAAGTTATTTAATTTGTAAGTACCCCTGTGTTTTGCTCTTACAGTACATAAGGTCATCTACTGTACAGACTCATTGATGTAAAATGTCAAATTTAGCAGATAATCTAATTTCTCATTAACGTCTCTTCTTCTGTGCAAAATCTGTTTCCTCTTTAATAAGATCATTTACACCTTTGGTTGTCTCTTCATTAGTCTCTATTACATCTAACATGAAGTACATTAGAGGTCTGCCGTAGAGAGTAGTTTGCATCTTACTTACCTGAGAGATATTCTCGGAGGCTTGTTCTCGTCGCGCCTCCATCTCCTGCTCCACTGTGATGGCTTTGTTTAGTTTTCCTCTCAGAGCCTCCACAGTTGTCAGAAGTTCATCCCTCTCCACAGTCAACTCCTCGTTTATCTTTAGAAGATCACTGGAAAACACACATTACAGTTGGCTCCATGCATTTGACCTACAGTATGTCAACAGTAATCAGTTTAGACCGGGGGAAATTGGGTGAAATGGCTCACCTCTGCTCTTGGTCCAGAGTGATGTTAGTTTGTTGTTCAGCCGTTTGCATTAGGTTGGAAACGTCTTCTTTCAAAGTCCTGATGGTCTCTTTGTCCTTACTCTCTTTAGCATGAGCAGCATCGACCATTTTCCAAGCTTTGTCCAGCTCCTTCAGTGTAAGAAGGACAACTTCAGTAAATGATTGATTTAATTTGAGGAGAACAGAGGTAACAAATGATAAAAGTTCCCCCACATGATAAAAACAATAAAAACGTCTAAACACAGGCAGTTCTATGGGGGGGCAACAGTGGCCAGTGCCCCTGTAACAATGAGCTTTGACCCCCCCCTGTGGCCGTGCTCCAAATAAGAGTTTATAATGATAAGTACATTTTAGGTAGTGTTTTGCTGTAACGAGCAGAAGTGAACTGGAATTCATTTTGTTTTACATAATGCCATTTAATAAAATTGTAACTACTGAAACTAATTATGTTTTTGAAAAAAATATGTAATGTTTTTTGGATGGGTTATGAATCTATACAAAACTAAAAATGTTGAACACTGTCTTTGTCTCTTTTGTCCCACATTAAATGTGCCTCTCATATAATAACTGCCCCCCCCCCCAGTCAAATCGGTATAGAACCGCCACAGCTTCTTTACCAAACACAAAATCCTCCAAAGACACATCAGTGGACTATACTGTAGCATCTGATGCTCTGGCAGCCCTTTACCCTCTTCAGGGAGGTGATGGTGGTCTCATCGCCCTGGGACAGCTTCAGAGCGGCTGCCACTTTAGTGGATGTGGACACAACTTCTGCATTCAGCTCCCTGCATTTGGACATCAGCCTCTTCTCATTCTCACGGGACTTCTTCAGAGCATGGATGAGCTTCTCGTACTCCCCCCGGACCTTGTCCATGCTCTCGTCGCCCACCAGCTCACTGAGGACGATGTGGAACTCCTCCAAGGACATGTCCTCTGCTGCTCCTGACTCCTGGAAATGCAGAAAAGCCACATACAGGGAGTTTAACAAGCTAGAACGTAACTAACAGTAATTGAGTAAATGTAACTAAGTACATCAAGTAATGTACTTTTTGTTTAACTATTTCTACTCTACTTACAGTATATAGTATTTCTTCTCAACTGCATTTAAAAGGGAAATAATTAGTTGTATTCTACTTATATCACAGCTTTAGTCAGATTGAGATTTAGCATTAAAACAATGTGATACACTTTTAACACATTGCATCTCTCAAGATTAAACAATTGTAATAACTGTTTAGATACAACAAATGTAATGATCCAATGTATTACAAAACCATTATGAAAGAAAGACCTTAACATGAATAATGTGAATCAGAGCAGAAACATTCAATGTAGAATGCAGAGTACTTTTAGCTTACGTTTGATACTTTAATGCAAGACTTGTAATAGAGTGAGAGAGTATTTTGACATTAATATATTGGTAATTTTACTTCCAGGGATAAAGTTACTTTATCTTAAATAGTGGTAATATAGTATGTTTACTTGACCGTGTAACTAAGAAGCAGAATGTAATACAGACAGCATTAGTGCAATTAATGTTAGCAACCATGCTAAGTTCACTTTCCAAGCCGTGTATGATGTCAGGTTAGGCTAACTTTCTACTCTTAACCTTGTACTAAATGTATTTTTGCATCAATATTAAGTTGTCTTGTAAACATTCGTAAATGCAACCCTGTAGAAGAGTTCTTACCTCCATTACATCAAATGAAAAGTCAAAATGAATCCATACAGGGTGGCGTTATCACGAGAAGTGTTGACGGTTGCTTAGCGACCGTAGGTCTCGCGACAGGAGGAGCCGCTGGTCTGCGGGACTTTGTGAGATCACAACATGCACTGTGCGAGAGGTGGGCTTTAAAACGGAATGGAACTCATTTTCAAAAAAGTATTTCTACCGAGGACACGCGCCACGGAGAAAGAGTTACACAAGACCCACTTACTTAATAATATGTAAAAGTTCACAAAATGTTACCGTAATAAAAGAAATATCTGCCAAAGTTCTAACTAAATACAAATACATTAGAAAGATATCAGTTCATTGCGCGCGTTCAACACAATTTCAGTTTGTCTGGTTTGATTCATCAACTATCCTGTCAATTAATTGCCTCCCTCAGTGCGATCAGCTCATTCTCTCATTAGCCCACATAATATCAGTGGTCTAAGGTTAGAATATTGTAGCCAACATATTAGCCACACTACTCAAATTAACTTATCCTTTAAAAACATAATTAATAAGGAGGCAATACAAACTAACTGTAAATATTTTAAAAATATATATATATTTGAAATAACACAGTTGTTTTTCTTTTTCTTTGTTCTACTTTTCTATGTAGCTGTGTACCACTGTTGTTAAATGGTTTGTATGTAAACAATGTATGATGTTTTGTTCATTACTGAATACTCGAGACAGGGTTTCCGTTCTCTCGGCCATAACAGCGGGGGTATAAACTGTATATAAAGAAGTGTTTAGCCGTATTTTCAATATTTCCAAATTTCTTCAGCATCTGCATCTAACTTGTTGGTAAAGGTAAGTGACTCTTGAACTTGTTCAGATTCATTTAGCAAGTGTTTGGTAACTGTTTGGTAATTAAACGGCACCACCTAACGCCGCAGTGTCCTCGGTGGTATCATTTAGGGAGCTAACATGTATCTACCATTAATGCAATTTGACTGTATAAGAAGCTAACATTATGTTATATGACAATCATGTTTCTTGCCACCAAATTATGTTTATTTAATTAAAGTTAAAAACGTACTTCTTAATACTGCTGTTAAACTATAGCTTATTCAGATGAATTGAATAAGTGTTAAATGTAGTTAAGTGAGATAGTTTTAACTGCCAGCGCCAGCTAACATGTAGTAACCTAGGTTCTAGCTTTGTTAGCTAGCAATAATCTACCAATGCCTTTGACTCGTATAGAAAATACTCTCTCCCTGTCCACTCACACACTGCCAGTGTGGAAGCAAGCTCTTGTATCGCTCCTGTTGAAAGCTGGTGATCCCACTGAGTTGAATAACTATCGACCCAAATCTTTCTGTGTTATCAAAGATTCTTGAGTCCCATAGTTTCTGCTCAGCTAAAGCTTTTTTTAAATTCACACAACATCCTTAACCCTATGCAATCTGGATTCAGATCAAAGCACAGTACTGTGACTGCCAGTCTGAAAGTCTTAGACGATATTAAGGCTGCTATGGATAAGAAATATGTTTGTGGTGCATTGTTTATTGACTTAGCCAAAGCATTTGACACTATAGATCACCACATTGTCTAATGTTATGTTGGTGTCTCGTTTCGGTCATAATGCCTTTTGCTGGTTTCAGAGTTATCTAACCGACTGTACTCAATGTGTCAGGTTGGGTAGTACTGTCTCTGACCCTGTCACCTTGGAGAAGGGAGTTCCACAGGGCTCTATTTTGGGGCCCTAGCTCTTTTTATTATATGTAAACAATATTTGTAATCAGATGCAATTTTCTACCTATCATATGTATGCTGATGACACTATTGTATACTCATGTGCTCCTTCTCTGGATATGGCCGTTTCCAATTTAAAATCTGATGTTATCACGCAGCAGCATGCGCTTATTGATTATAACCGGCTATTGAATGGTAAGAAAACCGTGAGTCAGTGTCCTCTTGCCATTCCATTCACACCCTTGATGGCGTCTCTGTTGAGATTGTCGATACTTACAAATATCTGGGCTTTTGGTTGGACAGAAATCTGAACTTTAAACACCATATTAAAGTTCCAACTAAGAAATTGAAATTCACTCTTGGCTTCCTTTACAGACTTAAACGTTGTTTTTCTACTTCTTCCAGTAAAAGGTTGGTCTCTGGCTTATTCCTGTCCCAGCTTGACTACGGTGATACAATCTATAGATTTGCCTGTCCCACTGTTTTGGCCAAACTTGACCCACTCTACCATGCTGCACTGCGATATATATCAAATGCACCCTATAGGACTCATCATTGCACACTGTACAGCCTAACTGGATAGTCCTCACTTAGTATGCGTAGGATGCAGCATTGGTTTTTATTAATGTATAAAGCCATTTTAGGTAAGCTTCCACTGTACATATGTGCCATATTTGCTCCAGTTTGTGACTCTTACAACCTCAGACCCAGTGCCTGGATACGGGTCCAGGTATCTGCTGTGCGGACTGAGGCTGGAAAAAGGAGTCTTTTTTACTATGGTCCTTGGTCTTGGAATGACCTTCAATCAAGCCTCAAACTGACAGCACTTTTTCCTATAGCCTGTTTTAAATTGAAGTTGTCTGAAGTCCTTACCACCAGCTGCTCTTGCAGTAATAAGTAGTACCTTTCTTACTGTCCCAAATGTGCACAATGTAGTGACTGCTTTTCGTCTTTTTGTTTACTTAGTTGTGTTTTCTGTATTTCATGTCTGTGTTATTTGGAAGAACGTAAGAACGTGTAACGTTGCTGCCTTCTTGGCCAGGTTAGCATTGTAAATGAGATTTTGTCTCAATGTTTAATAAAATAAATAAATCTCCTTAGATATTTAAATGTGCCATTCTGCATAACGAGCACTTTTACTTACTAACTTTTTTACGTTTTCTATTTTAAGTGGATCAGAGTTCATCCGTCAGGCCAGCAGGGGGCAGTGGTGGAACGCTCTTAAATTGAGCGTTAATTTATTTTCCAATTCCAATTCCAACACATTTTTGAAAACAGGGCTCATTTTCTCAAAACATTTATCACAATTCACAAGCTCACACACCCAAAGTGCAAAACACCTCATACAGGAAATAGAAAAATGATATATAAAATATACACAATATAACAAATTCTGGACAATTAAAATGATTAGTTCCGTTTCAACAGAATATTTGACTTTCTGCACATATTTCTGGAGTGCAGCATTCTACATGTTACATAGCACTAAGCCCATAACAGACGAGGGTGCTTCTGATTGAGCACAACAGTGTGTAGTTGGGTGGACAACACAATCTGATAATATGAATGCAGCGTGTGCCATTTTGTTTGGTTTTGATAAGTGTTTCTGTAGTTTTGAGTGCAGTTAGTCATTCTGCAGAATATGAGGTGTTTTGCAATTTTTTGTTTTGTGAATTGTGTCTAGTGTTTTGATCAAATGAGACCTGTTTTCAAAGCAATTAAAAAAAACTGTAAGCAGGGGATGAGCAAATGTTCAAACTATTCAGTATAAATACGTACAAAGAATATGTGCATGAGGGTAGATGTGCATTCATGCATCTCACTTTATACAGTTAATATCAGTAAAAAAATTATTTGAACCCATCATTAATATACTGAAGAATGGGCATCTTCAGTATTACATATTTTGACAAAGACATTGAAATGTTCTGAGCTCTGCTTTTTCGCAATGAGGTATTTTTGACGAAGTGAATAATTTGCTGCTGTTCACTTTTAGTTGTATTTTTCTGTTTCCAATTTGTGTCAATCGCGCATGTGTAGACGTAGCGATAAGTGGCACACTCTTTTATAATATGTATATCTCATGCAGCAGCAGCAGCAGCAGCAGCAGCAGCAGCAGCAGCAGCAACCATCAGGAACATTTCACCATATCACAGTAAGTAGTAAAAAATAGTTTTATTGAAATATTTTACAAAAAATACAAACAGTCACTTAAGCACAACAACACAGCATGTGAAGGTCCAGAAACACACACAATAAATATTCATCACACAACACAAATGTAGCTTCGTTGAACTTTAGAAAAGAAACCTAGTCAGGCCTAACATCAGGAGGTGTAACAGCTCACATCTCCAGGAACACAAAGCCAGACAGCCTGGGCTTTGTGGTGAGCAGAAGCATAGGCATGTTCACACGGTATACAAAAAGACACAGCATTCATATTTAAAAACACATCAAAACTGAAGATTGAAGGTTTTGCATTAAGGACCATTAATCTGAAAAAAGCTCAAGCACACTGAATCATTTAATTAAAAATAGTGCTAAAATCGTAAACCCTAAAAAGGGTTAAAATACATTGAATCTCTTACAAAGAGAGAGCAGAAGAGATGGTGAAAATGCTGAGTTTTTCCAAACTTAACCGTTTATTTCCCAATATTTGTTAACTCAGGTAGCTCTGAGACCTCTTCTGACGGAAACTCAGATGTCTAATATTCTTTTAGATATTTATATTCAATAAGGCTTCAGATTTGGACTTTTCTTGCATAGGTGCCTGAATCATAAACAAACCACATTGTTAATAAAGTCTCCTTTAGCTCAAAGACACAGTAGACCAAAGTATTGTGTTTGTATTGCTGTGACATCAAGGCAGCCCTCACACATAGAGCTGAGAAAGCAACCAACGTTACCACTGCACATGAAAGAAACATTAAAAAATGAAAGAAATAAATCATAAAACATACGCCGTGTGTACTTTCATTATTACAAACACCGAAGCAAGAAGTCAATCAAACATATTTAAATCAGTTTGGTATTACATCTTCCTCTGCTAATGGGAAACAGAACAAATACACACTTTGGTTTGGCAGCTACATTTCTTTTTATAAGTTGAACCTCTCTTGTTGCAATAGCCCTCGTTCAGTGTATAGCCACACAAGCTGCTTGTGCTTCACAGCTAAATATCAAGTCAATCTCAACAGCAATTAAAATACTATAAAAGCGAAAGCTGAATTAAAATCAAAATACCTTTCACTTTAAGCCACAGGTATAATAACTGAGCTATCAGCTGTTTAATGTATTCAGTATTATTCACGGACACTCCCAAAGTAGTCGTCTCCTTCAAATCCCAGCCTGCAGAGCCAGCACAGCCTTTTACCGTTCACACTTTTTGATTTGGCTTTGCTGCAGAGGTGCTTCACGGTGTCCTATTGCAATTGCCCATGCCTTTTAGCACATTGGACTTGATATTATTTCAATATTTTACTTTTTTATTTACTAAAAAATATATCTGATTACCACAGTTTTCATAAATGATCAAGTGAAATGAGGGCAGCTCGAAGGCAAGTTGAACATGTGTTATATTGTCAGTGTGCCGCTGGAAGAAAAGGCTGAAACGTGGTCCATGCTTCACTTCAACCGGTACCAAGCAATACTGCTGGCAGCATCTGTGAATATGATACATATCATCCAGCTAATCTGCTCTATGTATTCTGCACCATGTTATCAAATACTGTAACTCATCACGTTCCCCACAGATCCATCTGATCATATGGAAGAGTATTAGGTAAGCTAAGACCCATATTTAAATATCCATATCTGATATAATGAGAACAAACTTTCAAATGTATCCACAGAGATGAGAACCATACAAAGATGTTAACAGCAAGCTTAGCAAGATACAATTCAGTTGTGTACAATTAAAACGTTTTCAGTCTGTTTTAAGGGAAATCTTAAAAGATCGTTTTTTAAGGAGGATGTCCACCTCATTGTCCGTCAGCGCCAGGAAGCTGATCCTGACCCCCCCTGGATTTACATGCATCCTTGCTACATGACATGTGCAATTCAATTCACAGACCAGACCGTGTATTTGTTTGAAGTGCACACCTTAACCTCGCTCATCACCACAACCACACGGCCACAACGCTGTGCCGTTAAAGTCACTCACTATACATAAAGGCGTTTCAGTGTTTGTCAGACCCCCCCCCCTCCTCACTCCACAGGGTCGCTGCTGCTGCTGCTGCTGCTGGCCTTGACCCCCGCCCTGCTGATGTGCAGCCAGGGCAGCTTGGCACAGTTCTTAAAGAGCTGCTCGATGGCGATGTGACGCACATGCAGCTCTGACGCCAACGAGTCTTTCTCCTGCACGGCCTCCGTCAGCTCCTCAAACACCTCTGTGGGAAGGGAGAGGCCAGAGCAAACTCAAATCATCATTTATTCACACGACTTGTTTTATACAATCAATCAAGACATAATGGAGACATGTGAAATGGGAAACCCCAATACGCTATAGGGAGTGTGAGAACAGGAGCCCAGACAATAAAACACAAGGTTTTATATTATATATCATGAATAAATATAGAATTGAGAGTTCATGTATTACTCAGAAACATTACAAGCCAAAAACCCGTTCAACTCAACTACTTTAACACTAACTAATTCATGGTCTAAGTATTTCATTCATCAGTCCATATATATATTACAAATAAGTAAGATGATTAACAAAGACACGTTTTGATGGGAAATGTATGGTGCATTTCAGAGGTGTAGAAGTCGACAGCCATTGTTGCTTTAAGTGCTTTTAACAGACAGACAAAGATAAAGACATATTGAAAGTGTGATCAATCTCATTCCACACTTCCTAGGATAAATGAACTGGGATAAGCTCACAGTCTGTCGTTCAGCATATAACTATGGTAAACAATAAACAGGCATATTCACACACACATTGCATTCAGTGAGTGGAGCTGTGAAACAGAGGGTCAGTGTCCATGGACCAAGGTATGACTTCCCTTTGAACACGTTCAGCTCATTCAGGTAGCGAGGGAGGCATTGCACCATGTGACTTTGCAGACACATCAGACAGAGTCAACTTATACTCCAAACAAGCGAGATAAAGAAAATCCATAATATTGAATACTGAAGGAGCAGAGAGCAAAGACAACGTGACAGACAATGTTTCGACTTCAGATAAATAACACAACACAAAAACACATCCAACTAATAACTTCAGTATAGGGAGCTATGCAGCGGAGCAACACCGGTACAAACACGTGTACGGACATGAAAGCTCGGTGGATTATACAAGTCATGGCAGATCCTTTCTGAGAACAGTCATTCAAACCTGTGGAGCTGGACTTCCTTTCCTCAGAGTGATCCTGCATACGTTGATCATGTTATGTTCCTCTTGAGAGGGAGACACACTATGGCTCCTTCAATCACTTTCGGCTAAAGATTGAAGATAGAAATATCAAATGATAATGAGGGTGTTAACTAAAAAAGGACTGAGCCAAACCCCTCCAAACGATGTGCTATGGAGTGCTGCAGGATGCCGACCGGAGGTTCACCTCGTAAGGGCTAAAGGCAAATGGGACTTCCATTGGATTGTGGTGTATCACAGAGACATCTCTGTGGCAAACGCATACGATACTAACATGCTTAGTTCAGCGGGATCATCTCCACATATGAACACTTCATGATTTCTGAAGCGTTCATTGGTCGACTGTAATACTATATACTGGAAAAACCACATGGTTGCAAAAATTCACACGACAGAACTTATTTTGGGGATCTAACCAGAAAAAAAGGAAATAATACACAGACGGAAGATCTGGAACTGGATGAGGTCAAATGCTAACGCATTTCGGAGCTTTAAGACTCATTCCTGCGTCACTATATTCGTTCAATGATGATTGGGTGTCAATTAAAAAGGTAGTGTGCAACAAGTCTCACAATTGTGTTCTATGATGACCCACCTATGTCTGCATTCTGCAGGGTCTAGTCATTTACACCGGGGTAACATGATTCAACCTTAGAAGAAGTGCGTAGCTTGGCTTGTACTGATTGTGCCAACACTACGTCTACCTGACTGAGCTTTGAGTAATCTGTCACTTCAAAATAATGTTTAGCTGAGGAGGGCATCTGAGCATTACACATTAAAGACATACACATGTTCAGTTTAAAGCATTGATTATGCAAAAGTTTGAACTTGATGTCAAAGGTTGGGATCAATAAGCGGAATAGAACAAGTGAACAACACTTACTTTGAATCTGCATCAGCAGCTGGCTGTTCAGCTGATGGAGGTGGTCCACACTCATGTTAGTCACTGAAAGAGAAAGGCTTTGCATGAGAGAGGGAGAGGCACCGCATGTCACAGCATGTGACTGAGCTCTGACTCAGACACTGAACCGGCTGCTCTTCAGCAGATACATTTATAAAATAGTTGAAATGTCAATATATTAGTCTGCATTTAAACGTGAGGGCAGGAGGACACTGAACAGACAGGTGGCCTCCTTCCCCTTTTCCATAGTTTTATCTCCATTTCTGTAACTACAAATAAAATGTTTTGCTGTTTACGCAAATAAGAAAGTCTGGAATAACTAAATAGCAGCATTTTGAACAATCTACAGGCATTTCTGAAACACTCAAGTGAAATTGACACAAACTACATTGGAAAAAATGGGTGTGGGGGAAAAACATGCACCATATAGAATCAAGCAGAAAATAAAAGGTGTCCGTATGTATGCTCTCTTTTTCAAACTGTATACAGGAATACTGTAGCAATATCAGAAGGGATTTGTTACTTCTTTGAGGTTCTGCAGCACTGAGCTGTTTATGGCTAAGTGCAACTCGTACATTTAACCAGCTATTAACAAATCTAAAGAAACACTGTAGTGTTCACACCCCAAAATAAATGTGTTTTAAGGTATCCAGTCCAGATGTTGAAGTGCCATCTGTGTGTTAGCGTGTGAACGAGCAATAGAATACATGATGAGCAGTTGTTCACATTGCATTCCAGCCTTGCCATGACTGTGTTAATGGGTCAATGTTGGTGTGTCGTGTGTCCTTATGCAAAGTGAGAAGCCCCTATAGTCATCTATAGAAGGCTGCCTCACATTCCTGCAGGCTGTAGTCATAAGCAGCTTTTGCAGTGACGAGACACGAGACAGCCAAGGACACACCGCTTCGAGGGAAATAACGTTTCTATGAGGAGATGAAGGATGGACCAAGTGAGAGTGTCTTTTCTGTTGCCGTGTTACTGTTTTGTCAGCTGCCCTTGGACTAACAAATGCTTGGAAGTTTTGGAAATTGAAGAGATGCCACTTGCTGAAGTTAAAACACAGAGGCAGCAATGCATTTCTGTTGACATTTCAAAGACAAATAATCAAACCTTCCCCTGCTGGCTATATTACAATCTCAAACTTAGAAAGGTAAAGTTAGTGGAGTGAAATGAGCTTACATTCATCGGTGCTGTGGCCCTGGTGCCTGCGCTGTGCCTGTCCTCCTCCTGATAATAGGTTCCGGCTGTGTAGACCGTTCCTGCCGTCACTGGACCAGACGTCAGAGTGAGCCTCCTGCAGCAGCCCCAGCTTCTCCACTGTGTGGCGCTCCAACACCCCCATGGTGTAGTCCGGCCTGTCTGTAGCCCTGCCTGTGTCCCAGCAGGGCGTGTAGCGCGGCACCTGGGCGTCCGACTGGGGCAACAGCTTGCGGTCACTCTGCTGGCTGTAACAGAGGAGCTTGGACCCTCGTCTGCCCAGCCCGTTAGAGGACACAGAGTCTTTGTTCTGGGCATACTGGATGATGCGGTTCAGTTTCTGGCTGAAGGCCAGCTTCATGCCCTCGTAAGCACTTTTGGAGACCTTGGAACGTGACAGCTTCTGGTTGGCGATGAGGTGGCATTTCTCAAAGCAGTCTCTGTGGCCGCGCAGGGACTTCGAGTGCAACAAGATAGCAGAGGAGACACCTGCATTCAAACAGACATAAAGCAATGAGTCAGTAGGTACACAACTACGAATGTCTTCACCCTAAAACACATGAACGACAAAAAAACTGTCAAAAAACAGGGCTCCTTAAACATAAAAATAGTTGAATATAGATAAAGCAGTTGGTGGTGACTGACCTATTGAATTTGGACACAGCACATAGAAGTAAACCAGTATGATAGTATGCTAACAGTGGCAGACTGGCCTATGGCTTCTCTCTATGAAAGCTGCTTAGTGTGCAGTGGATTAGCCACCAGAGCGTTGAGATAGCAGGGATCATAGAGTCCAGGCTCAGTGCAGACCAAGCAGCAAACTCTGGGGAAGAGCCGGGACGCTAATACGGAAGTGTCTCAAACTGCAGTTCATCTAGTGGCCAGTAGGAGCAGTCTGCAGAAGGGAGCAATTTACATAGACCTCCATGTTAAAATGGATTGGGGGGGGGGTGCATTTTTTTTTTTCTCAACTCATCCGTTTAATTAATATTAAGCCTTAAAGCTTTTGCATAAATTAGGGCGTGGTCACTTTGATTGACATGGACATGCCTCACTGTCAGCTAACAGCAACTTGTCCACTCTGCTAGGCTACAACCATAGAGGCTACAACGTTAGTTAGTTGTAGTTACTGTACTTGACCCTTTAGCTTTAGCCGTGTTCGTGGTGATTGTGCCTTTTAGGGAATATTGTTACAAATACCAGACAATTAAAATGTCGTGCTGTGCGCTTGAATGTACCAACAGAACTTCCAAGAAGTCTAAAATGATAATATTATACATGTTAACCCCGTTCGCAGGTATTTGTGTGCTTGGTAGCTTAGCTTTCCACTTATTAGCCAGCTAAGGACGTAACCCTTTATACATACATATACATTTTAGTTTCTGATTCAGCCTTGGGTAAGACTTTTATAGTCTATGGCTATGACGCCCATAATGCTAAACGGGAGCAAATGTTAATAGGGGACCCAATTATCCCAGTGGTGGCCGCCGGAGCTAACGGAGCCGCAGGTGGCTAGCTCCAGCCGGCGTCCCGGAGCTAGCCCACTGCGGCTCCGTTAGGTCCGGGCGGTGGAGTCTGTCTTTTCTCAACGTGTGAATGACAAGCATTAAGAATAACAAAATATAGCTAATTCTCTTGCAGATTGTCTCATTTGATTATGAATGTAACGTTTATATAGGGGAACTACACTGTTAGCAGTAACTTGGTATGCATGTATTTCATGTTAGCTTAGCTTCTTAGCCTGAGCTAGCTCTGTTTACTGCCAGTTCGGAGGCTCCGCCTCTTTGCCCTTATTTGGAGCACGCGGGATTAGACTGACGTCAAAGTCGAGCCGTTAGTGGCCGACTCCGCCTACTAAGGGCTTCACGGCACCTCTGCAGAATCCTATTTTATCGACTGTACTTCCTGTATTTACGTTATTAAAAACCAAGATGCAAATATAGTTTTCAATATAAATCGAGAAAGTATTTGGAATAAAATGTGAGAAAATAGAATGTTTCCAGTTTCTTAAAGTCCAAGGTGAGACAAAAAACAAAGACATTAACTGTAACACACTATTTGAAGGACAAATTAATTATTAAAATAGTTGCCCATTTTGTTTCTGTTGATCTACAAAATCGATTAGTCGGAAAATCTGTGCAGCTCCACACAACACCATAGTATGCGTATATGAGACACTTTTAACAGAAGATCAGCTTTATGCAAGAAACAAAACAACGGAATAGGAAGAAGAGAAAAAACAACTTCAGCTCGGGGGCTGATATTCTATAATTAAACTACATTCTTTGGAAGTTCCTCTATGGGAAAAAGGTAATGCTTCCTGGACCCAGTCAAAACAGCGCACACAATTTTAGCACGTAAAGAACACATTAGCACAAAGCAAGGGGACCAAAGTGTAAATAACGTCTCAGTAAGGTTGGCCAGATCTAAATAAACAAAGGGAGATCTGAAAGTGAAGTAAGTGTGTGTGTGTGTGTGTGTGTGTGTGTGTGTGTGTGTGTGTGTGTGTGTGTGTGTGTGTGTGTGTGTGTGTGTGTGTGTGTGTGTGTGTGTGTGTGCGTGTGTGCGTGTGTGCGTGTGTGCGTGTGTGCGTGTGTGTGTGTGTGTGTGTGTGCGTGTGTGCGTGGGTGGGGAAAGCACAAGGGTGAGCGAGTGTTCCACATGCGTCTGAGTGTTGGCCTTCCTTTCACAGCCTGCATTTCTCGGCAGACAGACGTCGTGTTGGGGCCTGAGGTGAGGAGATAAGTCACTATCGTCCATAGAGATTCTAGAGCTCCCTCGGATAGGTTCAGCTTACAGGCTTCTCTCAGCAACTCACCAGCACACACATAATACAGATGCACAGGAAATGACAATACCACCTCAGGACAACAGTGCAATTGGTACAAACACACACACGGCCCTTGTATTTTAATGTAACACACAAACCTATCAAGGCTGTGCCAATTGGTGATCGGATCGTATACTTATTGTATTGCCATCTCTTTTTTATACAATAAAACAAAACATGAGGTTTTCCTTGGACACTAAACCTAAGTTGTCCATGCAATTGGATCTCTTAATGAGGATCTTGAGTTTATTGATTGGCCCATATGAAATTAGAAACGATTGCCCAACCCTGTACTCAAAACTGGGGTTTCAGTTTCCTTTAACACAGAGTTATGGCAGCCAAAACCAAGAGGGTCAGTGAACGACTGTCTTTGTCATTGTCTCAAAGATTCCCTGATGGTTTAGATGTAGTATGACCAGAAAAGAAAAAAAAGAGCAACTGTTCGTGATCAAGATTAGACAGAATTCAGTAAGAAACATTTAAAACAGATAGGCCTAACAAATGTGTCTGCCAACAGAAAAAAGGGTTTTGACTTCACATTAAGGGTAAGACCGGCAATGGAAAAAGAAAACGCGTCCATTAGTTGGTAAGAAAACAGAACAGAAACACAATGAACTGCTTTAAAGGACACAGCAGCGGCTACAAGCAGTTCTTTATAGAACTAGTAATTCTGCTAAAGTGATACTCGTACAAAGAGTGAAGTGTCACTTTTGTTCCAGGTGTGATGATCTTTTAAAAACACTATGTTGACTGAAAGCATGAGGATGAATATAAGCTTTAAGCACCATTTATTTGTAGGGAAATTGTCTGGTCTTGTTTCTGTCAAGTGCAATCTCTTTACATGTCTTTTGAAGGATTGGTGTATGCCTGCAGGATTATTACAAATAAAACACCTTATGTAGGACAGCCATTTGATATGATATACAGTGGGGCAAAAAAAAGTATTTAGTCAGCCACCAATTGTGCAAGTTCTCCCACTTAAAAAGATGAGGCCTGTAATTTTCATCCTAGGTATACTTCAACTATGAGAGACAAAATGAGAAAAAAAGTTGGTCAACAACAAAAGTTCATCTCAATACTTTGTTATATACCCTTTGTTGGCAATGACAGAGGTCAAATGTTTTCTGTAAGTCTTCACGAGGTTTTCACACACTGTTGCTGGTATTTTGGCCCATTCCTCCATGCAGATCTCCTCTAGAGCAGTGATGTTTTGGGGCTGTCGCTGGGCAACACGGACTTTCAACTCCCTCCAAAGATTTTCTATGGGGTTGAGATCTGTAGACTGGCTAGGCCACTCCAGGACCTTGAAATGCTTCTTACGAAGCCACTCCTTCGTTGCCCGGGCAGTGTGTTTGGGATCATTGTCATGCTGAAAGACCCAGCCACGTTTCATCTTCAATGCCCTTGCTGATGGAAGGAGGTTGTCACTCAAAATCTCACGATACATGGCCCCATTCATTCTTTCCTTTACACGGATCAGTCGTCCTGGTCCCTTTGCAGAAAAACAGCCCCAAAGCCTGATGTTTCCACCCCCATGTTTCACAGTAGGTATGGTGTTCTTTGGATGCAACTCAGCATTCTTTCTCCTCCAAACACGTCTAGTTGAGTTTTTACCAAAAAGTTCTATTTTGGTTTTATCTGACCATATGACTCTCCCAATCCTCTTCTGGGTCATCTAAATGCTCTCTAGCAAACT
Organism: Pseudochaenichthys georgianus; assembly: GCF_902827115.2. Lineage (NCBI taxonomy): Eukaryota > Metazoa > Chordata > Actinopteri > Perciformes > Channichthyidae > Pseudochaenichthys > Pseudochaenichthys georgianus. Next base: position 36,230,661 of record NC_047516.1, read on the forward strand.
TCAGACGGGCCTGGACATGTACTGGCTTAAGCAGGGGGACACGTCTGGCACTGCAGGATTTGAGTCCCTGGCGGCGTAGTGTGTTACTGATGGTAGCCTTTGTTACTTTGGTCCCAACTCTCTGCAGGTCATTGACTCGGTCCCCCCGTGTGGTTCTGGGATCTTTGCTCACCGTTCTTGTGATCATTTTGACCCCACGGGGTGAGATCTAGCGTGGAGCCCCAGATCGAGGGAGATTATCAGTGGTCTTGTATGTCTTCCATTTTCTAATAATTGCTCCCACAGTTGATTTCTTCACACCAAGCTGCTTACCTATTGCAGATGCAGTCTTCCCAGCCTGGTGCAGGTCTACCATTTTGTTTCTGGTGTCCTTTGACAGCTCTTTGGTCTCGGCCATAGTGGAGTTTGGAGTGTGACTGTTTGAGGTTGTGGACAGGTGTCTTTATACTGATAACGAGTTCAAACAGGTGCCATGAATACAGTTAACGAGTGGAGGACAGAGGAGGCTCTTAAAGAAGAAGTTACAGGTCTGTGAGAGCCAGACATCTTGTTTGTTTGTAGGTGACCAAATACTTATTTTACCGAGGAATTTAACAATTAATTCATTACAAATCCTACAATGTGATTTCCTGGATTCTTTCCCCCCATTCTGTCTCTCATAGTTGAAGTGTACCTAGGATGAAAATTACAGGCCTCTCATCTTTTTAAGTGGGAGAACTTGCACAATTGGTGGCTGACGTTGTTTTGTGAAGGGAGTGGAGTATACAGTATATGTACAGTATGTGAGCCGTGTGTGACAATATTGCCTCCTGAATGGCCAATGAATCTCTAGATTCGTTACTAATAGCTGCAGGATGGTTCTGCCTATCAAACAGCCATGTTATAATCCAATCAGTCTCAGTCTGTGGACTACAAGAAAAACACACTGAAGACCACTTGCCTAGCAGAAGATTCATTGGTCCACAACCAGGCCAGTGCACCACCAGCCAAACACCTCACTGCAGCTAAGCAGCTTAGCACTACTGTCTTTCATGGCTGCACACACACGAGCTCAGGCACACACAGACTATTCACTGGAGGTGAATCCACATTGTTCAGCCGTGACAGCGAGAGACATTAAGCATGACAACACTGACAATCAATAGGTCTGTTTTTCCTGCTCCTTTGTACGGAGTGAGTCAAGGTTAGTCCGTCACTCAGGGAATCAACTGACAAAGACAAGACGTGTGCTTAGATCTGATGTCAAATATCAACATATGGTTTTATAAATAGTTTACTCTCTAGTTCAAGAAAGCAAATATAAATCTGCATGCACTACTAGAATCAGGAGAGCATTGATCAAATCGGAAATCATTTGGTCCAGGTTATATAAAGAAATATTATTCTTGATGTAAAAATAATGTTCAAAGTCTGAGATTTAAAAGGGGATGCCTTGGACTATTTTTATTTGATATCAAGTATTAAGGGTTATATTTATTTTATAGTAAGACCAAAAACAATCATTTGGAGGAGAAGTTTAGAAACTGGTGCAGAGGAAACAAAACTCAGTTACATTAGATCATTCTCCATACTCAGCATAAAAACCCTCAGGCTGTAGAGATGATCTTTTATTTGATCTATCACTGCTTATCTTAAGATATCTCAGACTTCCACTTTGCAGACATGTGGTAGTGCGGCCATGGCCTAAGTTTTCAATGTATAGAACTGTCTTTGCAAACTGTTCTGTTTCTTAAATGCAATCAACAGAGTTGCACGTTTTGTCCCCCAGAGCAACCTTTTGCAGATTTCACAGAAGTGTTCTTGTGATCAGTATGTATATGTGCCAAACAAGGACAGTCAATACTTAACACATAATAATAGTTGAATAGCTTAGAGTTGGTATTGGGACAAGTGGGACAGAGGTCACCTGTGGTAAGGTGTCAAAACAGCTGCATGGCACAGCTAGGAAGAACGTGTTGGACAGCAACGCAGAGCTCACATGACCGCCATGACCCCGCCAGTTGTCTTAATTAATATTAAGTCAATATATTGACTTACTATCTCATTATATTGACTTAGCCAAGTCAATATAATGAGATAGTAAGTCAATATAATGAGATAGCTAAGTCAATATAATCATTATAATGACTTAGTTATATTTCCTGTGGCGCAAACAGGCTTCCATAATAATGACATCGGATAAATATAAAAATGTAATTAAAATAACTAATCCTGTGCCCCCTATAATAACATATATAATAGCTTTCTTTTAAAATGGCTATCAGTAGGCCTTGTATCAGAATTCTAGTTCGTAAAATTATGAAAAGTCTACAAATATCGGAAGTTACAATCTACTGCAAAAGCTGTGTCCGTCCCCCGTTTGCTTTCAAGCCAGTTGAAAGAGATTTCAGCCAGATACCCATGAGACATTTGGTAAAGTGATAGTGTAACAGAGACTCATGGCTATCTCTGCTGTCGCTGCTGTCTGACATTTACATTCTCTACAAAGGTAGCGGAAGATAACTGTGTTGAAACAAACGGAGCTGCTCACATGTGTTTCACTTTCAATGATTAACAGTATGTGAAGCTTAGAGCTGCACAAACCTGAGTTGAAATAGCAAATTATTTCAGTGTTATACACAATAAAAAGTAAACCCCATGAGACCATTTATTCATACAATCTGGGCTAATGAAGATAATACACTTTTTTCTTTTAAAAGGGGGGCTTTTTATTCAAACCAAAGAGAGATTTAAATGTAAACCAGGCCATTATACATAAAGCATTATAGTACTAAATCATAGGGCTTAGAAAGAGGGGCCATGCAGTAGGTTCAGCGAGGCTCTGGACCCCGACTGTGTTCAAACATACAGTGACCACAGGCTGCCACATGATTAGACCTCTCTGTACATCCCAGGGTGAAGAGTTCATCCACACGCTCAATGCACGGGCTGTTTATAGGAGCTACAACAGTCCCCGTAGAGCAGCAAGCAGAATCTTTACCAACGGTATCATATAGCCTCTCGCTGTTGCAATTTTCAGTTTTTCCTCACTCCAAACCCAGCTGGAAATGCTACCACGCCTCAGCAAAAAATCTGTCTGCATGATGTAAGCAGATACTCGGGGGAATGGATTAAAGGTGATGGGCTTTAGCTGAACCTGGCAGATCAGCAGACATCTTGTCTGACGAGGAGCCAGAGAAGACCAAAGGACAGTGTACTTACTTACACTGGCGTGAGATCTCTCAGTTGTTTACATAGCACAGCTTGTCTCATCCAATAAGGCCAGTTGAAAATGCCCTGTTCGGTTTGAAATATGCTGCAATGCGCAATCAGATCAAAACAATAAGGTCTGATTCATATGTAATACCGGTGCTCCCATATATGGCTATTTGTGGGGGATTGAAATCTCCTAAGAAAGAGTTAACTGTGTACCAGCTATGTTTTGGGAACATACAAGCTTTGTAGGTGTTTGGACTGAACATAATTGGCCTATTGAATTCAGGGTAGGGCCGCATCAAATATTTTATGGAAATCGCAACATGGACGAGTAAAATATCCAAATCGTAGTTTATTAGGTATAGGAAAAATATGTGGTAAAGGCCACACAATGGTTAATAATCATATTTTGTTATTGTTATATTAATAATGCTTAAAAATCATCATTCGCTCTTAATCACATCACAAATGCAATACCATAAAAAAAAACATGCAATGAATTATTTGTTCAAGATTGTGCAGCCCTGATATGGGGGGGCTTTTTGGCTACCTTATATAATCACTATCTCACAATCTTTGGTATATCAAGCATTACAGGGATTGGGGTAGACATCTGTTTACTCTAAGCAATCATCAAGGAACCAGGAATATTCCTTCAAAATACCCAAATAGCTTCAGCTTCAAACAGTGATTTCCACACAAGAGCACCAGTGACTGCAGACTGGCTGAACTGGCTCTTGGTGTGCCAACTGCAGCAGCTCTCTGATTCTCTGCTGTACAGTGTTGATGCTTAAGGCTATGCAACCATGTGTCGTACACAGAACACACGGTGTGGTAAGCAAAGGGAAAAGAACGGTCTGAAAGTAAGAAATGCCCAGTTAGGCAGAGGTTTTGATTCTGTATTTTGGATTGAACTGGCACACAGAGGCTAAAGCCGTTTCCTGAGGAACCACTTGAAGCTACAACAAAAGCTGCACTTCCTGAACATTCATCCTGTGGTGCACTGTGCTCAAGGCTTTCGCCCCAAATAGCTTCACATAAACTTCTGCACCTGGAGATATGGTGGGATAAACAACAGAAGCTCTTTGCGCCATGTATTAGATACAGTACATGAATTTGAATCTGAAGATGACACATTTGTATATTAATATGTGAATCTTGTTTTTGTTTAAGTTGATGTACAGTGCTGCCTAACTTTCACTTTGTGTGTACCCAGCTAGTGTTTAAACAGACAAGTCTGGACACCCCCGTGTCATGCAAGCCTCAAGCATATCTTAGGGATGTTGTGGTGAAAATACATTTTTGAGTATAAAGCAGTTTTGCTCGAAATGGGCCTGCTCACTGCTGGGACAGCTACACTGTGTTAAAGGTCCCATGTCATGCTTTTCCGGTTCTTACCCGTCCCCTTGTGTTATGTAGCTTTTCATGCACGTAAACGGTCTGCAGAGTCACAAACCCTCAAAGTACACCCTGTAGCGAGTAAAACTCTGACACAGAAAATACCTGTCTGTGCTGCCCCAGAACGCCTCGTTCGAGATTTCTCTTTTTGGATCCAATCCGCGGAGCCGTTACGTTTGGACCAATCCACGGACTTCCTCACACACACACACTCGGCGGGACGTTGCAAGGCTCGCTGCTGCGAGGAGCGGACAGTGTGAGCTGGCTCACTGGTGTGGGGTCGGCGAGACAGCGAGACACCGCGGTACTCAGCCTGAGCACACACACAAACTCCCAGCCAGGCTGCGGGTGTGTGTGTGTGTGTGTGTGTGTGTGTGTGTGTGTGTGTGTGTGTGTGTGTGTGTGTGTGTGTGTGTGTGTGTGTGTGTGTGTGTGTGTGTGTGTGTGTGTGTGTGTGTGTGTGTGTGTGTGTGTGTGTGTGTGTTTCGGGCTGAGTTTCACTGTGTCTCGCTGTCTCGCAGACGGCCACTGGGCTCACGGGGGGGGGGGGGGGCAGGAGCTCCAACAAGCCGTTTAGGACAGAGAGTGAATACACATACTATATACAGAGATGCTGTATGAGAAACCAATGTGAGTTTGGAAAGTTGCACAATATAAATCTATTTTAATACCTCAACAATGGAATTATGATCAGTAGAAATGGCCATGACATGGGACCTTTAAGTCTTTTGGTAACTATTGCCTCCATGTGTATTTAAAACCTTAAACTTTATACTTATCTCTTTAAAATATAGTCACATAGCACAGACATGAAGGACTGTCAGCCCATAGCTGATAAGACCCAGTGTGCTTTTCCATGCAAGGCCCCTGAGATAGAAAGTCATAGACAGTGATAATATCATGTCTTGCTAAGCCTGTCTTGAAAAAAAAATCCCATCAAAAAGACTCATCTTTAGAAAAAGATGGTGGCGAAAGCATGGACACATATCCGTTCTGGTTGTTTCGTCATTGTCAGTCTGCCTTGATCAAGCTTCAGTTAAACCTTCAGGATCCGAAGTCTCCAGCATCGTCTGTGTGTGTTTCAGATCGTTGCTCCAAGAAATTCCATCACACACTGTTGCAGTAACCAGTTGTTGGTGAATATCAAAGCATCATAACAGTATTAACAGCAATGTGTTTAAAATACAATTTTACAGTTAAAAGGGGCGCTCCAAACTGGTTTAATGCATCATGAGCACTGCTTAACCTGAGAAAAAAGTGTATGTCATCCCATACTGGGCTTTAAGCACAGGATACTTCAGCTACTGCTGCTTTGGTTTCACTGTTCCTTTGTGAGTCCCACAGCGGAAGTACAATACCTAAAACAAGGATGTATCGCGTTAAAGGGGACCTATCATGCAAATTGCACTTTGTGATGTCTTTTATACATAAATATGTATGTGTCAGTGAACTCACTAAGTGTCAGAAAATAAAACCCTCTCTTTTCCTCCGTGCGCAAATCTCTAAAAAGGGGGCTACAACGGAGCTGATCCAGATTTGCGTCCGATATGACGTAATATCGGAGATGTGGGCTGGCTTTACGCCCACGGCCCTATCAGAAACGTCGCTGTATCAGAAACAATGCCCGACTGTTTTGGACTTAATATGGTCTGTGTTTACATTAGCAAGCATCGCTAACACCCAGAGCTAACCTGTACTGGAGAGAGTATGTGTAAAGAAGCAGGAAATACTTTTATTTTTTAGAATCCGCACTTTATTAACAGGGCTGAATTAGAGGGATATGAGGCATGGCTATAATGGGTGATCTGTTTGGTATTTTGAGCAAAACACTTCATAGACATGTTTTTTATATATTTGTATCAGAGTTTCCGTTAGCCGGTAATTATTATTTAATTAATCGTTTATTTGGCAGGGACAATGCACAGTAATGAACACTGAAAACATTCAAATGTGTCAAGCGTAACAGTGCCAGATTTAGCTTTGAGCTATAAAACATTTAAGAACATTACATTTTACAAACATAGCAAAAACAAAATACATGATGTGTGACCTGCTCCATCGAAATCAGTCGCATTGACCCGAAGACACATTGTGAGTTGTATACACTGCTGGAAAGAGGAGATTCCTAGCTTTCTAATGATATCAGGATTGTTTTTGTTCTCCAAATATTAAGCGAAATATGTCACATTACATAATGACTGTCATCATTTTGAGAAAAAGGCCTTCAAAGTTTCCTCTTCTCTGGAATCCATCGATCTGATTGGTTATTAGTGGAGCAAATGATCAAAATACTACGGAGGGAAGATATTTTCGTTTGGAGGGGAAGCTCGCGAGTGTGTGTATATACGTGTGTGTGTGTTTGTGTAATTTTGCATTTGTGTGTATTGTGTTTGTTTCCCGGGGAAAACCCTCTCGAGAAACACCGGCTGTTGTTACGCCTGCTGTGCCGTCAAGTTACTCCGTTCTCCGCTTGTAATTATGCCGAAGCTTCAAAGTTGTATTTATCATCTGAATTTGCCGAAACAAGTTTAATATTCTGAAAGCCAAGACTTTGTTTAATTGAAATCAGATGAAAACAAACTGTAACGGACCCTGCCGTGTTATCTATGATTACTATACGCTTACATTCATAATGTCAGCCGGAGGGAGGGGGGGCGGCGCTGTGGAAGAGCAGATTGCGAGTGAGAGGTGCCTGTCTTCGTCCCTTTACAAGCTTCAAAAATGTATTTATCGTGTGATTTTGGAAATAAAAGTTTCATATTCTGAAAGCCAAGACGTTGTTTGTTTAAAATCAAACAAAACACCCGAACCCCGAAAAAATAGTTTTGTACGTAAATCCACGTTTATTTTGAAATGAGCCGTTGAGACTTAGAGCGGGTCACATGTGCAAAAGGTGCAAAAGAGCAAGAGCAGCATACACAAGTATTTACCACATGGCAGTACAATCTAGCAGCAACAACATATAACGTGCAAGAGAAGATACAAGAACATCAGCGGTCCTGATAGCCCCGGAGCGCACAGGAGCGTGCTGGTTTCCATGCCTACAGCGTACGCTGTCAGGCAGACCGTGGGAAGTTCCGTGGCGCGGGGACGCTCTCTCCCAGGTGGAGGGAGCGATCAGCAGAAACCCAGCTGTTTTATGCAAGGAGTACGGAGACTCAGACCTGTGTCACGCACACTGGCGCCTCAGTGGGATGTGGCTTTGGTGTTACGCGCACTAAAGCAAAGCCCCATTTGAACCTTTAGACCAGGTTCCCCTTAAACTGTCGTCAGCCAAAGTAGTATTACTTTTGGCTCTATCAGCTAAAGGGTGAGTGATGTGTCTGCTCTCTCTGTGGCTCCGTCAGGTCTCCAGACCCAAGGAGATGGCAGCTCAGCTGTTTTGCGCCCTAACGCGGCTTCATGCCAAAGGTCATCACAAGCTCTTTAGAGTGGAGAGTGATCACCCTGGAGGGCTTCTTTCCCCCTCCTCACAGGTCGGAGGAGGAAGCCACATCTCATCTCCTCTGTCCCGTGTGCGCCCTGTCCTGCTATGTGGCGCGCACGGCTGATTTGCACCGTTCTCAGCGCCTGGTTGTGCATTACAGAGAGCGCTCATTCAGGCATACTCTATCTGCACAGCGGCTGTCGCACTGGCTGTGTGAAGCTGTGTCACAGGCATATGTCTCCTCCGGGGTGGAGCCCCCGGGGAACATCAATGCGCACTCCACCAGAGGATTTTCCTGAGCAGCTGCATCACGGAGAGGGCTGACACGCCGGAGGAGAGCAGTCAGTTTCTCCACTCTCTGCCGCGAGAACCGCTGCATCTTGGTGTTCCCCCTGTTCATTTATTCAATTGTATTTGAGGGATGTCTCCCATTCCTCTCTGACACACCCTGCACTGAGAGTCTTGTCAGAGTGAGTGACGTCAGGGATCCAGCTGTCCAGCTTTTTGTCACTGGGCAAAGTGTGACCTTCGTCTCTACTTTCTCACAGCGGCAGGTATGTATTGTTCCCAGCCTTCGTCCCCTCATGGAGAATATCCATGTTATGCTATGTTCCAGGGACTGTGATGCGCCATTCGCATGGCGCAATAGGCATGGGTTATTATCTGAGCAGGTGTGTCTGTGCTTCTAGTGCCGGGCGGACCCAGTGGGGCCTACTGTAACTCCAGCTCCTATGAGTAATGGCGCAGCCCTCTAAGCGCTGGGCCCCACTGGCTCCACGAATAGCTGAAGAAAAGTTATTTTGTATGGGAGCAGATTGCCGGGCCTCCTTCCTATTTATACCGGAAGGGAGCCCGCGGGTGGGCGTGGACTACAAGTGTTTCAGTGCTGTGCGGGGGCGCAGGGGATTACCCAATAGCGATAGCCTTAGAGGGCTGGAGTTACAGTAGGTAACTTCAGCTTCGTATTGTGTGCTTAAATTAACGTGAGTGTTTGTCCACATTGCTGCCTGTTATGTTGTTCTACACTTTATTATTATTGTGATAACTTCTGTGCCGATGTGGCTTAATGCAGAGTCTCCGTGCTCATGTGATCGGTGAACGCTGCGTGCATGTTTATTATGGCTGCTCATTAAGTCACTCGTCAAGTGAGTCGGCACCATACTTGCCAACCCTCCCGATTTCATTGCCCTCTCCCGGTTTCCTCACGGGGTCATCATTTCTTCCGCATTTATTTCTATAGGGTTTGGCAATATTATGTATATTATTTATGTATGCATAAGTTATCTTATATTGATTGCATTTTGTTTATTTCCTTTATAGGAAAAACCACACACAAATATCTGTATGTCTGCCTAAATAAGTAAAGAAGTCAAGCCTCATCTTCGCTCCTCATCTCCTCTATTCTGGGCCTTAAGTGGTGTTCTGTCGACACACCAGGGTGAACCTAGTGACAGGCACAAAACTAGTGCCAACACTGAGTTATCTCTAACTCTGCACTACAATATGGGATAGAATCATAAAGTGGAGGTATGACTTTGCAGCATTGACAGTTTTTAGTATTTTGTTTTTAGTGACAGCATTTTTCTCATTTTGTCCGGAAGATTTAAACTTTAACGGACATGTTGACCGGCAACTCTGAAACTCTGATTTGTATATATCTGAGACCTATGCTATTGCCTAAAAATAGCATGATAGGTGACCTTTAATGTCAAACATGAACATATATGTAATTTAATTGGCCATAACAATAATGCATAATTTGTAGGTAGGGTTTCCTCATAATAAAAACAAATATCTACGCTGTTGACTTCAAGATATCCAATTGTATACATTTACCTCGAACAAATGTTTCTCTACTTTAGGTCAAAAACGAAATTTCCTTCACAGTTCCAAATCCACAGGTTGGAAACTACTGCTCAAGAAGGCGCTGTCTTTTGTACTTGAAGCAGTGAGGAAATATGGCGTTGTAGATGGTCTTTAGGGAGATATTTCCAAAACAATAATAATACATTTATCTGATCATTCTGTTAAAAACCAGTAAATACAGAGGGCGATATTAATATTAGACAGAATCCAATGAATATTCAGCAGTAGCAAATCACCCTTGAGATAGCATGATAGGGTTTAGAACCCAAAGGCACTGGGAGGGTGTGGTTGTGTGTGCAACGAGAGTGGAAGACCAATCTCTCCCCTTAGAATTGTTATAACACTGTTCTCCTTTAAGGAAAGATGGCACAGGACGAGTGAGTACTGTAGCTATTAAGTCTGCATGAGCAGCCAGCGGGCACACGGCCTTTGTTCCCAATCAGCTCTGCCTGAAGGAGCCACATGCAGCCTGCAAGCTCCCCTCCCAAAAATGAAACACTCAGCTGCATCAGAAACACGTGCTGTCGCAGATTCTTCTCCCCCAGACCCATTGGTTACATAACGGCCACCTCGTAGCCACACGCGCCACAGCCTACATAACGGCCACCTCGTAGCCACACGCGCCACAGCCTACATAACGGCCACCTCGTAGCCACGCGCGCCACAGGCTACATAACGGCCACCTCATAGCCACACGCGCCACAGCCTACATAACGGCCACCTCGTAGCCACGCGCGCCACAGGCTACATAACGGCCACCTCATAGCCACACGCGCCACAGCCTACATAACGGCCACCTCGTAGCCACACGCGCCACAGCCTACATAACGGCCACCTCGTAGCCACGCGCGCCACAGCCTACATAACGGCCACCTCGTAGCCACGCGCGCCACAGGCTACATAACGGCCACCTCATAGCCACACGCGCCACAGCCTACATAGCGGCCACCTCGTAGCCACGCGCGCCACAGGCTACATAACGGCCACCTCATAGCCACACGCGCCACAGCCTACATAACGGCCACCTCGTAGCCACACGCGCCACAGCCTACATAACGGCCACCTCGTAGCCACGCGCGCCACAGCCTACATAACGGCCACCTCGTAGCCACGCGCGCCACAGGCTACATAACGGCCACCTCATAGCCACACGCGCCACAGCCTACATGCAAACCTGAACCCCTAAAAGCACACAATGGTATTGATGCAGTGTGAAAGTCTTGTCTGACAGAACCAGGAATATCTCGGGGGCCTCAGTGTTTCCATAACAACAAAACGCTTAGGAGACAAAGACATACATACTTATTTAAAAGCCCCACCAGGTGAATTTGTATACCTGAACAGAGCAACTTTGAAAAACTTTCCAAAGAAACAATAAATAAAGCAAACGAGGAGGCCCGACTGAGCTAGACAAGCAACCCCCGCCTTCTACTATGTCATAATAATAACCATATTTGTAAAATATCTCTGAAAGCTTTGTTTACTTTTAAACATGAAATGTTTTTATAGTGTCCAGCTACTAAATACTATATATATATATATATATAACCAGTGTTGGGGGTAATCAGATTACTGTTGATACCAGCAGTAATTGTAAAATATTTACTAAGCACCAAATTATCTTGTTACCCGCGTTACTTTCACGTTTTCAACTATCTGCATAACTGGAGGACAGACAAATAAATCAAACGTCCATTTTCACTTGAGCTTCACCCGCAAGTTCATGGATGAGCACGGGCACCATCAGACAGAAAGACCTTTGCAAGCTACCTGGGCCAGTGTTATGATAGAAACTGAGCTAAAGAAAAGAGCAGAAAACAGAGGTATTTGTTCAGTATTTGTTCAGTATTTGCTCAGTATTTGCTCAAACATTAAACAAGATCTGAAACCTCAGACAACGTTCTGAGGGGGTCTGGGCCACATTCTTTAAGCAGTGTGTGCACACAGTTGGGCCATAGTGAAAGACTACTCAACTGAGTACTTATTCTCTTGACTGTAGTATTTCTCATGCCACAGGAACCACAACGAGTAACACTTGTGTTTTGGTGCTGTACACATATCTGAACACCCTCCCCTGCTATCATACCCGGCTCTCTGGGAGCTCTGTTGCAAGCACTTACTAAAACAACTTACATTTTTCTATGACAATGCATGAAAGAGACGGTGGCTGATAAATATTTTACAGCACACAAAGAGCAGAGTGATTAATCAATACACACTCAGCTTCCTTATACAATAACAAAACAGTGTTCATGCATATGCATTTTATCCCGCTGTCAACAGAATGATATACCATTCTGGGAGGTCTTAGTCAGCTTTATTGTGCTGTTTTTAAGAGGTGCACACAACTCTGCTGCGTAGATATAAGCACACACACTTCTTGCAGGAAAAAAGAGCCTTTGTGGATCTATGAGACGAATGCCAAATGAGAGGCATATCTAATCCTCTCAGAATTCTCATTCTTCTTCAAGTAGCCCAGGCGTGGCCAACCAATCAGAGGTAAAGAGCCAATCATTGTACTGTGTTACTGCAAAGAGCCACATCATACACACAGACACACATGCTGGGTGTATGTCCCGACCGCGTCTATCGTTATTCCAACCCAGTTTAGATTTAACCACGCCCACTTCCGCATTACGCAAGAACGTAGCTCTACGCGATAGCGTCAGACTTCTTCTTCGGCAGTTATAGCGGTCGCGGTAAAGCAGGATGAGCAGGATATTGAATAGTTGTTTTTTGTCTTTCCAAAGGATTTGTTGACTGAAAGTAAACGATCCTGTAATCAAAGCCATATCGAAGAGTCCTGAGATTGTATTACTGGTGTTTTATCATCTATAAATAGCCTGTGTGTATTCTCAAATGTCGTTTTCAGGACAAACAAAAGACGTTTTAAATATCTTATCAGCTGGTGTAAGTGCAGAAATATTGAATATAACCTTGACTATTACTGTGTACTTCATTTATCTGACAGCATTATTTAATGATACTATTTTATATATATATATATATATACACACATTTATTCATTTATACCCGTTTGTATATGTGTATGCCTTTCTTTCTCATTTGTTTTTCACCTTATGTCTTTGTCATATCTTATCCCATGTATGGCCTGTACCTTGTCGTGGTAAGTGGGCTTTTTACCAAATCAGGCCTCAAGCTGTATCTCAAATGCTGAAATATAACCTCCCTGTTAATACAAACAGATTACCCTACATCACAGTATTACATGACTAAAGGTCCACTGCCCTCTGCAGTCATGAAATCTTTCCAGAGGCTGGTGTTGATCCAACCTAAAGGACATCAGATGACCCCTGCTTGACCTCCTGCAGTTGATGCAAACAGGTAAGTGGATCATGCAGTCAACTTGGGATTGTATCCTGGGACTTCAGCATTCAGCAGTCCCCTGCTCCTACCTCACCCCTCCCACTGTCCCAGCCTTCACCTGGTGAGACATATACACCAATTAAAAGGCATGATTATTACACAGTCAACTCTTATTCAGAGTGCCTAATAAATGTATATATCTTTTTACAGTGCGGATTTTGGCTTTTTTGGGACCATCGCACATGTGTGTAAGTAACAAGTAATGCTGTATAATCTGCAACAACTGTCAGGTGGTGTTATTGATTATATTTGCAAAAGAGCCCCCACCAATATTGATTTTGAAAAATATCTTTTAATTGAAATATAAACAAAAGGGTAGAATTGATCATAGGCAAGGCAAGGCAAGTTTATTTATATAGCACCTTTCAACACAAGGCAATTCAAAGTGCTTTACAAAAAATGAAAGACATTAAGCATTACAAAAGAAAAGCTAATAAAATAAACATTAAAAGGAAAAAGTACATGGATAAAAGTTACAGTGCAGTTTAAGATGTGAATAGTTCAATTAAAAGCAGCGACAAAAAGAAAAGTCTTCAGCCTGGATTTGAAAGTAGTCAGAGTTGCAGCGGACCTGCAGGTTTCTGGGAGTTTGTTCCAGATACTTGGAGCATAATAACTGAATGCTGCTTTACCAAGTTTAGATCATACCATATTATGTTATTATTGCAATTGTTTTTATTATATTGTGTTGTTTTGTTTATATATATATATATATGTGAGTGTGTGTATAAATGAATGAATACATCTGTGTGTATAAATGAATAAATACATGTGTGAGTACATATAAGTGTGTGTTTATATGTTTATAAATGAATACATGTGTATATATATAAATATAACAGTATCATTAAATAATGCTGTGTGTATAACTGAATAAATACATGTGTGAGTACATATAAGTGTGTGTTTATATGTTTTTAAATGAATAAATGTGTGTATATATATATATAAAATAGTATCATTGAATAATGCTGTCAGATAAATGAAGTACACAGTAATAGTCAAGGTTATATTCAATATTTCTGCACTTACACCAGCTCACCAGCTGATAAGATATTTAAAACGTCTTTTGTTTGTCCTGAAAACGACATTTGAGAATACACACAGGCTATTTATAGATGATAAAACACCAGTAATACAATCTCAGGACTCTTCGATATGGCTTTGATTACAGGATCGTTTACTTTCAGTCAACAAATCCTTTGGAAAGACAAAAAACAACTATTCAATATCCTGCTTTACCGCGACCGCTATAACTGCCGAAGAAGAAGTCTATGACGCTATCGCGTAGAGCTACGTTCTTGCGTAATGCGGAAGTGGGCGTGGTTAAATCTAAACTGGGTTGGAATAACGATAGACGCGTCCCGATCTCTCTCTCCTTCTCTCTTTTGCTCTCAGCCTTTCTGTGTGCCCCTCCCTATCTCTCACACATACAAAATGAAAATCTAAAAATGAACAATAATTCACACACACACACACACACACGCACACACCACCACCACCTCTCGCACACATTCATGACCGTCATTTACAAATAAATGTAAATAAATGAAGTGTGTTTTAGTTCCTTCTCCTCACATGACATCTCAACTTGGACCTAACCCTCTGACTGACAGGAGCTCTGCTGACAGAGATGCACTTTCTCTCTTGTTTATTTCTTTACCGCAAATCACCAAATTCAGGAGCCCTTCTGTGCCAGCTGCCAGCTCTCCGGGAGCAGGCCTTCTCACACACACATACCACTGCAAGTTGTTACCGTTTTGATTTGACAACATTATATTGAGTTATTACGGTTTTATCTGAGTTATATTTCTGCCGATCGGAAGCAGATCTCTCCCTTCACTGTCACATCGCGAGTGCAGTAAAGCCCGCCTCCAGTACTGCAGGATCTGCATTCTGATTGGCTAAAGCACTTCTTTGTTAAAAACTCTGTGTAACGATTGGGCTGGAACTTGTGTGTTGTTAACCCTTTGTGAACTGGGATACATATGCGCAAAAAAAATTACAATTCGATATGAACTGAGGAGCCGCATGAGATTGGGCAAAGAGCCGCGGGTTGGCCACTCCTGAAGTAGCCCATTAATTAAGAGATGAAAACACTTCAAGCGCATGCTCTTGAGTTAGAGTGGCACATCAAACAGGAGAACCACAGCGGCCTGCTTTGGAGGGGCCATGGTTCTTCAGGCCCTTTTCCCTGCAGATACATTATCTGTTGTTCCTGGAGAGGATCGAATAAGTGTTTGAGAAGGGAAATCATATCGTCAACAAATAGCAAATGTTCTGAGGCAGTATTACAGCTCGTGGTATATTTGGTATGATGGGAACTTATGATCAAAAAGATTTTTTCTGCAAAAGTGATTTATTTTGTGATCCACATCTTTGAAACTCCTCGCAGCTAAGACCGGGGATGATCTCACTGCTGGAGATGAAGATGAATATTAAAGCTGAATCCCATCGGGCAGACCTCTCTGAATGTGTGTGTGTGTATGTTAAGGAGTTAAAAAGAATGAAGAGGTCAAGCTGTGGGTTAAAAAAGCATGGAGGAGCTACACTGCATACCGTTACCTGGAGGTTGCTTTGAAATGTGAACTAGCACAAATATCTCAGCTGTATGTGAAGAGGCCCTCCATATCACTTTGTTTTCCTTTTAGGCTGCGGCCACACGAGGACGAAAACGGCTAAACGCATAGGATTAACGCAATTGCAAAAAAGCTTCCGTCCACACGCAATATTCACCGGATAGTGTCTGCCCACACGAGACCGCTCCGTTTAACTCCAACCGCTGGAGAAGCTGCAGTACATGCAGGAGCCTGTAGGTGGCGCTGTAACTTCCTCCACAAAAACAGCGAAGAAGCATGGTTGTCATGGTTGCCCTTCTGTTTATTTTCCGCGGTGGGGGCCGAGGGAACCGGGCAGAGTTTTTCGCCAGTCAACGTGTATTCAAGTTTAAATCTTCCGGACAAAATGATAAAAGTGCCGGTCAAAGGTCTTCTTTGTTATTTATTGAGCTTTAAAACAAATGAATAACGAATCTATATAATATAATAATAAAATACACACAGCCTCTCTTTTTCCTCCCTCTCTTCGGACAGCGCCAGTGTCTGTCTCATGCAGCAGCTGATCCAGTAATGAGTGACCCGGCCGACAGTAAAAATTAACATATTTATAACTAGTTTAGGAGTTTGAGAGGTAATTAAAATAGCTAAGGGTGATGATCTGACTTGAAGTGTGTGTTTTGCTGCAGCGGGAGGAGCTGCAGGTGAGCAGAGCTGCGTGTCTCCGTCCTGTCAGATTAGACTTCACTCGTGTTTAGGTCCATATCGAGAGAAAGATAAATAATCTGAATTCAGGGTGCAGTTTACTTTGACGCGGGGGTGAGCAGCAGAGGTGGGGAGAGGCGGGGCTATTGCCTCATCATTATCAGAAAATGATCGTATAGGGCGTACACACGGAGCCGTTGGACCCCCCAGAGCGTTGCGTATGCCGTTCTATCCACCTTGGGACCCGTTATCGTTTCCGCAGTCGTTTAGTGCCGTATTCGGTCGTCCTCGTGTGGCCGAACGGTCTATATGACACTAAACAGTAACGCAAACGACCAAATTCGTCCTCCTGTGGCCGGGGCCTAAGTCGGTGAGAAAATAAGCAATAGTCGCCCTCTTTTTCTTACCTTCAATGCTGAGTTCAAAGCACACATGGCAGAAAGACGTGGTCCCTGTATCCGTCTCTAGCTTGCAAACACTGCAGATGTTGTCGTCATTTAAATCGATGTTCACAAACTGCTCCTCTTCATCCATTGTGCTTCTGGAAAGAAAAAAAACAAGCAGTGAATTAGAGCACTTACCACCAAGTGTTTTTTTCTAATTAGGTCGCATAAATAAACCCATGAAAAATGCATGTGGGTAGTGTTGGTGGGATGAAGATGTTTGGTGCAGGATAGAGGCAGGATAGATCTCTTTTAACCATGTTTAGAGTCAGTGATGTTATTGATACATTAGCAAACACGCTGATAAAATGTTAAAGCTCATTGCTGACACAGCAGATTGAACAGGACAGTCTCTCCCTTGTCATTGGTGTCGTCTCAAAGGACAGAGACAACCATCCAATCAATTGCAGTCATACATTTAAACTACAGTAATCTTTAGGGAAAAGAGATTACATTTCAAGACTTGTATTTCTGATGACTTTGGTTTACTGGCAGCCACACAGTACAAATACAGAGGTATTATTAACTTCAATTAACAGTAGTAAAATAAATACTGCTGTGTCCATCTCTAGTCTGAGTTTTCAGAATAAAATACTTGAAACCAAAGACAGTATTCAAAACTACCTGTGGGAAAGGAAACCCCATTTGGTTAGTTGTGAAATATCAAGGCAAAAAAGAACCGTCAGAATGCAGAAGGAAATAAAGATGGATATGGATACGTATCAGCTTCTGTGTACACACACATCAAAATAATCTCTAAAGTGGCATCTGTGCCGTTGTAAATTGAATTTGAGAAGCTATTGACTCTAGCTATTCTAATGTTTCCCTTGAAAATGCTACTGGTCTTACTTTGCCAATTATATGAAAATATATTTTAAAAGACAAGTTTCTTCAAGGTTGCTGATCCCTTTTGGGGAAATGAATTTCACCGTGACAACTACGAGGACAAAGCTTTGGCACAAAATGAAAAGCAGCATACCACAGAATAACACAATGACAGATGCTACAGGTCGCAGGTTCTAACAGTTCTGAGGCATATCGACAGCTCTGCTGCATGCTGTCTTAATAACACCAAACCCCTGTAAGTGTGAGCCAGCTAAGCAAAACAACAGCATTTTAGTTTTTAATTGTACTGGGAGTGATATTATCAGCGACTGTATACAGCCTTTCAGTACACCAAATCATAGAAATCTAAGTTGATATGCCATAATTCTGCCCAGACCAAGCTAGCAAACTGAACCGTGTTGTAGAACAACCAGTCTCAGTAATAAAGGGCTCTTTTGAACTTTTCACAGTGTTGGATTTACATAGAAGTTAACCTTCGCCATAATGTATTAGTTCATCTTTAGGCATTATAAATGTCATATATATTGAATGATAGTTCGGCTGAAAGCAGTGACAGTGACCCGAGTGTCTGTTTATACCGTTAAAAACAAATGCTTGCTAACAACAAGTGAAGCTAGCAGCACGCTGGAGTAACGTTACTGGCTCTGGCTGATTCGTGACCGTTATTTTTGCATTGTTAAACAGCGAGTTATCTAATAAAATGAAGGTGCCAGCAGTATTTAGGGCAGAACTTTTGTGAAACTCACCTTTATTTAGGTGTAGTTGCGGGTAGCTATTCCTTTTGTGTGGACCCCTCTGTTCTTTGCCACAGAGCACACAAACATCGGAGCGTCACGGTAAATCCAGAGAAGAAGATACAGGAACCTCTCTCCCCTCTCAGCGGAACGAACCACTAGTTTATTTAGGGGTGAACTTATTCATGCTTACTTTTGTTATTGAAGACGCTAGCTACAGTCAAAACCCAAACAACACATATGAAGTCTTAATTCATGGCATATATACAATTGCTTCATTTTAAAAGTTACGTCTCTTTCGAATAGCCCCCTTTAAAAGCAGTAGCCTTAAAAACTCCCCTACGGTTGAATCAAGGTTAATCTTCCAAGCGTCATCAAAACATTTCCTTATCATAACAGAAACAATTCCGAGTTTACGGTGTGTGTTACTGTGTTACTAAGAGAATGTAATAAATCCGAAATGATATAAGTAAAGTATTTCCCCCTTGTTAAATGCAGTGTATGAGGCTACAGGTCTGTACTTCAGGCGACTATTCCATCGTTCGGTTTCTATTCTCCTTCATTTGAAGTCACACGTTGGTGATTCCCGCGAAAGGAACACCTAAACCAGGGGTGTCAAACTAAATGTTCGCGGGCCACATCAGAATTATGGTTGCACTCAAAGGGCCGGATGTGACTTTAGGACTATATAAATATATAATAGCCTATATGGGTCATTTTTAATCTGTCTTGCCCAACTTTTCACACACGTTTCTTTTTACACATTTCTGTATTTAATTAAAAATATTTCCTCAAATACATTATATATACAATTACTCAAACTATTAAAAGGACAATAATTGTAACCCTTGGGAGCTGAGAAAATAATTTAAGGTTATTTTAATAGAAAATCATATAGTAACAGGGTTGAAATTAGAGTAACAGGGTTGAATGGCTACATTGCTTTTGATTTATATATCATGACATAAATGTGACAAATAAATACTCAGGATCACAGAAACGTTGTTTGATCATATTTTGTAGATATTTTTTAATAAAAGATTAACAGGATGAGTATCAATGATAAACATCAAACATGTCAACACAACAACAAACTTCATGTTTCATATAAAATATTCAGTGGCAAATGTATAAACGGGCTGTTTGCCAAGTTTTAAACAGATGAGATTGTTCTCACTCATGTTGCCTGGGAACAGATTTACTATGTAACATTGATTCATTTAATTAATTTATTAATGTTCAGGGCTAAAATGTGTCATTTCAATTCTTTAGACGTTTAATTGATGCAGTTTTACTGATTAATGTTACATTTTCTAGTGTAAACAGATAATTAACATTGGCTTACGATAACATTGTTGCTTCTTAAGATATTATTATATTATTTCATTTCATTTAGCTGATGCTTTTATCCAGAATGACCTGCAATAAGTAAAAATACATTCTCTAATCACAGCATTGGAATAAAAAATGTTTTGTCCACTTGTCAAAAAAAAAGGAACTGACCAATCTTTTAAACTAAACATGAACTAATCAAGAATTTGATGGGTCCTATACTGCAGTACACATTTTCACTTTTCGTGGCTGGCCAGAGTATCCCATACCTCCCTTGCAATGGTCATGTGGCGTGATGTGACGTTCTCTGGTGGAGGAATAAGGGTCAGCACATCCTGTAAGGGATACCAATGAAGATCTTCCTTGGACGGCCAGAAAAAACGGTTTGACCCCACTTTGTGCATACATTTTACCTGGCAGTGGGTCTCGTTGACCTCTTGGATGATCCCTGGGTAGATGATGTGGTCGTACACCAGGGCACACCATTTCCCCACAACCTCTGGGCTGTGCCACTGCACCACTTCTGGTGTTATGTGCAGGGATGCAAACTTGTCACCTGTGTGATTCATGTCGATCTGCAATAAAAATATTTGTGGGGTATGGGGGGGGTCTGGGACCCGGAGTAATCTGCAGCCGCGAGCTGTTATGTGCCATCATGACACGCATTGTGTTCTTTTTTTATATATTATAATGAAGTGCCTCTGCTCATGGATTTGAAGGCTCTGCTGCTCCGCGATGATGGTCTAGCTTTATGGGCATAGATATGTCTCATAATTATTTGTGTGAACATAAAAATAATTTGTGTGTAAATATGTGATATGTAAATGTAAAACACCATCCACAAATGCATTTAAAAGATTTGCAAACTCACAAATAAATGTGCAAATGTAAAACGGATCTGAAAATAGGCTAAATATTTTCACAAATAAAAAAAGATCTGTGAATATCTCTTTAACATTTACAACTTTCGATCAGGCATTTGTGAATCCATTTTGTATTTGTCGACCAAAAATTCGCTTGCGGATCTCAAATCTCTGCTCGTGGATCTCACATTTCTGCTTGTGGATCGTCTTTTTACACCAAGCGACAAACTCTGGGGAACAGCCGGGAAGCCAATACGGAAGTGCCACACACTGCAGTTCATACATGGGCCGCTAGCGACTGGCTGCAGAAAGGAGCAATTTCCATAGACCCCCATGTTAAAATGCCCAACTTTACAGCAGAAAAAAACATGTTTCTACCCATGGATGCAATACATATTATTATCGATATAGTTAGATTCCACCTTCATGATTATGAATCTGTGAGTGAATTGTTTTCTAACACGACCCTTTTATTTATATTAGGTCTTAAAGTGTTTGCATAAATTAGGGCGTGGTCACGTTGATGGACACGTACATGCCTCACTGTCAGCTAACAGCAACTTGTCCACTCTGCTAGGCTACAACCATAGAGGCTACAACGTTAGTTAGTCATAGTACTGTACTTGACCCTTTAGCTTTAGCCGTGTTCGTGGTGATTGTGCCTTTTAGGGAATATTGTTACAAATACCAGACAATTAAAATGTCGTGCTGTGCGCTTGAATGTACTAACAGAACTTCCAAGAAGTCTAAAATGATAATATTATACATGTTAACCCCGTTCGCAGGTGTTTGTGTGTTTGGTAGCTTAGCTTGTTACTTATTAGCCAGCTAAGGACGTAACCCTTTATGCATACATATACATTTTAGTTTATGATTCAGCCTTGGGTAAGACTTTTATAGTCTATGGCTATGACGCCCATAATGCTAAACGGGAGCAAATGTTAATAGGGGACCCAATTATCCCAGTGGTGGATAATTATGGAGCTAACCGAGCCGCAGGGGGCTAGATCCAGCCGGTGTCCCGGAGCTAGCCCACTGCGGCTCCGTTAGGTCCGAGCGGTGGAGTCTGTCTTTTCTCAACGTGTGAATGACAAGCATTAAGAATAACAAAATATAGCTAATTCTCTTGCAGATTGTCTCATTTTATTATGGATGTAACGTTTATATAGGGGAACTACACTGTTAGCAATAACTTGGTATGCATGTATTTCATGTTAGCTTAGCTTCTTAGCCTGAGCTAGCTCTGTTTACTTCCAGTTCGGAGGCAGCAGGTCCCGCCTCGGCTCCGCCTCTTTGCCCTTATTTGGAGCAGGCGGGATTAGACTCTGACGTCACAGTCGAGCCGTTAGTGGCCGACTCCGCCTACTAAGGGCTTCACGGCAACTCTGCAGAATCCTATGGGTGACGTCACGGACACTACGTCCATTTACAGTCTATGTTTTACACACACGGAATTTTGAGACATATTTTCCGCCGGTCTCTTCTAAAATCTACTCGTGTCACTCGGTTATTTTCGGAAACCACGTGATGGCCTGCTGATGACGACATTTCCTGCTTGACTGAATACACAATAAACAATGAAGAAAGAGTTTTATCTGGGCTGCTTCGCTGCCAGCTGCTCCCCCCGGGACCCGAAAGTGGCGTATAGCCTGTATTTCAACATCAACGAAAGTGCTCGATATATGCTATAGCCTATTGATCCAATAAACTAACACAAACTAACTGTATCACTATAACATGATGATGATGATGATGATGATGATGATGATGATGATGATGATGATGATGATGATGGCGATAAAGAATGCATCTAACGTTCCGCTGTTCATTATAATACAAAAACAGAGCATTAAACAAACCATCATGCTCTTACTTTGAAATCATGCGGAAATGTCGTCATCAGCAGGCCATCACGTGGTTTCCGAAAATAACCGAGTGACACGAGTAGATTTTAGCCGAGACCGGCGGAAAATATGTCTCAAAATTCTGTGTGTGTAAAAAGACGATCCACAAGCAGAAATGTGAGATCCACGAGCAGAGATTTGAGATCCGCAAGCGCATTTTTGGTCGTCAAATACAAAATGGATTCACAAATGCCTGATCGAAAGTTGTAAATGTTAAAGAGATATTCACAGATATTTTTTTTATTTGTGAAAATATTTAGCGTATTTGCAGATCCGTTTTACATTTGCAAATGTATTTGTGAGTTTGCAAATCTTTTAAATGCATTTGTGGATGGTGTTTTACATTTACAAATCACTTATTTACACACAAATTATTTTTATGTTCACACAAATAATTATGAGACATATCTATGCCCATATAGCTTCAGCAGCTACATTACCTACGGGTGCATTCGTTAATATTAACTGTGTGGTCCGGAGTCACTGTGGCACAGACTGGACCGCTGGTGAACAGCTGTTAGAACGGGCCGCTCAGGTGTTCAGAGCAGAGCTCCCTGTTGGAGCGCAGAGCGTGATGTAAACTGAAACGTTTTTCTGTCGCAATATTATCGTTGAGCTAGCTAGCTAGCATACATTGTCACTATGTGCTAACGTTAGCTTTAGCCTTCGTTTTCTAATAGTTTTTTTCATAGGCTATAAACGGAGGTGGTATAAGTATAGATCTTGTACTTTAGTAAAAGTAGAAGTACTCAGATCTTGTACTTGAGTAAAAGTAGAAGTACTCAGATATTCTACTTGATTAAAAGTAGAAGTACTCAGATCTTGTACTAGAGTAAAAGTAGAAGTACTCAAATCTTGTACTTCAGTAAAAGTAGAAGTACTCAGGTCTTGTACTTGAGTAAAAGTAGAAGTACCAGAATGTAGGAACAATCCTGCAATCAAAATGTTCCTCAAATAAAAGTACAAAAGTATTATCATCAAAATATAGTTAAAGTAGCAACAGTAAAAGTAGTCATTGTGCAGATTGGTCCATTTCAGAATAATATATATGATATGTTTTATAATGATTGATCATGAAAGTGTTCTCAAAGCTGGTAAAGGTGCAGCTAGTTTGAATGACTCTGTATACTGCAGGGTAACTTGTGAATTTACTCCAGGTGGAACTGAAGTCTGATTTAACACTTGATTAGATTTCACATCATTCATCCAGATCTGTGAAGTAACTGAAGGGATTAAATACCATTTACCTCTGAACTGTAGAGGAGAAGAAGAACAAAGTAGCAAAACATTGAAATACTTAAGTAAGTACAAGTATCTCAAAATTGTACCCAAGTATAGTACTTGAGTTTATGAACTTACCACTGGCTATACAGACTAAGCCTTGCACAGAGGCATGAAAATACTTTTTCAAAATGTTCAACAGTGCTGCCAAAATTATAAACTCACTGCTACTCAATTAAAATAAATGCTTTTATATATTTTTATTAGATGTGACTCTTTGGCATTTCTGTTATTATTAACACTGCTGCTTTAGTTGTTCTGACTGCTAAAATCCTCTGTAATTCCTCATTTTAAAGCCGATATTCCGTGGGGGGGCTCGGATCCTTATCACCTTTTTCATGCCTGATGAGTTTGCATCCCTGTATGTGGTTGGGGTCTTCAGTTGGGTCATCTGTGGCATTGAATGTGAATGACTTGGTTTTTTGGCAATCACATTCAAGATTCCCATTTGAGGAACACATGCAACTGACGTCGCGGTAGCGAATCTTACCAGGAGAAAGAGTGACAACCTGATGGATCCTCATTTTGGTTGGTACGGCTGGGATGTCAGATGGCATTTGTTTTACTGCATCCTCCACAGCTTGCTCTGGAATGTAAAACAACTTTACCTTAGATGTCCCCTCACTCAGAGCTTGGTATAGGGACAATGCCGTTGGGATATCAAATCCTTGACTGACAAGCTTGTCTGCCCTTCTCTTTAATGTTCCACCCACACCATCTGGGGCACCTTTCCCATGACTGGCTTCAAAGTAGTTCCATGTTCCTCTTGTGAACCCTTTCTTGTAGATCTCGGTGCAAAAGAGGTAAAAATTGCCACGCTGCTTTATACTGTGTGCAGGGACCGGTCGCAAAAAAAATGGATGGTTGACACATGCGGCCAATCCTCTCGAATTTCCTCCAGGATGGGCTCCAGGTGTTGCCAGCAGGCGGCCCCTTCCGTCTGGATTCCGATATAGTGCAGAAGGAGGTAGGGGCAGACCCCCCCCGACATAGTAAACCTCAGTGTGCAAAGTGGCCTGTTGGTGTGATGCACCAAAATGGACAGCTTGCACTTCAGCGCTGTATTTGAAGCCGTAGTTCTCAGAGAAGTCAACATGGACTACACAATCATTTACATGGAGGTTCAGCTTCAGGGCCCGTAAGAAAGCATATTGCTGCCTGAGATTGAAGAGATGCCGCCTGAAATTCTGAAGAAGAATGGCACATTTTTCAACCAGCTCTTCTTGGGAGCATTCCAATTCTTTTGTGAGTTATTTTAGAGGATACTCCAGGATTATCTTTATGGTCTTTGTCCACAGTGGCCCACTGAATATAGGAGACACGAACAGTTGCTCGGTAGTGGCTTGTAAGTTCATTTTTCACACTCCCCATACATGCAATGCTTGTCTGTAGTGTCACATGTGATGACTTCTGTAAGGCTCTCCAGATTATAGGTATCAATTATGTCCATCTGATGAAGCTTTTTGGCAATGAAGCCTAGATTTTCATGTTGTTTACACATGCAAGTTTCACAATCCGCTAATGTTGGATGCACAATCCAGTAGGGGCGAAATGTGCAGAACAGAGAGTATGACAGACGGTGGTTGGAGTGCTCAGCCAGGAACTTCAAATGGGCGTTCTTCATTGAATCCGTAAGCAATCTTTTTTGCATTTTCTTTTTTTCTTTTGTCACTGTTTGTTTTCTTCCAGTTGTGATCCTGCTGACATCGTCACGTGAAAAGAACAACCTCACTGTTGATCTCAGCATGGCAGCTTTCCCCTTGTGTTTTTTCCGTTGGTACAAGCAGACATTTTCATTTGCCAGTTTCGTCCACCTCCTTCTTGAAAAACCAAAAACTTGCTGCGCCAATCTCTGCAGCCTGTATTTCTTTAAGATTGTGTTGGTGACAATTCCTGCAATGACTTGTCTGTCACTCTCTCTTCTTGAATGTGTGTACTTGATACACACTTCCTCAGCTACTGCTGTATGGAACAACAAGGTTCTCCTTAGTGATGCGCCCGAAATATTCTGAATTAACTTGACTTTGGATCTTGGAGATGGATGGTCATTTTTCAGTCTTTGGAGGCGTTTCTTGTATTTGTCTGCCTTCTGTTTGGCTTTTCTCAACTTGTCCTCCTGAAATTCTCTGTTTATTTTTGCTTTGGTAGCCTTCCTATTCCTTCTTCCAAGATCACGTTGCCTAAAAGAAACATAATACATAAACATACGTGTATTGTCACTTGACCATTTCACCTGCATGGACCTTTTCACGGTAAAACTTGCATTCCTCAATAACCTCAACTTATAAATATCCTAACCTTAAGGTCCCAGGTTGAGGGTCGACTGGAGGATCAGGGCTGACTGGGGGGGGGTGTTAATTCCCTCAAGTACCTTTTCCATGGCATTACTCCTCTGCTCTCTCCATTTCTTTCGCTGGGCACGCTGCTCTCTCTTACTTCTGTCTTTTTGCCTTTTCTTCTTTCCTGTCTCTACATCTTTCCTCCACTTCTCTCGCTCTTTTCCTAATTACTTCTGTCTCTGCTGATCACGATAGCACCTTTGCTTTTCAGCAGCACTCAATGGTGTGCTAGAACTCTGTAGAAATCAATTAAAAAAAATGCTATTAACCTCTTGATCTAACCATGATTTAAACACATTTAAGTTAATTTTGAGTTAATAATTCCAACTACTAAATGGTTAGTAGTTGGGGTTAGGGTTAGGTTGGGTTAGGTAACCCTAGGGTTAGGGTTATGGTTAGGCTAGGGTTAACTAACCCTAACCCTAACCCTAGGCTATCCAGTGGCAATACATAACAAGTTAATTTATAGCCTGTGAAAATACAGTAATACATTTAAAACATGCTAAAATATATATAACACATGTAATGTTACAGTAGATTATAGAGTGAACAGAAGGAAATGCAACCCTGTTACTCTAATGCAACAGGGTTGAAAATCAATGCTAATGTTAGCTTTAACCTCAGGAATTATTGCTAGATGTAGCATGCCATGTAATGCTACTTTCAAGACAAGGACCAACTTGGATATTTAATGAAAGAAAGATAACTTTGAAATGAATATGCTTTATTCTGATAATAAGAGTAACAGGGTTGAGTGGGTCAGAGTGCCACACTCTTTTAAGACCGAAAAGATTGTAAAAATGTGAACAATTGTGAAAATTCATTTTTGACAAAATTACTTTTTTTCTTATATTGAGTGAGGGAGCAATCTTTTTAGGCTGTGAATACAATTGGAAAGGAATGGCCTGTGAAATTGTCATGGAGTGCGCTAATATCAGATCCATTCACGTCATCAGTCAGTATCGTATGGAAAGGCCCTGCATTTATTTAAAAAACTGTGCAAGTTCTGCAGTGCCCAGGGGGAACTGTCATCTGCATTGTTCAGCTATGGCCTCTGTAGTGCATGCTGCTAATGGCTACATTATGCACGTGAATTTCATTCAGATTGTCGGTTCAGTTTATCCTGTGTGTTATGAGTTGTCGTATTGTAGCAGGATCTAGCAGATGGCAGTGTCGAATAAAGCCAATCTGGCATAAAAGTGCTTCTCTGAATAATTTGTACCTCATTAAATAATTATTTTCACCATGACAACTGCAGCTCTTGGTAAACTGTTGTTGTTGATTAACAAAAGCAAAACAAAAGTAGCAAGTTATCATAGGAAACAGCTCATTTAAATAAAAGTGCATTATAATGCCCAGGGCCCAAGAGTTCAAAGCTTTTAATCTCAATCAGATCCGATCAGATTTTGAAATCCCATTGTTTGTGATCCAGGATCAGACAAGTCGGCCACATGTTGTCCCTGGAGTTCAAAGCAATTCAGGATAGGATCAGCCTGATCCAGATTACGACTTTTCAAGATGACTAGATCCTGAATATCAGTGCTTTAATCCTACCGAGCGCCATCTAGTGGACATGAAAAATAATACAAGGAAGACAAGAGACCACATTGCAGACATCTATAATGTCTAGTAATTATATTTTTAAATACATAAAGGACATCAAATAATAATGAAATTGTAATTTAAAAAAAAATACTCCCACTAGGGTAACAACAATAAAACATTCATTCAAAGGCAGCTGGATCATCCAGGCGTGCTTTGAGGAGCTGAACTCTCAGTGAGGTTTCAGTTTGCAGAAGCCGGCACTGCTGTATTTGTTCTTCGGCCAGACGGATCTGCATCTCTGCCCTCTCCGTGTCACGGCTCAGCAGAGTCTCGTAGACATCGTCCCTCTCCGTGTCACGGCTCAGCAGAGTCTCGTAGGCATCGTCCCTCTCCGTGTCACGGCTCAGCAGAGTCTCGTAGGCATCGTCCCTCTCCGTGTCCCGGCTCAGCAGAGTCTCGTAGGCATCGTCCCTCTCCGTGTCACGGCTCAGCAGAGTCTCGTAGACATCGTCCCTCTCCGTGTCACGGCTCAGCAGAGTCTCGTAGGCATCGTCCCTCTCCGTGTCACGGCTCAGCAGAGTCTCGTAGACATCGTCCCTCTCCGTCTCACGGCTCAGCAGAGTCTCGTAGACATCGTCCCTCTCCGTCTCACGGCTCAGCAGAGTCTCGTAGGCATCGTCCCTCTCCGTGTCACGGCTCAGCAGAGTCTCGTAGACATCGTCCCTCTCCGTCTCACGGCTCAGCAGAGTCTCGTAGGCATCGTCCCTCTCCGTGTCACGGCTCAGCAGAGTCTCGTAGACATCGTCCCTCTCCGTGTCATGGCTCAGCAGAGTCTCGTAGACATCGTCCCTCTCCGTCTCACGGCTCAGCAGAGTCTCGTAGGCATCGTCCCTCTCCGTGTCACGGCTCAGCAGAGTCTCGTAGACATCGTCCCTCTCCGTGTCATGGCTCAGCAGAGTCTCGTAGACATCGTCCCTCTCCGTGTCATGGCTCAGCAGAGTCTCGTAGGCATCGTCCCTCTCCGTGTCACGGCTCAGCAGAGTCTCGTAGGCATCGTCCCTCTCCGTGTCACGGCTCAGCAGAGTCTCGTAGGCATCGTCCCTCTCCGTGTCACGGCTCAGCAGAGTCTCGTAGGCATCGTCCCTCTCCGTGTCACGGCTCAGCAGAGTCTCGTAGACATCGTCCCTCTCCGTTTCACGGCTCAGCAGAGTCTCGTAGACATCGTCCCTCTCCGTTTCACGGCTCAGCAGAGTCTCGTAGACATCGTCCCTCTCCGTTTCACGGCTCAGCAGAGTCTCGTAGACATCGTCCCTCTCCGTGTCATGGCTCAGCAGAGTCTCGTAGGCATCGTCCCTCTCCGTGTCACGGCTCAGCAGAGTCTCGTAGACATCGTCCCTCTCCGTGTCACGGCTCAGCAGAGTCTCGTAGACATCGTCCCTCTCCGTGTCATGGCTCAGCAGAGTCTCGTAGGCATCGTCCCTCTCCGTGTCACGGCTCAGCAGAGTCTCGTAGGCATCATCCCTCTCCGTGTCACGGCTCAGCAGAGTCTCGTAGGCATCATCCCTCTGCTCTGGTTTTCTGGTGCGCTTGCATTTTCTCTTTGGAGGTGGCTCTTGCAGTGTGTCATCAGGCCTGGCTGAAGGTCCGGCTTCTGGATCCACATGGGTCAGGAGGACCTCATCTTCAATGGTGTGTGTCACATCAGGTGCATTGACGACCTGAAATGAAAGTGTATCAATATACTTTATACCCCTTAATAAGATGATCACAAGCATGCAACCTGGAAAATTGTAGCACTAGGATGCTATGTAAGACATATAGCCATTGTAGTACTATGAAAATAACAATTATACAAGATAATAATTGTAGTTCTATAGGAACAAGGATAAAATCACACATACCTGCGACTCACCATCCAGTACAACGTTTGGTATTCCATGTAAATATTGTGACTGCTGACCACCAATGATATCCAGTACCACATCTGTGTATTGTCCCCTTTTATATGGTGTGTTACCCGTCTGTGGTCTTTGGCAGCTTGCTGCTTCAAATTCTTCCACCTCAACCTCACTTGGTCCACCGTCCTCTTGTGTCCAGATCCTGTGGCATCCACATTGTCTGTAACTTCCATCCATATTCCGCTCTCTACTTTAGTCGCTCCACCCTCTCTGTTAAAGCTACCAACTATGGAGTCATAATTGTTCCTAACACCCAGCAGCAGTGCATGGGTCTCAGCAGATGTACAATTAGGCCCCTTTTTGTCCATCTTTCCAACTCAATGGTTTGGTCAGGTCAGCAATTAGTTGTATAGGTGTGGCCTTGCTATTAATTACATAATTAACCACAGGCCCTAACCAATCTGGACATGCATTCCAGGTGTGTATTTGCAATGAGTTGTTATTCAGAGACTGATGTAGGCCTACTGACTGAAACAACAGTCAGAACACAGTCATGGCAGGGATTGTTCACATCTTCCATGCTGGAAGGAGAGGATACCGCCCAAGGGTCCACACCGAGCGCCCCAAACCTCTCCAACAGTACACAACAGAAGAACTGTACAATCGTTTTCGATTTGGACTTGATGACATCAACTACAGTGCAGAACCTTGCCGGGTCATGCTCTGACTGTAGATGCAGTGCATTGCCCTGCGCTTTTACGCATGTGGAACATTCTATGAGGTCATAGCTGACAGCATGGGAGTCCACAGGACAACAGTGGGGGAAGTGGTGACAGCTGTGTCTGATGCACTGGCTCGCCTGCTGGATCACTTTGTGACTTTTCCCACTGATGGCCAGATTGCCAAAGTGAAGCAGAAGTTTTTTCTTCTCGAAGACATGCCCAACACCATTGGGGTGATCGACTGCACCCATGTACATATTCAAGCACCTCGTCAGAGGGAGTGGGAATATGTCAACAGGGAAGGGAGGCACAGCATCAATGTGCAGCTTGTGGGAGGTGCTGACCTTGCCATCACCAACTGTGTTGTGAGATGGCCTGGGTCAGTCCACGATGCACGTATCTTCAGAGAGAGCCGGTTGTTCACTGAATTCCAAACCAACAGGCCGGATGGAGTTATATTAGCCGACAGTGCCTACCCACTCCTACCATGGGTACACCTTTTCCCACGGCCAACACTCCCTCACAGATGCGCTACAACAACGCCCATGGAAGAACAAGGTGTGCCATTGAGCGCTTGCATGGAGTACTGAAGAGGCGTTTTGCATGCCAAATAACACTGGCTACTGTGCTACACAATATCGCTGTCCATCGCAGAGTCCCCCTCTCTGACATCGATGATCCCCCAGAGCCCCTCACACCTGCTGATGATCTAGGCCCACCTATGGATTTCCCTCTAAAGGAGAGACTGAGTGGTGGTGCAAGGCGAGATGCTATTGTCTGCAATTACTTTTGAAAGGTGATGACAGATGATGGACTTTTTTTTTGTTGAAGATATTTTTTCTTTAATCTAAATTACATTTGTGATTGACAATCTTTGCTGTGATACTTTTATGAGCATAAACATTTATGTCATCAACATTTGGTTGAAAACAAAATAGGCCACCACAAACGTGAGCAAAAATGGAAAAAATACAATGTATTTCCCATGAAGGCTAAAAATGGAGTATTATTTCAGTTAACAAACTTTGCCATCTAATTTAAATTGAAACATATTTTAAAATAAATTGTACAGTACATGTTGCTCTGGTAATCCACTGGAAACCCACCCCTCTGGTGGGATCAGGATAATCCAGTTGTTTGGGATCAAACTGATCCCAATCCCGTGTTGTCGGTTTGAACTCCCCGTTTTGAAGATTTGATCCAGATTAAAGCTTGGATTGGATTTCCTGATCTGATCGGATATCAAAGTGATGCTAATCTTGTTTTTTGGTTTTGAACTCCCCAAAATCCAAATCTGATCTGATCAGATGGAGATTAAAAGTTTTGAACTCTTGGGCCCTGGAGTGTTCTGGAATGTGACTCAGTGATTACTAGCATCACTCTTTCAAAGAGCGTGTGCCATCTCCTGGCCAAACAGCAGCAGTACAACTGCCACTGCCAAAGCTTCCCTCTTCCCTTTGTCAAAGATGCATGACAGGTAACACCTTACAATGATCCTAGACCTACAAAACTAGGTTGTTAAAAAAAAGCTTGCCCAAAATGTTATGCTCCCTGTCTCTCATGATCTTGGTACATGATACCATCTAATACAACAAAAGTAATGTGTAGTTTAAATGTCGGCCATGGGATTTGTGCAATAGGGCGTCACTGTCAATATGTTGTCTGCGTAAACTTGTATGTGCAAACCGTGTACATGTAAGTCATGTGTAAATATGCTGTTTTATTTTATCTTGTACTATGGAGTATTTAGGATTGTTTATCTTCTTTGGAACTGCAGGACTGAGTCCAAAACGAATTTCCTTACCAGGACAATAAAGTGTTTCGTATTGTAATACTATGAAGATAAATGGTTGCACAATATAGCTGTATCACACAAGTTACACACTCGTAATGTCAATGTTCTACACCACATCTGCCCCCTATGTCCTGGAGTACAGCCGCAGAAAACAGGCTGCATGTTCACTATGTGCTGTGTCAGCTAGGTCAGGCTTAAGTTTGTGTGGCCCGTTATGGCAGCCTCTGCTGTGCAGACACCTTCACTGTGTATCCAAATCACACAACCACACACAGGCTTGTGTATGCAGGCTGCCAAATTAAACTGATATCAAATCATGTGCAATCAGTCCGTATACAGTTAACGCATGTATATGTGCAACTGCCATCCAAATAGGCAGATAAGATCATATGACATGTCACATAATACTACTTCCACATTACAGATGTATTTCCATTTATGATCACGCAATCTGTTGCAAAGCCAGGATCAAGTGTGCCAAGACTGATGTCATGTGGACAGATCGGGACATGTCCCAGAGCTGCACATTAGCTCACAGGAGGGACACATGTTGACACAGTAGCAGTACAACCTATACCCCCCCCCCCCCACCCCCCCCCCCTCAGTGTGGACTTGGACCTCACCATATTATGTTCTCAGGACTTTACAGGAAGCACTCTCCCCTTCTGATGCACTGTCATTAGACAATGGGTTAAACAACGTCCAAAGCCAAATTACACATTTGAGTGATTGTTCAGCAACAGTTATTGATCATGGTTTGGTTCAACTAAATTATGTTTTTATTACATGTCAATATGTTTCCTCTTCCTAATCAACTTAAATGAGTGATGTGTTTTGATGATTGACTGTCCTTGACATTTTAATGGTGTATTCACTTTTTCTTAGCTCGCCATGAATCCTATAATTCATCATGCTGAGTGCGCCCACATCCATGTCTTCACCCTGACGCTGCATCCACATGTTGCAGCTTGCCTCGCAGTCAGACTCAGCCTCAGATCTGGTTCAGCCAGTTCTGTGAGGGTTAAAGTAAGGGGAGAGGCCAACAAGAAAGAGTGTGGAGAAAACAGCCCAAAGCACTCTGAGCGCTAGTCTGCCCGTGTGCAGAAGATGAGTTCATTTCATTGGCTCCGGCTTTTATTTTCAGATTAACTTTAACCGAAATGTAAGGAAAGAGGTGTGAGTGGTGGGGAAAAGATAATAAATCAATACTTTTCTAAAGGTTTTACTTTGATTTCCTTTACAGAAACAGCCATTACACCACCTTGTTATTTCCTATATCTTGATAAGGGCCTTTGCATCACCTCTGCATGTTTCATGGGGTTTGTTATTGGTCTGCCTGAGCCAAAAGGCATGACTCAGTCTCCATCATAGTCAGACAAAAGAGGGAGCAACCAGACACCATGTCTTACAAGAAGGAAGTCTTGCAGTCTTCAGAGAGGCAGACTGATCACAAAAACCTTGCTTGTCAAGATAACTGCACCCATAACAATACATGTAAACTGTGCAACATGAATCAATGCTGACTCGTTTCAGATAAAGACATTCAATCCTTATGTAGACAGAGACGGAAGAGTGCTGACCTCTTGTTGCACTTCACTTTAAGACATTTAAATGTAGGAGTTTTACCATATCATTTACACAAATCATAATAGGGCCTCTTTTGTGTTCTCTTTTACAAGTTGTAGTCGAAAATTCTGCTAAAAAGTACAAAAGTTATATTTTCTAAAATGACGATACATCTTCTTACAGTCTACGGTAACATCCTAATCTACAGAGTTAATAGTAACCATAACTGTCGAACAAAAAAATCACATTTATGAATTGTTGACAACAATAATTTGTTAGGTGAATAAAATAAAAATAAAAACGTTTATCCCAGAGACAAATTAACTTAAAAACAAACAAAAAACGAACAAACAGAATTTCTGTAGTGCATTTCATTTCCCAGGGAAACTATTAATATCTAATGATGCAGCACTCTAATAATAATTAATAATAATTCCTTACATTTATTTATAGCGCTTTTTCAATGACTCAAAAGCGCTTTACATATACACACATTACACATATATCATACATTGCAATGGTCAGAAAACTGTGGACAATACCCACAGGAGCAAGTTCAGGTGAAGTGTCTTGCCCAAGGGACACACCTGTCAGATTTTCTCCGACAGAACTGGGTACCTCTGAATTTGTCTGCCTTCCAGCTTATGATTCTGTTACCGTTATAAAAAAACTCCTCCTGCTCAACTCTTATACCACAAAGAAAAGGAAATGACTCGGTTATGTCAGTGAACTAAAAAAAATGCACTTCAAAGTCGTATGATGCAAGCTGCACTTATAGTTATATTGCTTGTTTGAGTCAGGACTGTTTTTGTTGTCCTTTGTTTGAATCGTAAAGGTTTATTACATTTGAGATATCACCAAGCATCAAGGATAAATGAATACCTTGACAATAAACCTTAGTCTGGTTCTGATTCTAAAGATACTCTCCCGAATTGCAGGAAAATAATCCCTTTTGCTTCAGTTACATTGTATTACTGTAGTTTTTTGTTGGCATTAATTGTTTATGTCATTTAAAAAATATCTAAATAGATTTCAATTTCTGTCTCTTTTAAAACTACATATTTGCAAAACATGGAATCAACAAAAATACTTATCTTATTTTTAATTTGTGCTGTCATTCAGTTTATTTTCTTTGTAATATCAGAGTTTCCAATGATCGGTTAGTGTTACATTTGACATGTTATGGTAGTTGTAAACTGGTGGTTTACATGACCTTTCCCCCTAGTGTATTGCAGTCAGTCATTCCGTAGCCCAGAAGGAAAAAACACCACTGTAAGTTACTGTATGACACTAAACCTACCCGTCCATTAAAGACAACAGCCGTCTTGACAGGAGCTGGAAGCTGAGATTAGTCAACAGCATGACTATTGTCTTCCCCCATAGCTGGATCTGAGGCAGGTCGCCAGGCAACAGGCAGGACAAACTGCTGTGTACAGAACACAGGCACCCTCAGATTATACACATCTCACCAGCTCTTTTCTGACACTCCGCAAACACGAGTTATAAAAACAGACAATTAAAGCACCCGTACTCAATTTCTCAGATTACAAAAAACGAGCCCTTGAGGCGGCATGGCATGTTGGTTTAAGTGAGTGATGAAAAGCTGAAGTGGTCTAAAGAATTAGCCAACAGGCTGGAGTTGCAGGGAGAACTGCAGCGCCCCTCATCACTCATCCATCATCCTGCAGCCTGTGATCCCCCTCGGGGGCAGTTCCCATGCTCTGTGCCAACCTGAGCGTGCTCTGTGGGGTCTGGAGACATAATAATAATAATATACAGGTTTAAGGCTGCAGATGCAGACCTGCCAACTCCGCCTGACATCAAGGCGGATCATTACAGCTCTCATGCAGGTGGAGCAGTGGCAGAACAGACTCTGAAACCAGATCTGTCTCCACCAAGCCTGCACGGACAGGACGTGTTGAGAGAAAGTTCTCAATATATACTTTTACTTATTTGGAGAACCAGCATGACTTTAAATAGTGACAAGAAATAGAGTATTTTGTGGAGTGGGAGAGTCTTTTCATCCTCAGTGTGACATTAAAGGGGCCCTATTGTGCTTTTATGGTTTCCCTTTCCTGCAGTGTATATTATAGGTTTTAGTGCATGTCAATGGTCTGCAGAGGCTAACATCCCTGTTCCCTCCAGAGGGAGTTTCTCTCCAACACACTACCAGCCAGCCAGCCAGCGAACCAATCAGAGCAGACTGGGTTTTCAGACAGAGGGTGAAAAGAGGAGATGCAGCAGAGGCAGTATGAGAACATTTTTGAACATTAAAGCATGGAGACGTGTCCCAGGAGAGACACTACGTACTGATGTGAAGCTGAACATCAGCAGAATGGGCCCCTTTAACATCGGTAAATCTTGCTTGTATCAAAATGTTTTGTCCCCATTTCGGACACCAATTGGATTGGAATTAAAATGGTTATAATTCCAGTTATGACTAAATAAAACAATTTCTCAACTGCAAATCAACATTTGAAAAAGGAAAATACAAAAATACTCAAGAAAACAGAAGTGCAAGGAATAAGCTTTTGCAATTGTTTCATGTCATCCTTTGTAAATACAGTTAGTTTAGTTTTGCCCTCTTAGGTGTTCAACATCTGTTTTTACGTATTATTGCACATACAGTTTGCATATTTGCGCCTTGAATAGCATTTCATTATTGTGGTTTTAAAACTGACACACCTGCGCCTTGAAAACAGATTTTTCTTTTTAAAGTTACCAATAGGAAAAAAGGTCAAACAAAATGAAGGTTTCCAATGTTTTAATGGATGATCCAGCACTGATATGTAACAGGTTAAGAACACTGAAATAATGTTTTTCATTAATGCAATGGCTCTGATGATCTACAGCATACCCCTAGTAAAGCTTGTGAGCGATGTTGGTGATCTCTTAAAGAACACTTGCAGGCATACCAGCTGCAGTGCGGTTCAGTGAAACCCTCCATCCAGCTCATGGGCTTCCTAATCATAACTCTGATGCTGGTGCTGGTAAAGTAAAAAAAATGAGCTTGTTAAGTAAAAAAGTTAAAATCCAAACACACAATGTTTTTTATGCTTTCTATTCACAGTGTACATATTTACATTCAAGCTTTTCTGCATAAGGATAACCTACAGTGCTGACAAGGCTTTAAAGTCCCAACAACTTTCTTAAAAAGTATAAAGATGACATGGAAGAGAGTTCTGTACAGGCAGGGCCTCTGCTCTTGTTAGCAGGGAGCGGAGGCCCACTGTGAGCTGCTGGGCTGCGGGCAGTCTGTGTGCTCCGTCAGTTTGAGGATGACGACCTTCCTCTGAGGCAGCTTCACCCCCAGAGGAGCGGGCGGGTCAGCTGCTGCCTGCACTGGGCTCGTAGCAACCAGGTCCTGGCTGTCCTGGGGCAGCAGCATTGTGATGATGTTTGAGTACCCCCCCTGTACTGCCAGGTGTAACGGACTGAGGCCCTGCTCGTCCAGCACAGCGCCACCATCTGGACAGTGGAGGAGCAGCTCTTTCAGGACTTCACAGTGTCCGTTCTCGGCTGCCAGGTGGCAGGGGGTGCGTAGGGCCTGGTTGGAACTCTCGGGGGCCGCCCCCTC
Source organism: Pseudochaenichthys georgianus (assembly GCF_902827115.2). Taxonomy (NCBI): domain Eukaryota; kingdom Metazoa; phylum Chordata; class Actinopteri; order Perciformes; family Channichthyidae; genus Pseudochaenichthys; species Pseudochaenichthys georgianus. The sequence goes on from NC_047516.1 coordinate 36,268,039, forward strand.
TTCTATCAACATCTTGACTGTGGCCAGATGTCCTCGCTGTGAGGCGAGGTGGAGAGGAGTGAGTCCGTGGGCGTTGTGTGCGAGAATATCTGCCTTGTGTTTGATCAGGAGGCGGGAGGTGCTGGTGTGACCTGTCTCTGCCGCCACGTGCAGGGGAGCGTTTAACCCAGCGGACGTCATATGGATGTCCGCTCCTAGTTCAATAAGGATCCGTGCTACCCGGTAATGCCCCCTGTAGGAAGCCAGATGCAGCGGAGTGCGGCCGTCTGTGGTCTGCCCGTTCACGTCGCTGCCGGCCTGCTTGACCAGCAGCTTGACAATGCCAAGATGTCCTTGCCAGGAAGCAAAGTGGAGTGCCGTCCAGTTGTCCTTACCCCTGATCCGTACATCAACCCCCCTGCTCAGCAGCACCCGGATGACGTTCTCCTGGCCGTGCTGGCATGCCACATGAGCCGGTGTGCGTCCCTGGCCATCGGTCTCGTTGATGGCCGCCCCCCGGTCCAGCAGCAGCCGTGTGATGGCCTCGTCCCCGATCTGGGCAGCCCAGTGCAGCGCTGTGTACTGGTCCTCATCCTTGGCATTAATATTGGTACTGCGCCGACCAAGCAGAAGTTCTGCCAGGGACTTCAGGTGCTTCTCTGTGGCCAGGTGCAGGGGGGTGGAGCCACGAGCATTTGCAAAGTTGGGATTGGCATTGTTCAGGAGGAGGAACTTGATGGCCTCCTCATTGCCCAGAGTGACGGCGTGGTGGAGCAGACTGCCTCCTCCCTCGAGGGTAAGATCCACGTCCTGAGGCTGGAGGATCTTCATCAGCTTGGCAGTGTCTTTGGTCCTGATGGCCTCACACAGCTTACGCCTCTGGACCTCAGCAGAATCTAAGTGGTAAGAAGTAAAAGGATTGAGACAAAAAAAATCTAGTAATAAGGTTTCTGTAGTACTTTAAGTTTACACGAATAATGGCACGGTCACACGAGCAAAATGAACTTAAGCGGTTATTTATCACATCCCTTCAATTCTATGCAAGTGTAAGGATGTTTGATTGGCGACAAACAAATAGCAAAGATGTGCGTCTGACCAAATTTGGCCATGCCCACAATAATATGGCATCAGCAGGCGATGGTCTCTTGCATTTCTGCATGAATGACTAACCCTAAAAGTTCCACTTCATAGCTTATGATTAGCTCTTACCACATGTGCTTTCTTTCTCAAAAGACAGCGTGATGGAGTCTTGGGAGGAGAAGGCTGAGTCAGCTGACGAGATGCCAGACAGCCTCTTGCATGTGTTCTCCTTGCTGTGGCAACCTTCCTCCTTTAGTCGATCAAAGCTCCTCGAGATCCCAGAATCCACCTGGCTCAACAGCTCCGACAGGCTGTAATCTTTTTCCGGCAACATGGCTGACTTTGGACGCACCATCTTGTTGTCTTTAACCTGTAAAACAAAAAGCCAGATGAGCATATTGGGTTGTACCATTAAGTGTATTCCCAGTTATGAAGCTGCCGCTCTGGTACACAGCTGCTCTCAGTACACAGCTGCTCTCAGTACACAGCTGCTCTCAGTACACAGCTGCTCTCAGTACACAGCTGCTCTCAGTACACAGCTGCTCTCAGTACACAGCTGCTCTCAGTACAGTAGCTGTTGAATGTTGACATTGTGATTTTTTGTTGAACTTGGGTTTCATAAAGTCCTTTAAGGTCAACACATACGGAAGTTCACAACAGCCTGTCTTCTATCCGGATATTATTGATTAACAGCTGTCGCCTGTCCCTAACAGGAAGTTCACCTCTAGTCTAGTTCAAAGGAAATGAAGAAGCAGCAAGGAGGCCAAACAATCCCATCTGTCAACATTCCTGATTTGTGAGGCAACTACTGTTTAGGATCAAACATTTACACAACATGTGACGCAAAAGGTCACAGTCATGTCTGGAGCAATAAAGAGATAAGCCACTCAGTGTCTGAGGGTTTAGTAACACATTACATGAGAAAGCAATCGGGCTGTTTAAAAGCTTTAAGAAGAACATGGGAGAAGTAAAACAACAACATATGAAGTGGATAATCACTTCAGTTGTTTGTCCCCATTGGAAAGGGAGCTGTACATGATCTACTGTACTACGCTTGAACAAAGCGGACAATAACCCCCCATGTGTCGGATCTGTCATTAGCCCGCATGGTTTTTCATACCACTGCTACGCTGACGACACCCAATTCATTCTGTCCTCTCCCCGCTCAGAGACCCAGGTCGTCGCACGCATCTCTGCTTGTCTAGCTGACATCTCTCAGTGGATGTCTGCTCACCACCTCAAGCTCAACCTTGACAAGACTGAACTGCTTTTCCTTCCGGGAAAAGATTGTCCCACTCTTGACCTGACTATCAACATTGGCACCTCTGTTGTTTCCTCAGACTGCAAGGAATCTGGGTGTGACCCTAGATAACAACCTGTTCTTCACTGCAAACATCGCTGCTACAACCCGCTGCTGCAGATACACGCTTTACAACATCAGGAGGACCTCTGCAGCTCATCCAGAATGCAGCGGCTCGTCTGGTCTTCAACCTTCCTAAATCTTCCCACACCACTCCGTCCTCCGCTCCCTCCACTGGCTTCCGGTAACTGCTAGAATCCACTTCAAGACACTGGTACTTGCGTACCATGCTGCGAATGGATCTGGCCCCTCCTACATCCAGGACATGGTTAAACCGTACACCCCAGCGCGTGCTCTACGCTCTGCATCAGCCAAACGACTCGCTGCACCCTCGCTGCGAGGGGGACCCAAGTTCCCATCAGCAGAAACACGTGGGTTTGCTATCCTGGCTCCAAAATGGTGGAATGAGCTCCCATTGACATCAGGACAGCAGAAAGCTTACACACCTTCCGGCGCAGACTGAAAACTCATCTCTTTCGACTCCACTTCGAGCGATAGAATGACTAACAAAGAACTGCTAACAGAGCACTTATATACTAATAAAGGACTGGCTTATCTATAGCCAGTTGAGTAGCACTTGAAATACTTGGCTCTATGAAACCTGATGTACTTTATGATTCTGTTTTCTTCAAGGTTGTGTCTTCCTGGTCGAATGCACTTATTGTAAGTCGCTTTGGATAAAAGCGTCAGCTAAATGTAATGTAATGTAATGTAATAACACACACTACGTCTTCCATCCTTGGGGCTTTGGTCATGTGTTACCTGGTCACTAGTGAGAGCGTTGGGGGTCTTGGGCTCTGGCTCTGACGTTGACGGGGTTGCTGTCCTGGTCTCCTCTTGAGGTTTAGAGCAGAGATCCTCAGCTTCAGATGTGATTTCTGGAAGGACAACAGCTCTGTGTCATGTTTCAGTGATAGCAGGGATAGATTAGGGTATACAAGAGGAATGGAAAGCTTAAGTTAGGAGAAAGAATATATATATTAAACTGGCCTGTGTAATTATATATGCTAATGTTGTGTTTAGCTAAAGGAACAGGAGCACTGGGTTTGAGATTGATGTTCTTCATTTGCTAGAGGCTGGTACAATATGTGATTTCTAATACCTAACTAGTGTTGCCAAAATAATTCACACACCTATATTATTGCTGTATCTATTGAGCAACACAGAAAAAAAAAAGAATGCCATCAGTCACTTCCTCTCTTACTTTGTTTATTGTGCGTATTTGTCTCTATTTTGGAAAATGTGTGTCTTGTGACGTCCTGTGAAGAGAGCCTTATAGAAACTATAACCTCATTATTTCAGATGTACACCATTTAATCACCTGTGCATCATTAACGTCATATCAATATTTCATTTTCTTTTTAATATAACGGTTAAAACCAATACTAATATATTGCAACTGGAACCATTTTAAAATTTGCTCTGGTGTATTTGCAAAAACAAATGTAAAGATTATTGTAACAAATAACAAATAAAGGCAATAACACCCAGTTTATTGTGAGTGACGAGGCACAACTCACCCTGGAAGCTGGGTCTGGCGTCCGGGTTGGTGGTCCAGCAGCGCTGCATGAGGCTCAGGAACCCAGTGCAGGCCGAGGGCCGGCAGCGCGGCACAGCAGCCAGGTCCGGACGCACCCCCTTCACAACCTTCACCATGATCTGAAGGATATTGTTCTCACCTAGCAAAAGAAAATAAGATACTTCAGTTTCGTCACTTATATTTCAGGTTATGCTCAGATAAGGCAGTGTGTGACCACTGTTGTTTCCCACGTTAAAAGCTCTCAAGAGTTCCTGCCCCGGCCTTTTTCTATCTGACTGTGGGATCAGCCATGTCAATGATTCAGAACAAACAGGTAGAGGCCTTAATCACTGGTACTTCACCTTCTTTTGTAACCATAATACCCTTTGCAGGTGGAGGAGGAAGAAGGAATGGGATGGTAACCAGGCCACTTTTTTACTTTTTAATTACGTCTGGATCAACATAGGCGGTGCCAGTGCCAACCTGTGATCCTCTGCTGGGCTTTAAAGGAGCCAAATACCTTGTAGAGAACTGCTACCTGATACGCCTGGGAGAAAATATACCCTGCCCAACTGCCTGCTTTGGAATTCAAAGAGTAAACAAATAAGCACCAACAATTGTTTACCTTAAAAAAGGTAATTGTAATGATTTACAGCCACCTGTAGTCCCTACAATGTGACTAATAATAGCAATTTTAGCTGTGGCAGCAGTATAACTCGATGTAGACTGAAATGTCTCTGGGTTGTGCGATATTGTGTACAGACATTCATTTTCCCCAGAAGACGATTCTGCTGACTTTGGTGATCCTCTGACTTGGTGCGGTCAAGCTCTAGCGTAACCATCAGAGGCGCGGGAAGGTATTTTGAGTGGGGGTGCTGAGGTGCTGCACTCCAGTGAACACTATTACGGGCACTATAGAGCACGCACAAAAGCACTCCCCACACGCACACACACGGTACACCCGCGACTGTTACAATGAAGGCTCGATAATCAGCTCACGGCATATAGGCAGGGGTAAAGTGCTATTTTCTATGAGTGGGGATATATTTTAAATATTGAAGTTAAAAGCATCAATCTGGTGCACTTTGAGAGCAACATGAAGAGATCTATGGATACATCTCTCAACACCCAGATGAAACACAACTGGAAGCAGATGTTCTTTTTCTTTATGGATATTTTACAAATCACTCCCCTTTCAAACTGTATTCTTGTTTTACTGCCATATAGTATTTAATAACTGTTTTTCATTTATTCTCTTATTTGTTTTATAACTATAATGATCATATGAAGGTGTGCCGCGGAAATAATCTTTTGAATAATTTGTGACCAAACCGTTAGAGACCCATTGAGATAACTTAGACTAAAGTGAACTATCTAAACACTCAGAGAGTCCTTTAGCTCACCTGAGTCTCTCAGTCTGAGAGGAGAGCTCTCCTCCAGCTGGTTGTGGAACAAACAGCTCCTTATGTCCGTTAGTGCAGCTAGCTAACCAGATGCTAACAACACTGTCCCTGCTGCTGGCACCGGTCGGTCGGTCGGTCGGTCTCTCTCTCATTATTACAAATTACAGTCCTGCCGTCCTCTCTAGTGTCATGATGAGGTTCACGTAAAGCACGGTTAATGTGTTATATTATTGAGGTAGAATTGTCAACAATGTGGAATGTATTGGCTACATATTAAACAGATTATGCACCAGCGGGGAGCAGCAATAACCCGTCAAATAATAATTCAGACAGGGGGAGCTCCGCACCCCCTGCCCGGCGCTAGGGGTGCTGCAGCGCCCTCAGCACCCTCCTTCCCACGCCCATGCATGAGATGGATATTTATGGTGTGAAATATGTATCCAACAAAACTAATAACATTCCCATCATCTTACCTGCACTTGGTGTAATTGTTAAAGGCCACATGTCAATGGTCCTTTCTACTGATCATAATACCATTGTTGAGGGATATTACAAACTCACATTGTTTGGCATACAGCATCTCTGTAAACTACGTGTATTCACTCTCTCCACCAAAGGGCTCGTTGGAGCTCTTGCCCCCTCCCTGTGAGCCCAGTGTGCTCCGATTGACCAATCCACAGACTTCCTCACACACACGCAGCTCTGCTGATTTCTCCTCCCTGGCTGCAGGCTAATAACAGACAGTTGCGATCGCGGCGAAATTCTCTCTGCAGACCCATTCTCACAGCGTTTATCAACCTTTTTCTTCTCAATATCAAGCCACACTTATTGTTTTTACTTCGGCCTAGACTTTGTGTGTGCTCGGGGTGATTCACAACGTCCGATTGTTTCACGTTGTGAATCGCGCTGAGCTCCGTGGAGGTGTGATTTCCTTGTTTAGCGATACACAGCGAAACACAGCCAAACTCACCATGAGCACACACACAGTCTCAGCCGAAGTAAAAACAATAAGTGTGGCTTGATATTGAGAAGAAAAAGGTTGATACACGCTGTGAGAATGGGTCTGCAGAGAGAATTTCGCGCAATCCCAACGGTCTGTTATCAGCAGCAGCCCGGAGGAGACATCAGCTGAGCTGCGTGTGTGTGAGGAAGTCCGTGGATTGGTCAATTTGGACCAATCAGCGGGGGCTTAACGTAACGGCTCCGCGGACTTAACGTAACGGCTCCACGGATTGGTCCATTTCGTTCCGGTTACAACATGACGTCCTGATGTACCCGGAAGAATCAAATGGATGATGACGTTTCACCAACGAGGCGTTTTGGGGAGTTCTTCTCTGTGTTAGAGTTTTACTCGCTACAGGGTGTACTTTGAGGGTTTTGACTCTGCACACCGTTTACATGCATAAAAACCTTCATAACACACAAGGGGACGGGTGATAACCGGAAAAGCATGACATGTCACCTTTAAGTTCCAAATGTTAGCATGCTAACATATTAATGTAAGATTACGACCATGGTTAATATCATACCTCTTTTCCGCATGTCAACATTGTCATTGTGAGCATGTTAGCATGCTAGTGTTAGCATTCATCTTTGAAGCACCACTGTGCCTGAGTTCAGCTCCATAGCGACTAGCATCACTGTAGACTTGTGTCTTGTTAATTACGTGTTGCCATAAATCATTCATTAAAAAATAAAAAATAAACCAGACCTTATCAAGAAGTCTATCAATATGTTCAGTTACTATCATTATTTATACTTTTGTTTTTGTTGGCCTCTAAGGAAATCCGTATTGTTTTCATGCAAGTCTCACCTTGGTAGGGTTTCTTCTGTGTGAGAATCCCCCAGATGACTATGGAGAAACTGGAATAGAGGCAAACAAAAAATTAAGAGATGTCAGTACAAAGAAAAGCTCAGACATAATGCTGCCAAACACATTTCCAATATGAAGCTGAAATACTGTAGCTTATGCTCCCTGTTTAAACCAGTGCAGTCAGTTTATCAAAAATAATTTTATGTAAATGTGGTTATAAAATATGTTCCCCTTTAACTGAAACTTTGTAAGAAAATAAAATGCATCTGTCTTCAGTAATGTTAAACATGGTGTAACTAATGGGCTACTCCATCTCCTCGATGTGATTAATAACAGTGATTCATGAAAGGGAAAAGGCCGACAGTCAGGAAAAACCTGCATTGAGTGCTGAAAAACAAACCTGTATACATCGTGCTTGGTGTCCGACGCTTTGTCCTTCTCAATGATGCTCTCGGGCGGCAGATAGGCAATGGTGCCGCAGAAGCCGTCTCTGCTGATGTCATCAGCCCGAGACAGGCCGTTCCAGCGGGCCAGGCCAAAATCAGATATCTGAGACAGAGAGAGATCAGATAAGACCCTCAAACAGAGCACCCAGCAGCTTTCTCTCAGGAAGCAGCGTGACACTGATGACTAAGTCTGCCCACTGAGCCCCATTATGAGCACTCAGTGTATGATGCGGGCAGCCGTGTCCCAGCCTGCAGAGAGGAGAGGCCCTTCACGTTTCAGAGTGCACGCCCACACTCTTTCAGGCACACACTGACAGAGGGAGCTTTAATAGGAGCTGAATTAATCCTGTCGGGACAAGCCCGGTGAGGTGTTTACATCCACATATTAAACTCCAGAAATGACAGTTCCCACCCATCGCTCTCAGCACAGTTGAGCTGCTCTGAGGTTGGACAGAGGCTGAGAGACGCCCGTCTGCCCAGAGCATGTGCCGGGCTGCCACATGAAAATGGATCAAAAGGAATAGCAAACCTCCTCATGGCTGACATTCCTTTACACTGACATCCAACCATGTTTATAACAAAGAAGACTGTGATATAACTTCATGGCCATCCTCAACCACCAAACATGACATCCTTAAACTATGATTCAAAACAATTATAATAATTCATGATTTTGATTAAATTAGTAATGTTAACAGATTGGTGAGTTTTCTGCTCTTTTTGTCTGTATTTATTTCTGTTAGCTTTCTTTTCTTTCCTGTTTTGATTATTCTTTTAGTTTTTAACTAGTAGTAGTTAACATTTATAATATTTTCATTAACTGAATTGTATGCAATCTTCTGTGTGCAAACATATAAATAACTTAACATTGTCATAATATTACACATATTTCAGATATGTTCCCAGTACCAGCAGAATATGATAATAACCTTTGCTGTCACTCATTTCATAATGAACTCAATGCAGGCAACAGACAAACACCACTCAGTGACAATCTCCGTACCTTGACGTGATAGTGAGCGTCCAGCAGGATGTTGGCCGGCTTCAGGTCCAAGTGGAGCAGGGGGGGGTTCATGCAGTGCAGGAAGTTCATCCCCACCGCCGTCTCGTGGATGATGCGGAAGCGCAGCTCCCAGGGCAGCGGCTCGGTGGCCAGCAGGGTCTCCAGGGAGCCCGTCTCCATGTACTCCATGACCAGGCCCTGGGGGTCCGTACAGATGCCGTACACAGGCAGGATGTAGCGGAACTTGGCTGCCTCCATCTTCTTAGCCTCCTCCAGTAGCTCTGAACGGTCCCTGGGTTTTCAAAGAGGATACACAAAGTGAAATGTGAGTGGCACCATTGAACCATGCTCCTCTGCTGGAGGGACTGTCATTTTAAAAACAAAACTGAAACACAGTTTTATGGTATGTAGGTTAGCTTGTTTTTAACCACATACATTTTCACACAGGTACTTATCAACCTTCTCGTAAAACAGTGATCTGGTAAGTGTGAGGTCATCCTACTCTTTGAGCGGTCATATTTGGCAATACCTTTGTCCGAACACAGATTCCGGCACACCATGTAATGCTGCTGAACTCACAGCAGCATGTTTACTGGCATTGCCCTCAGAGCTGTGTCAGACGTCTGTTATTGATTTAGCACTGCTCAAATCCAGATTGTGGATTGTACTCTTGGCTCTTCCGAGGCCTCCAGGGCATGGTGGCCGGCCTGGAATGCATCAGGCAGCCGGCCGGTCTAACAGAGCTCTTTTTCTGTTGCTCAACCTTTGCACAGCTCTCTTTATCAGTGCACTGGACCTGCCGGCATACCTCACACACAACCGGCAGGTCATTCATGACCTCAGCGAACAAGCCTCTCGCAAGGGTTGCTTTCAAAATGCAAACCCTTAATGAAGTAGATGAGAGGAAGATATATCAGCAAGGGGAGAACTCTATGTTTCCACCATGGATCAAATGAAATGAGATGCCTAGGGGTCTATTAGTGGTGACATGCATCAGGTTACTAGCATGGTCTATAGAAGGGAGCCTGCCTATAATTGTCCTTTATACGCAGTACAAGTGAAGGAGGCAAATCCCCAGGTCTGCCAGGCAGGAATAATCTAAGGGAGAATGGGAAAGCACTTGTTTGCTAAATTCTTCATCTAATCCAAAGTGCTCCTCAGCAGCACCCTCAGAACCAAACAATGTCCCTGTTTTAACAGACAGGCCCGGTAAGACCTGTTCTACGGCTTCTTGAATTGTGTGTGCCACACAGCAGCAGGAGACAAAGGTGGCTTTGAGTCCCTGCTGCTGGTGATATGCGTGGGTCAATGAAGGCTGCAGTCAAACCACTGTTTATATACTTTGCAGTTTGGGGATGATAACATCTGTGGTTCAGGTTCAGCGAGGCTTTAAGTTGCACAACAGGTTCTGAGAGGATTCAAAACGGAAGGTTTTAGTGATATGATATTGATAATAGATGTGAAGCGCACAGATGAACAATGTGTGCACACATAGCCAAGAAGAATGGAAAGTTCCATAGATTGTTATCTCACATAAACACTTAAAATCACAAAATATAAAATCACCTTTTTGTAGGGATCTGTGCAGAGCAAAAGCATGAGTCGTGGTTTTATGCAAAATCCAAGAGGGTTGAGCAACCCGAACATTGCCTGGGGGAAAATACCACCTTTTTGACATTTACATGAATTGAAATCACCTCCCAGTATTCCATAGAGAAACATGTCTGTTGATTGGGGAAACCAGCAGTGCACCTTTCATGTTTGGGTCTTGTTAGAATAAGTAAACAGCTATGGCCCGGAGCAATGTGGCTTACTTTTGCCTGGGGGAGAAATCAACATGTCAGTGGTCCCTCAAACACAAGCTCACAGGCTAGAAAGCTGAACATGGCCCCTTTGACCCCTGTACAGCCGCACTGTGTGCCCGGACGAGCAGCAGGTGAGTCACACATTCCCTGGTATTCACCTCTCAAGGACTCACAGGCACTCACTGAAAGACTTCTCACCAACACAGTCACAATATAAGCCTCTGTCTGCCTCCTGTGGCCCCTCATGAAGGAAACTAACAGAACAGAGCCGGGAGAAGACAGTTTGAACATGTGGTTCATCAGTTTATCAGTTTAAAGAGAATCCATGTGGCACAGCAGCCATAACTCACTTGTCATCCATATGAAGGCAGGGAGGGCACTTGATAGCCAGCCATGTTTTCCACTGTACGTGCCTGACTTTGTATACTTGTCCAAATCCACCTGAGCCTATTTTCTCCCAGCTGTCAAACATGGAGGAGTCAAAGGTCCTTAACAGCCCCATATTCCCATGTGGAGAATCCTGGGCGTCCATGTCCGTGTCGAGCGACCCACCAGCAGGGCAAACTCCTCTTTTATCCGTTTCCAAGGCACAATCTGGGCACTGAACAGTGAACACTGAACTGCTGCCTGCTGGTGAGCTCTTCCTTGTTTTCCCCTCAGTGGGGCCCCTCCCTCTCCTCAGGTGAAAAAAGGGGTTGGGCCTGCATGGAGCTGTTTCCTGACACCACTTCATGGTTCTCAAACAGAAGAGTTTGAACACTTGAACAAGACAAGGCACCATGCTGGCTGCCAAAAGGGTTGTTTTCAGATGCCTATACAGCCCCCAGATATCTCAGATCTCTGCCATGAAAGACGATAACAGTCTCTGCATTAAGCCGGAGTCCATGAACCAGGAATGTGTCCTTCCATTTGTCTCGCTGCACACCATTACCCTCCTAAAGCCCCCTGAGGTAGGAGCAGGGAGTACATCTGAACAATAGGTGGGTTATTATGGGATATTGACCACATGCTTTTGGGATTGTGTGGACTCATCTTGTCAGCAGAGCCTCTCTCACAGATGAGGATTGTCATGACAGGGAATTTCACATCATGTCAGATGAGTGTCAAAGGAAGGAGAGCAGCCATGGAGCTGCGTCCTCTGTGTAATGGAAGTTTTTGTGTAGCAATGCAGTGGGAGTCCCGACTCAGGAAGGAGACAGGGTAGAGCAGGAGCTTCGATGTCAAACACTGGAGGTTTATTTGGAGTTACGGCCGGAGGATTCACATCACAAGTCACACAGTCACGGTCTGACTGCACGGGTGGTTGCCACGTCAATTCTGCAGCGCCTCTCTCGTTAGCCCATTTAACTGGTTTCAAAAGAGAGTAATCAACATATTTAGATAAGATAGCTTTAGACAGTTTGGGCACACTGAGTTACCTGCGTCCGCCACTTATGGCCTCGAAGATGTCATACCCTGGAGTCCACAAACAACAAAGAAGGAAGTGCAGCCTGTGTCCTTAAAGGACAGGAACAATAACATTATTGGCTGAAGCAGCCTGTGTCCTTAAAGGACAGGAACAATAACATTATTGGCTGAAGCAGCCTGTGTCCTTAAAGGACAGGAACAATAACATTATTGGCTGAAGCAGCCTGTGTCCTTAAAGGACAGGAACAATAACATTATTGGCTGAAGCAGCCTGTATCCTTAAAGGACAGGAACAATAACATTATTGGCTGAAGCAGCCTGTGTCCTTAAAGGACAGGAACAATAACATTATTGGCTGAAGCAGCCTGTGTCCTTAAAGGACATAAATAGACGTCAAGGTTGGTCCTGTATGTCACATCTAGGAGTCTGAGATAATTATTTCCCTAACAGTTCCTCTTTTTTATCATTTATGATAACCTAAAACATTAGTCTAATAATAATTTGGTCATAATTAACTCAATAGGCGTCTCCAGATTCGAGTGTGGTCTCACCTTACATTAATTACATCACAAAGTAGAATAAGATTGAAACATTCAATCACAATGATTGATACAGCCAATCATAATAGGAAAATCATCTCTCATCAGTGTTTGATCATCTTTTGTCAAAAGCATAATAATGAACACACATAAAATACAGGTGCACAATAGCTAAATATTTGTTTTAAACTATATATTTTATCATTTACCATAGTTAATTTCATTCATCAAACTATAAAATCAAAACCAGCTTGCCGCTTTAAAGATTTACTCCAAGGCAATCACTAGTCAAAAGCATTTTAAAACTTAGGATCGTAAGAGATCCAGCTACAAAATTCACAGTTAGGGTATACAATTCACAATGGTGATTTGATCAATCTGTAATCTGCAAAAGTGCAGTGTCCTCAATTTTAGAATTACTTTACTTTTACTTAAATACGCTTTAGTCAAGTAAGGCACTTAGTCAAATCAATACATTCATTTCAGTCAAGTACATTGTTCAAAATCTGAAAAGGAAAAGTTAGGCAAATATTCAAAGACTTTTGTAAAAACCTGGAAAGGAAGGATTAAACGTTAATGCTACCACTGATCTGTACCAAATTAAGTCTATCAATTTTTCTATTAGCCATACTTACCTGAGCATCTACTTATGGTACTTGGAAAGGATTCTTCTGTGTTTATCTAATGTTGAATATAGAATATCAATTTCTTTAAATTATACTTCTCTAATTTGAGGATCAAATATGCTACATAATTGTTATATGAAATATTATAAATATTTGTTTTGGGCCAAAACTGAAATTAATCCAGTACTTGAAACATCATTGTAGGTCTTTCTGTGCATGGATAATACTTTAAAGAGTAGTGTTGTTAAGCCTGATTGCTGGACGATTAAGGATATTAACATTATCTGTGATAATAGTATAAATATCTTATTATTCAATCTGAAAATATTAATTAATTAATTTGTTTAGTGCGAAAGTGTAATCTGATCCGGCAAAAATATTAATCACCACTATTCAACACATGTCTGGTCATTGGAAATATAAAGACAGTCATTAATTGTACATCTGTAAACATCCAAGATATAAAATCAATTCAAAGTTCATCTTTGTACGGGAGCTGGAAGAACGTGTCCTTCAGTCTTTCTGACTCGTTCTCCTCCTCTCTTTTAACAAAGAGTGTGTGGTGTGTAAAAGCATCCTGATACTGTAGATTAGCACTGAGGTGCTGATTGGCTCAAACTCTTCGTCATCAGAGCGCCATATTTAAACCCCCCCAATTGCTCTGCTTTTGTGTGGCTCATCAGTGAGCACTGTAGTTGATCCCCCCAGTGAAACGGAGGCTCATCCACCTGCATTCCTTCTGCTGCTTGAGAGTAGTGCCAGACAAAACTGCGTATTCCATGTGGCGCATCCAGGTCTCCCCCCGTGATGGGAGAGGTTAGGAAGACATCTTGTATGAAGCCTCTGAAGTCCTCGCTCGTCCCGCAGGGTTGTCTGCCTGAGCCCGCCGAGCAGAAGGTGAAGAAGCATCCCATCTCCTCAGATAGTTGAAGATTAGAATCCTCTCATCTCGAACGACCTCGTGCCTCCTTGCCCGTGGCTGGGGGTGCCCTCTGCAGCCGGAGAGTGTGACCCTCTCTCTCTGACCCTTGGCCTTCAGAGCTGTCCTAGTTATTGGGTTAACACTTGATAGGGATGTTTTCCTGAGTGAAGACAACTCAAGTAATGGATTAGCACATTATCATTAATTACAAAAATAGGATAGGCCCCTCAGAATTATTTGGGAGCCTTCCGACACTGCACATGCATAAATGTAAGGTTTGTGTTAGTCATTTAACATGCAAGAATCATACTCATCAGTCCAAAGCAGAGAATGTTATTTAAAGGTGAGCTAGTCCCTGTGGATATAACCCCTTCTCAATGATTCTAAATGTTATATTAATTCACCATTTGATAAAATATTAGTTTATCAGAAATATATATTTTCTCCTCTTCCATAAAACAGGTTTGAAATAAATGTTCCAATATAAAATCAATTACTCAATATAATTGACTCTTCCCTCCCTTTTCTTACATATGTCACATATGAAATAATAACTTAGGAGTCTATTTAAGCATGATGTAGTTATAATCTATTACTCGAGAAGACTCAGTATCACCTGTGTGCAGTTTGCAAAAAAAAACAATTGTGAGAAACATATATTATGCAGGAAATGTATACCTTTGTTGAAAAACAAAGCATCTCTGATTTGGGAGGAAAAGCTTCATCCCCCTAACATCTGAGTTATTACTGAGGCATAGCATGAATGATAGTGGTGTCTGAGGGTGTATTACTGAGAAATGTCAAACAAATTCAAAACCTTACATTTGAAAACAGGTTTGCATTCCTCCACTTAAGGTGACGTTATCATTGGAAACAATAAAAGCTAATTGTTTTGATGTAGAATCTATCAATTGAATCGTTAGAGCAGAACAGAATGGTCGTATTGTAGCCTGCGTACCGTGCAGCCTTTTTTTACCAGGTAACTAAGAGGCCCCTGACATTAGGCCTATTTTAAAAATAGTAGGGGCTTTTAACAGCTTGCCAACTTACAGGCATCCTCTGCATAGCAGTATGAATAGCCTTAAAAACAACCCACTCTGCGGTAACGAGAGTCATATTTCTGAACCAAATGCCCTAAGTTAAGCCGTTAGTCCCATCTGACTGACCCAAGGGTTTGGTGCTGGTGTGACCGGGAGGCTTCCAGGTGTTCAAAGCAGATGTCAAGCTTTCAGTTCATGGCGTGAGACACAGTATCAGTTTGAGGAGCATTGTCTCTGGGAGCAGGGAATGGTGTCCTTCTCGGACCAGACCATTAATGTCATTTCATGTAGAGCAGCCATAGCATCTCTGTGACTGCACTCAGCCGGACGGTAGCAGGGTAGAAGCCGTCCAAGGCCATAGACCAAAATGGAACCACGTACCAACAAAAGGGACACAAGGTCATCAATGTCTCTCTTTACCATTGGCCTAATTGCACAATAAATGAGTGGGAAAAAATGTGGAGCACTAATCCATCATGTGAAATGTTGAGTTAATCTAAATAATTACTTATGGGTTGAAATCAAATTAACATTAACATTAGAACTAAAGTCAGTCAAAATTGGACTTGCACGGATCAGAATCTAAGCAATACACCATTTTCCCAGCTCTGTAATGAAAAGGATAACGAGATTAGGTACTTTACAGGAGTGTTTAAAAACACCCAGACATGCACACTTATCTTATTCTAGTAGAGATTAGAGGACAAGGTCTAATGTTGTGAACAAAATTATCAAGTCAAAGTTATTTTATTTATTCTATGTTATGTACCTCATTTAATTTAATAATTAATCTTGAATTACTAATAACTTTAAAGAAGGCAACAATTTACAATTTGGATAAAGTGAAAACTCATTGTGTGTGTGTGTGTGTGTGTGTGTGTGTGTGTGTGTGTGTGTGTGTGTGTGTGTGTGTGTGTGTGTGTGTGTGTGTGTGTGTGTGTGTGTGTGTGTGTGTGTGTGTGTGTGTGTGTGTGTGTGTGTGTGTGTGTGTGTGTGTGTGTGTGTGTGTGTGTGTGTGTGTGTGTGTGCTTGTCTGCCCAAGGTTTAAAACATTTGGGACAGCACAGCAGTGAGAATGTTATGAGAACCAATATGTTGTTTACACTAAACTCGAAGGAAGCTAGAC
Source organism: Pseudochaenichthys georgianus (assembly GCF_902827115.2). Taxonomy (NCBI): domain Eukaryota; kingdom Metazoa; phylum Chordata; class Actinopteri; order Perciformes; family Channichthyidae; genus Pseudochaenichthys; species Pseudochaenichthys georgianus. Next base: position 36,284,107 of record NC_047516.1, read on the forward strand.
TGGAACACTTTAAATAAATCAAACACTTGCACATTAATTAAATACATTTGACATTTAGCTCGAGCTGGGTTCAATACTTTTCTTTATGGTATTTAAAATTGGGCTCGAGTAGAACCCTGGATTGGCTTGCAACACAAAGTGATACTGATCTCTGTTGGACTTGGAAATGTTATGATTCAAAGTGTGGGCCTTGGAAAACAACATCTATTTTTTAACTGTAATTACTTATTTTAAAGAGATTGCAACATTATACTTTTTAAAGAATTGCTCAATTAATTTAACACATTTATTATGCACACAATAAAAACTTCAACAAATATATTGATCCTGGCTTAACCAGCGACCTTCACTCTGTTGTTCATAAGCTCGGTTTCAGAAAACTTGTCAGTAGTTTAACAACTATTTTAATCTTAGTAATGTCTATGGAGACCAATTGGTTGATACGAGAAATAATTTGAAGCAGTTTAATAAAGAATGTTAGACTATTTTTAAAACTGTAATTGAACTTCAACTTATATTAATGATCTGATTCCAGTGGCCAGTTGGAACAGACAATCAACAAAGTTTCCATTTTGCAGCAACAGCACAAAAGGTTTCAACAACAATTAATGAAACAAATAATACAACATTGACCTACAAAACAGATTTTGCAACCCTGATCTCCTCAGGCAGGTCTCTGAGGGTCTCGGGGCGCAGGACGGGGCATAGGGTTTATACAAGGTCACACTTTAACATATCAGCAATACCATTTAAGAATGGATTCTTAAAGCAATATAATCTTCTTTTCTTCTTACACCCTGAACAGTGTGCTTCTTGTTTACATGTTCCTCTGCACACTGAGAGGCAGGACATAAAAACACTCTTTTGCTATTTATTTTAATTTTGCAGCACATTTATACGACCAGAATTTTGCTTTACATCTTTATATTATTTATTTTTCTCAAGTCATTTACTTTTGGTGAGATAACTAAAGTTTAGTTCATTTTACCCTGGCTATGGACTGATTCATTATTAGTTGTTACAAAACATTACAAGACGGCGGGACAAACCAATATAGACCCCCCATACAAACAAAACATGAACTCCAAATAAACACCAGCGAGACAGCAAAACTCAATCCAGCTCAATTTAGTCCGGATTAAGGGGTTTTAGGGGGGGTGGGGAATTATCTCCAGTGGGGCGTCTTGTCTCACGCCTCACCCTTTTATACAAGTCATAGATCGGTGCCTTAAAGCCGTCCAAGAGCGATAACTAGCTTATCCTCTTGCGACAACCACTACTCTTTTCTAGTGGCGCTGTGCCCCCCCGATCGGAGCCCACAGACTTTCCCCCTGCCCTTTCTCTCCGACAGCCCAGTTGACTGTAGTCCGTACGACCAGCCTATGTACTTGCTATCGAGTTCACTTCAAAATGAAACACAGTTTGCTCTATGCTTGCTTGCCACTACCCACCTGTGATCAATTAGCCTATAATTGTATGTATGCACCCCTGACCGCCACTGCTCCTCAATGTCTAGGGAGCCGTGGCGCATCGGGTGATGCACGCACCTCGTGCTGGCCCGTCTAACCGTGAGAAAGCGGTCCTGAACAACGAGTGCTTTTAGACCGTCCCGTTGCAATAGAGACGGCGGTGTTGTGAGTTAAAGCCTATAGGCAAAAGCTGTGACTTTCTCCCTCTCTTTCCTGCACTTCTCCAGCTTCACAAACACGGGGGGGTCTTACACACTCCCAAGGCTGCAGCTGGAGCCGTGTTTTGCAGAGAGGCGATAGCAGTAAATATCTCTGGCTGCTTATTTTCAACTGCTGTGTTTGGCCGCTAAGACCCTCAGAATCCGGCGATTTGTCCAAGACAAATATTTTACATTGCTTTCAATTCACACAGAAGCTCCACTTCACTGATGCCTTTCTTTAAGGTTTTCTGAACATGAGCTGTGCATGCTTGTATGGCACATACGTCCCGAGCAGCACACACAGAGGAAATCAGCCAGGACTGAGTCCCCAGACACTGATTCCCTGGGTTTACTATCCCCAAATTATCATCAACCAAAAACGAAACGCAGCTGCTCAGTTTCACAGGTAATTTTAGGATACCGTCAATCACAGATTCTGGTAAGGCAATGTTCAAATGTAGATTTGAAAATCACACCTACCAGCTCTGAAGATTGTTGGCATCCTGCCGACAACGCCAAATTGTAATGGAAGTTTTTGTGTAGCAATGCAGTGGGAGTCCCCGACTCAGGAAGGAGACAGGGTAGAGCAGGAGCTTCGATGTCAAACACTGGAGGTTTATTTGGAGTTACGGCCGGAGGATTCACATCACAAGTCACACAGTCACGGTCTGACTGCACGGGTGGTTGCCACGTCAATTCTGGAGCGCCTCTCTCTCGTTAGCCCATTTAACTGGTTCCAAAAGAGAGTAATCAACACGTTTTGATAAGATAGCTTTAGACAGTTGGGCACACTGAGTTACCTGCGTCCGCCACTTATGGCCTCGAAGATGTCATACCCTGGAGTTCACAAACAACAAAGAAGGAAGTGTCCCAGTGCACCCAAACAAAGACCATCTGTGACCTAGTGTTGACCGGTCACAGAATGGGAACAATAACATTATGGCTGAAGCAGCCTGTGTCCTTAAAGGACAGGAACAATAACATTATTGGCTGAAGCAGCCTGTGTCCTTAAAGGACAGGAACAATAACATTATTGGCTGAAGCAGCCTGTGTCCTTAAAGGACATACATAGACGTCAAGGTTGGTCCTGTATGTCACATCTAGGAGTCTGAGATCATTATTTCCCTAACACTCTGGTGAGACTGTAAATGATTAATTTATCAATCAATCAATCAATCAATGTTTATTTATATAGCCCAATATCACAAATGTTACATTTGTCTCAGTGGTCTTCACAGTGTGTACAATATCAGTATGACAATATGACACCCTCTGTCCTTAGACCCTCACATCGTACAAGGAAAACTTCCAAAGAAAACCCAGTTTAAAGGGAAAAATGGGAGAAACCTCAGGGAGAGCAACAGAGGAGGGATCCCTCTCCCAGGACGGACAGACGTGCAATAGATGCGTGTGTAAATTGAAAAGATAATACATTTGCAACATAGGTAGTCCAAATGTTTGGAAATGCATGTGTGTATAATAGGAAGATGAATCCACGAGGATATCCATCCAGGACCTATGATCCAGGACCACAGCCACGACTCAAGATCCAGCGCTCGCGATCCAGGACACAGGACCGCAGGATCATCCATGACTCCGGATCCCAGCGTATATAGACACCAAAAAGAAAGACATTTGGGGAAGCTGGGTTAATCGGAACATGAGAGTACACGGGTATAGACAGAGAGAAGAAGAGAGTAAGATGTCCCCGACAAACTAAGCCTATATCAGCAAAACTAGGGGCTGAATCTAATCAGCCCTAATTAAGCTTTATCAAAAAGGAAGGTCTTAAGCGCACTCTTAAAACGGATAGGGTGTCTGCCGCCCGAACACAAACTGGAAGCTGATTCCACAATGTGGAGCTTGATAAGAAAAGGCTCTGGCTCCCATTGTACTTTTAAAGATTCTAGGAACAACCTGCCCTGCGCTTTTACGCATGTGGAACATTCTATGAGGTCATAGCTGACAGCATGGGAGTCCACAGGACAACAGTGGGGAAGTGGTGACAGCTGTGTCTGATGCACTGGCTCGCCTGCTGGATCACTTTGTGACTTTTCCCACTGATGGCCAGATTGCCAAAGTGAAGCAGAAGTTTTTTCTTCTCGAAGACATGCCCAACACCATTGGGGTGATCGACTGCACCCATGTACATATTCAAGCACCTCGTCAGAGGGAGTGGGAATATGTCAACAGGAAAGGGAGGCACAGCATCAATGTGCACTTGTGGGAGTGCTGACCTTGCCATCACCAACTGTGTTGTGAGATGGCCTGGGTCAGTCCACGATGCACGTATCTTCAGAGAGAGCCGGTTGTTCACTGAATTCCAAACCAACAGGCCGGATGGAGTTATATTAGCCGACAGTGCCTACCCACTCCTACCATGGGTACACCTTTTCCCACGGCCAACACTCCCTCACAGATGCGCTACAACAACGCCCATGGAAGAACAAGGTGTGCCATTGAGCGCTTGCATGGAGTACTGAAGAGGCGTTTTGCATGCCAAATAACACTGGCTACTGTGCTACACAATATCGCTGTCCATCGCAGAGTCCCCCTCTCTGACATCGATGATCCCCCAGAGCCCCTCACACCTGCTGATGATCTAGGCCCACCTATGGACCCTCCAAAGGAGAGACTGATGGCGGTGCAAGGCGAGATGCTATTGTCTGCAATTACTTCTGAAGGTGAGGACAGATGATGGACTTTTTTTTGTTGAAGATATTTTTTCTTTAATCTAAATTACATTTGTGACTTTCATGAGCATAAACATTTATGTCATCAACATTCAGTTGAAAACTAAACACGCCGCAAACGTGAGAAAAAATGGAAAAAATACAATGTATTTCCCATGAAGGCTAAAAATGGAGTATTATTTCAGTTAACAAACTTTGCCATCTAATTTAAATTGAAACATATTTTAAAATAAATTGTACAGTACATGTTGCTCTGGTAATCCACTGGAAACCCACCCCTCTGGTGGGATCAGGATAATCCAGTTGTTTGGGATCAAACTGATCCCAATCCCGTGTTGTCGGTTTGAACTCCCCGTTTTGAAGATTTGATCCAGATTAAAGCTTGGATTGGATTTCCTGATCTGATCGGATATCAAAGTGATGCTAATCTTGTTTTTTGGTTTTGAACTCCCCAAAATCCAAATCTGATCTGATCAGATGGAGATTAAAAGTTTTGAACTCTTGGGCCCTGGAGTGTTCTGGAATGTGACTCAGTGATTACTAGCATCACTCTTTCAAAGAGCGTGTGCCATCTCCTGGCCAAACAGCAGCAGTACAACTGCCACTGCCAAAGCTTCCCTCTTCCCTTTGTCAAAGATGCATGACAGGTAACACCTTACAATGATCCTAGACCTACAAAACTAGGTTGTTAAAAAAAAGCTTGCCCAAAATGTTATGCTCCCTGTCTCTCATGATCTTGGTACATGATACCATCTAATACAACAAAAGTAATGTGTAGTTTAAATGTCGGCCATGGGATTTGTGCAATAGGGCGTCACTGTCAATATGTTGTCTGCGTAAACTTGTATGTGCAAACCGTGTACATGTAAGTCATGTGTAAATATGCTGTTTTATTTTATCTTGTACTATGGAGTATTTAGGATTGTTTATCTTCTTTGGAACTGCAGGACTGAGTCCAAAACGAATTTCCTTACCAGGACAATAAAGTGTTTCGTATTGTAATACTATGAAGATAAATGGTTGCACAATATAGCTGTATCACACAAGTTACACACTCGTAATGTCAATGTTCTACACCACATCTGCCCCCTATGTCCTGGAGTACAGCGCAGAAACAGGCTGCATGTTCACTATGTGCTGTGTCAGCTAGGTCAGGCTTAAGTTTGTGTGGCCCGTTATGGCAGCCTCTGCTGTGCAGACACCTTCACTGTGTATCCAAATCACACAACCACACACAGGCTTTGTGTATGCAGGCTGCCAAATTAAACTGATATCAAATCATGTGCAATCAGTCCGTATACAGTTAACGCATGTATATGTGCAACTGCCATCCAAATAGGCAGATAAGATCATATGACATGTCACATAATACTACTTCCACATTACAGATGTATTTCCATTTATGATCACGCAATCTGTTGCAAAGCCAGGATCAAGTGTGCCAAGACTGATGTCATGTGGACAGATCGGGACATGTCCCAGAGCTGCACATTAGCTCACAGGAGGGACACATGTTGACACAGTAGCAGTACAACCTATACCCCCCCCCCCACCCCCCCCCCTCAGTGTGGACTTGGACCTCACCATATTATGTTCTCAGACTTTACAGGAAGCACTCTCCCCTTCTGATGCACTGTCATTAGACAATGGGTTAAACAACGTCCAAAGCCAAATTACACATTTGAGTGATTGTTCAGCAACAGTTATTGATCATGGTTTGGTTCAACTAAATTATTTTTTATTACATGTCAATATGTTTCCTCTTCCTAATCAACTTAAATGAGTGATGTGTTTTGATGATTGACTGTCCTTGACATTTTAATGGTGTATTCACTTTTTCTTAGCTCGCCATGAATCCTATAATTCATCATGCTGAGTGTGCCCACATCCATGTCTTCACCCTGACGCTGCATCCACATGTTGCAGCTTGCCTCGCAGTCAGACTCAGCCTCAGATCTGGTTCAGCCAGTTCTGTGAGGGTAAAGTAAGGGGAGAGGCCAACAAGAAAGAGTGTGGAGAAAAACAGCCCAAAGCACTCTGAGCGCTAGTCTGCCCGTGTGCAGAAGATGAGTTCATTTCATTGGCTCCGGCTTTTATTTTCAGATTAACTTTAACCGAAATGTAAGGAAAGAGGTGTGAGTGGTGGGGAAAAGATAATAAATCAATACTTTTCTAAAGGTTTTACTTTGATTTCCTTTACAGAAACAGCCATTACACCACCTTGTTATTTCCTATATCTTGATAAGGGCCTTGCATCACCTCTGCATGTTCATGGGGTTTGTTATTGGTCTGCCTGAGCCAAAAGGCATGACTCAGTCTCCATCATAGTCAGACAAAAGAGGGAGCAACCAGACACCATGTCTTACAAGAAGGAAGTCTTGCAGTCTTCAGAGAGGCAGACTGATCACAAAAACCTTGCTTGTCAAGATAACTGCACCCATAACAATACATGTAAACTGTGCAACATGAATTCAATGCTGACTCGTTTCAGATAAAGACATTCAATCCTTATGTAGACAGAGACGGAAGAGTGCTGACCTCCTTGTTGCACTTCACTTTAAGACATTTAAATGTAGGAGTTTTACCATATCATTTACACAAATCATAATAGGGCCTCTTTTGTGTTCTCTTTTACAAGTTGTAGTCGAAATTCTGCTAAAAAGTACAAAAGTTATATTTTCTAAAATGACGATACATCTTCTTACAGTCTACGGTAAAATCCTAATCTACAGAGTTAATAGTAACCATAACTGTCGAACAAAAAAATCACATTTATGAATTGTTGACAACAATAATTTGTTAGGTGAATAAAATAAAAATAAAAACGTTTTATCCCAGAGACAAATTAACTTAAAAACAAACAAAAAACGAACAAACAGAATTTCTGTAGTGCATTTCATTTCCCAGGGAAACTATTAATATCTAATGATGCAGCACTCTAATAATAATTAATAATAATTCCTTACATTTATTATAGCGCTTTTTCAATGACTCAAAGCGCTTTACATATACACACATTACACATATATCATACATGCAATGGTCAGAAACTGTGGACAATACCCACAGGAGCAAGTTCAGGTGAAGTGTCTTGCCCAAGGACACACCTGTCATATTTTCTCCGACAGAACTGGGTACCTCTGAATTTGTCTGCCTTCCAGCTTATGATTTCTGTTACCGTTATAAAAAAACTCCTCCTGCTCAACTCTTATACCACAAAGAAAAGGAAATGACTCGGTTATGTCAGTGAACTAAAAAAAATGCACTTCAAAGTCGTATTGATGCAGCTGCACTTATAGTTATATTGCTTGTTTGAGTCAGGACTGTTTTTGTTGTCCTTTGTTTGAATCGTAAAGGTTTATTACATTTGAGATATCACCAAGCATCAAGGATAAATGAATACCTTGACAATAAACCTTAGTCTGGTTCTGATTCTAAAGATACTCTCCCGAATTGCAGGAAAATAATCCCTTTTGCTTCAGTTACATTGTATTACTGTAGTTTTTTGTTTGGCGTAATTGTTATGTCATTTAAAAAATATCTAAATAGATTTCAATTTCTGTCTCTTTTAAAACTACATATTTGCAAAACATGGAATCAACAAAAAATACTTATCTTATTTTTAATTTGTGCTGTCATTCAGTTTATTTCTTTGTAATATCAGAGTTTCCAATGATCGGTTAGTGTTACATTTGACATGTTATGGTAGTTGTAAACTGGTGGTTTACATGACCTTTCCCCTAGTGTATTGCAGTCAGTCATTCCGTAGCCCAGAAGGAAAAACACCACTGTAAGTTACTGTATGACACTAACCTACCCGTCCATTAAAGACAACAGCCGTCTTGACAGGAGCTGGAAGCTGAGATTAGTCAACAGCATGACTATTGTCTTCCCCATAGCTGGATCTGAGGCAGGTCGCCAGGCAACAGGCAGGACAAACTGCTGTGTACAGAACACAGGCACCCTCAGATTATACACATCTCACCAGCTCTTTTCTGACACTCCGCAAACACGAGTTATAAAAACAAGACAATTAAAGCACCCGTACTCAATTTCTCAGATTACAAAAAAACGAGCCCTTGAGGCGGCATGGCATGTTGGTTTAAGTGAGTGATGAAAAGCTGAAGTGGTCTAAAGAATTAGCCAACAGGCTGGAGTTGCAGGGAGAACTGCAGCGCCCCTCATCACTCATCCATCATCCTGCAGCCTGTGATCCCCCTCGGGGGCAGTTCCCATGCTCTGTGCCAACCTGAGCGTGCTCTGTGGGGTCTGGAGACATAATAATAATAATACTACAGGTAAGGCTGCAGATGCAGACCTGCCAACTCCGCCTGACATCAAGGCGGATCATTACAGCTCTCATGCAGGTGGAGCAGTGGCAGAACAGACTCTGAAACCAGATCTGTCTCCACCAAGCCTGCACGGACAGGACGTGTTGAGAGAAAGTTCTCAATATATACTTTTACTTATTTGGAGAACCAGCATGACTTTAAATAGTGACAAGAAAATAGAGTATTTTGTGGAGTGGGAGAGTCTTTTCATCCTCAGTGTGACATTAAAGGGGCCCTATTGTGCTTTTTATGGTTTCCCTTTCCTGCAGTGTATATTATAGGTTTTAGTGCATGTCAATGGTCTGCAGAGGCTAACATCCCTGTTCCCTCCAGAGGGAGTTTCTCTCCAACACACTACCAGCCAGCCAGCCAGCTAACCAATCAGAGCAGACTGGGCTCTGGTTTCAGACAGAGGGTGAAAAGAGGTGCTGCAGCACAGGCAGTATGAGAACAACAGGAGCTTTTTGAACATTAAAGCATGGAGACGTGTCCCAGGAGAGACACTACGTACTGATGTGAAGCTGAACATCAGCAGAATGGGCCCCTTTAACATCGGTAAATCTTGCTTGTATCAAAATGTTTGTCCCCATTTTCGGACACCAAATTGGATTGGAATTAAAATGGTTATAATTCCAGTTATGACTAAATAAAACAATTTCTCAACTGCAAATCAAACATTTGAAAAAGGAAAATACAAAAATACTCAAGAAAACAGAAGTGCAAGGAATAAGCTTTTGCAATTGTTTCATGTCATCCTTTGTAAATACAGTTAGTTTTAGTTTTGCCCTCTTAGGTGTTCAACATCTGTTTTTACGTATTATTGCACATACAGTTTGCATATTTGCGCCTTGAATAGCATTTCATTATTGTGGTTTTAAAACTGACACACCTGCGCCTTGAAAACAGATTTTTCTTTTTAAAGTTACCAATAGGAAAAAAGGTCAAACAAAATGAAGGTTTCCAATGTTTTAATGGATGATCCAGCACTGATATGTAACAGGTTAAGAACACTGAAATAATGTTTTTCATTAATGCAATGGCTCTGATGATCTACAGCATACCCCTAGTAAAGCTTGTGAGCGATGTTGGTGATCTCTTAAAGAACACTTGCAGGCATACCAGCTGCAGTGCGGTTCAGTGAAACCCTCCATCCAGCTCATGGGCTTCCTAATCATAACTCTGATGCTGGTGCTGGTAAAGTAAAAAAAATGAGCTTGTTAAGTAAAAAAGTTAAAATCCAAACACACAATGTTTTTTATGCTTTCTATTCACAGTGTACATATTTACATTCAAGCTTTTCTGCATAAGGATAACCTACAGTGCTGACAAGGCTTTAAAGTCCCAACAACTTTCTTAAAAAGTATAAAGATGACATGGAAGAGAGTTCTGTACAGGCAGGGCCTCTGCTCTTGTTAGCAGGGAGCGGAGGCCCACTGTGAGCTGCTGGGCTGCGGGCAGTCTGTGTGCTCCGTCAGTTTGAGGATGACGACCTTCCTCTGAGGCAGCTTCACCCCCAGAGGAGCGGGCGGGTCAGCTGCTGCCTGCACTGGGCTCGTAGCAACCAGGTCCTGGCTGTCCTGGGGCAGCAGCATTGTGATGATGTTTGAGTACCCCCCCTGTACTGCCAGGTGTAACGGACTGAGGCCCTGCTCGTCCAGCACAGCGCCACCATCTGGACAGTGGAGGAGCAGCTCTTTCAGGACTTCACAGTGTCCGTTCTCGGCTGCCAGGTGGCAGGGGGTGCGTAGGGCCTGGTTGGAACTCTCGGGGGCCGCCCCCTCTTCTATCAACATCTTGACTGTGGCCAGATGTCCTCGCTGTGAGGCGAGGTGGAGAGGAGTGAGTCCGTGGGCGTTGTGTGCGAGAATATCTGCCTTGTGTTTGATCAGGAGGCGGGAGGTGCTGGTGTGACCTGTCTCTGCCGCCACGTGCAGGGGAGCGTTTAACCCAGCGGACGTCATATGGATGTCCGCTCCTAGTTCAATAAGGATCCGTGCTACCCGGTAATGCCCCCTGTAGGAAGCCAGATGCAGCGGAGTGCGGCCGTCTGTGGTCTGCCCGTTCACGTCACTGCCGGCCTGCTTGACCAGCAGCTTGACAATGCCAAGATGTCCTTGCCAGGAAGCAAAGTGGAGTGCCGTCCAGTTGTCCTTACCCCTGATCCGTACATCAACCCCCCTGCTCAGCAGCACCCGGATGACGTTCTCCTGGCCGTGCTGGCATGCCACATGAGCCGGCGTGCGTCCCTGGCCATCGGTCTCGTTGATGGCCGCCCCCCGGTCCAGCAGCAGCCGTGTGATGGCCTCGTCCCCGATCTGGGCAGCCCAGTGCAGCGCTGTGTACTGGTCCTCATCCTTGGCATTAATATTGGTACTGCGCCGACCAAGCAGAAGTTCTGCCAGGGACTTCAGGTGCTTCTCTGTGGCCAGGTGCAGGGGGGTGGAGCCACGAGCATTTGCAAAGTTGGGATTGGCATTGTTCAGGAGGAGGAACTTGATGGCCTCCTCATTGCCCAGAGTGACGGCGTGGTGGAGCAGACTGCCTCCTCCCTCGAGGGTAAGATCCACGTCCTGAGGCTGGAGGATCTTCATCAGCTTGGCAGTGTCTTTGGTCCTGATGGCCTCACACAGCTTACGCCTCTGGACCTCAGCAGAATCTAAGTGGTAAGAAGTAAAAGGATTGAGACAAAAAAAATCTAGTAATAAGGTTTCTGTAGTACTTTAAGTTTACACGAATAATGGCACGGTCACACGAGCAAAATGAACTTAAGCGGTTATTTATCACATCCCTTCAATTCTATGCAAGTGTAAGGATGTTTGATTGGCGACAAACAAATAGCAAAGATGTGCGTCTGACCAAATTTGGCCATGCCCACAATAATATGGCATCAGCAGGCGATGGTCTCTTGCATTTCTGCATGAATGACTAACCCTAAAAGTTCCACTTCATAGCTTATGATTAGCTCTTACCACATGTGCTTTCTTTCTCAAAAGACAGCGTGATGGAGTCTTGGGAGGAGAAGGCTGAGTCAGCTGACGAGATGCCAGACAGCCTCTTGCATGTGTTCTCCTTGCTGTGGCAACCTTCCTCCTTTAGTCGATCAAAGCTCCTCGAGATCCCAGAATCCACCTGGCTCAACAGCTCCGACAGGCTGTAATCTTTTTCCGGCAACATGGCTGACTTTGGACGCACCATCTTGTTGTCTTTAACCTGTAAAACAAAAAGCCAGATGAGCATATTGGGTTGTACCATTAAGTGTATTCCCAGTTATGAAGCTGCCGCTCTGGTACACAGCTGCTCTCAGTACACAGCTGCTCTCAGTACACAGCTGCTCTCAGTACACAGCTGCTCTCAGTACACAGCTGCTCTCAGTACACAGCTGCTCTCAGTACACAGCTGCTCTCAGTACAGTAGCTGTTGAATGTTGACATTGTGATTTTTTGTTGAACTTGGGTTTCATAAAGTCCTTTAAGGTCAACACATACGGAAGTTCACAACAGCCTGTCTTCTATCCGGATATTATTGATTAACAGCTGTCGCCTGTCCCTAACAGGAAGTTCACCTCTAGTCTAGTTCAAAGGAAATGAAGAAGCAGCAAGGAGGCCAAACAATCCCATCTGTCAACATTCCTGATTTGTGAGGCAACTACTGTTTAGGATCAAACATTTACACAACATGTGACGCAAAAGGTCACAGTCATGTCTGGAGCAATAAAGAGATAAGCCACTCAGTGTCTGAGGGTTTAGTAACACATTACATGAGAAAGCAATCGGGCTGTTTAAAAGCTTTAAGAAGAACAAGGGAGAAGTAAAACAACAACATATGAAGTGGATAATCACTTCAGTTGTTTGTCCCCATTGGAAAGGGAGCTGTACATGATCTACTGTACTACGCTTGAACAAAGCGGACAATAACCCCCCATGTGTCGGATCTGTCATTAGCCCGCATGGTTTTTCATACCACTGCTACGCTGACGACACCCAATTCATTCTGTCCTCTCCCCGCTCAGAGACCCAGGTCGTCGCACGCATCTCTGCTTGTCTAGCTGACATCTCTCAGTGGATGTCTGCTCACCACCTCAAGCTCAACCTTGACAAGACTGAACTGCTTTTCCTTCCGGGAAAAGATTGTCCCACTCTTGACCTGACTATCAACATCGGCACCTCTGTTGTTTCCTCAGACTGCAAGGAATCTGGGTGTGACCCTAGATAACAACCTGTCCTTCACTGCAAACATCGCTGCTACAACCCGCTGCTGCAGATACACGCTTTACAACATCAGGAGGATACGTCCCCAGCTGACCCAGAAAGCAACGCAGGTTCTGGTCCAGGCTCTCATCATCTCACGCCTAGACTACTGCAACTCCCTCCTGGCTGGTCTACCTGCATGTGCCATCCGACCTCTGCAGCTCATCCAGAATGCAGCGGCTCGTCTGGTCTTCAACCTTCCTAAATCTTCCCACACCACGCCGCTCCTCCGCTCCCTCCACTGGCTTCCGGTAACTGCTAGAATCCACTTCAAGACACTGGTACTTGCGTACCATGCTGCGAATGGATCTGGCCCCTCCTACATCCAGGACATGGTTAAACCGTACACCCCAGCGCGTGCTCTACGCTCTGCATCAGCCAAACGACTCGCTGCACCCTCGCTGCGAGGGGGACCCAAGTTCCCATCAGCAGAAACACGTGGGTTTGCTATCCTGGCTCCAAAATGGTGGAATGAGCTCCCATTGACATCAGGACAGCAGAAAGCTTACACACCTTCCGGCGCAGACTGAAAACTCATCTCTTTCGACTCCACTTCGAGCGATAGAATGACTAACAAAGAACTGCTAACAGAGCACTTATATACTAATAAAGGGCTGGCTTATCTATAGCCAGTTGAGTAGCACTTGAAATACTTGGCTCTATGAAACCTGATGTACTTTATGATTCTGTTTTCTTCAAGGTTGTGTCTTCCTGGTCGAATGCACTTATTGTAAGTCGCTTTGGATAAAAGCGTCAGCTAAATGTAATGTAATGTAATGTAATAACACACACTACGTCTTCCATCCTTGGGGCTTTGGTCATGTGTTACCTGGTCACTAGTGAGAGCGTTGGGGGTCTTGGGCTCTGGCTCTGGCTCTGACGTTGACGGGGTTGCTGTCCTGGTCTCCTCTTGAGGTTTACAGCAGAGATCCTCAGCTTCAGATGTGATTTCTGGAAGGACAACAGCTCTGTGTCATGTTTCAGTGATAGCAGGGATAGATTAGGGTATACAAGAGGAATGGAAAGCTTAAGTTAGGAGAAAGAATATATATATTAAACTGGCCTGTGTAATTATATATGCTAATGTTGTGTTTAGCTAAAGGAACAGGAGCACTGGGTTTGAGATTGATGTTCTTCATTTGCTAGAGGCTGGTACAATATGTGATTTCTAATACCTAACTAGTGTTGCCAAAATAATTCACACACCTATATTATTGCTGTATCTATTGAGCAACACAGAAAGAAAAAAAGAATGCCATCAGTCACTTCCTCTCTTACTTTGTTTATTGTGCGTATTTGTCTCTATTTTGGAAAATGTGTGTCTTGTGACGTCCTGTGAAGAGAGCCTTATAGAAACTATAACCTCATTATTTCAGATGTACACCATTTAATCACCTGTGCATCATTAACGTCATATCAATATTTCATTTTCTTTTTAATATAACGGTTAAAACCAATACTAATATATTGCAACTGGAACCATTTTAAAATTTGCTCTGGTGTATTTGCAAAAACAAATGTAAAGATTATTGTAACAAATAACAAATAAAGGCAATAACACCCAGTTTATTGTGAGTGACGAGGCACAACTCACCCTGGAAGCTGGGTCTGGCGTCCGGGTTGGTGGTCCAGCAGCGCTGCATGAGGCTCAGGAACCCAGTGCAGGCCGAGGGCCGGCAGCGCGGCACAGCAGCCAGGTCCGGACGCACCCCCTTCACAACCTTCACCATGATCTGAAGGATATTGTTCTCACCTAGCAAAAGAAAATAAGATACTTCAGTTTCGTCACTTATATTTCAGGTTATATTTAAAAAAAAAAATGTAATATATGATGACATAACTGGTAGGAGCCGGTGCAGATATAGACGGTAACCTTTATCCCCACCTTCCCACATGCTCAGATAAGGCAGTGTGTGACCACTGTTGTTTCCCACGTTAAAAGCTCTCAAGAGTTCCTGCCCCGGCCTTTTTCTATCTGACTGTGGGATCAGCCATGTCAATGATTCAGAACAAACAGGTAGAGGCCTTAATCACTGGTACTTCACCTTCTTTTGTAACCATAATACCCTTTGCAGGTGGAGGAGGAAGAAGGAATGGGATGGTAACCAGGCCACTTTTTTACTTTTTAATTACGTCTGGATCAACATAGGCGGTGCCAGTGCCAACCTGTGATCCTCTGCTGGGCTTTAAAGGAGCCAAATACCTTGTAGAGAACTGCTACCTGATACGCCTGGGAGAAAATATACCCTGCCCAACTGCCTGCTTTGGAATTCAAAGAGTAAACAAATAAGCACCAACAATTGTTTACCTTAAAAAAGGTAATTGTAATGATTTACAGCCACCTGTAGTCCCTACAATGTGACTAATAATAGCAATTTTAGCTGTGGCAGCAGTATAACTCGATGTAGACTGAAATGTCTCTGGGTTGTGCGATATTGTGTACAGACATTCATTTTCCCCAGAAGACGATTCTGCTGACTTTGGTGATCCTCTGACTTGGTGCGGTCAAGCTCTAGCGTAACCATCAGAGGCGCGGGAAGGTATTTTGAGTGGGGGTGCTGAGGTGCTGCACTCCAGTGAACACTATTACGGGCACTATAGAGCACGCACAAAAGCACTCCCCACACAGTACACCCGCGACTGTTACAATGAAGGCTCGATAATCAGCTCACGGCATATAGGCAGGGGTAAAGTGCTATTTTCTATGAGTGGGGATATATTTTAAATATTGAAGTTAAAAGCATCAATCTGGTGCACTTTGAGAGCAACATGAAGAGATCTATGGATACATCTCTCAACACCCAGATGAAACACAACTGGAAGCAGATGTTCTTTTTCTTTATGGATATTTTACAAATCACTCCCCTTTCAAACTGTATTCTTGTTTTACTGCCATATAGTATTTAATAACTGTTTTTCATTTATTCTCTTATTTGTTTTATAACTATAATGATCATATGAAGGTGTGCCGCGGAAATAATCTTTTGAATAATTTGTGACCAAACCGTTAGAGACCCATTGAGATAACTTAGACTAAAGTGAACTATCTAAACACTCAGAGAGTCCTTTAGCTCACCTGAGTCTCTCAGTCTGAGAGGAGAGCTCTCCTCCAGCTGGTTGTGGAACAAACAGCTCCTTATGTCCGTTAGTGCAGCTAGCTAACCAGATGCTAACAACACTGTCCCTGCTGCTGGCACCGGTCGGTCGGTCGGTCGGTCGGTCTCTCTCTCATTATTACAAATTACAGTCCTGCCGTCCTCTCTAGTGTCATGATGAGGTTCACGTAAAGCACGGTTAATGTGTTATATTATTGAGGTAGAATTGTCAACAATGTGGAATGTATTGGCTACATATTACACAGATTATGCACAGCGGGAGCAGCAATAACCGTCAAATAATAATTCAGACAGGGGAGCTCCGCACCCCCTGCCCGGCGCTAGGGGGTGCTGCAGCGCCCTCAGCACCCTCCTTCCCACGCCCATGCATGAGATGGATATTTATGGTGTGAAATATGTATCAAACAAAACTAATAACATTCCCATCATCCTTACCTGCACTTTGTGTAATTGTTAAAGGCCACATGTCATGGTCCTTTCTACTGATCATAATACCATTGTTGAGGGATATTACAAACTCACATTGTTTGGCATACAGCATCTCTGTAAACTACGTGTATTCACTCTCTCCACCAAAGGGCTCGTTGGAGCTCTTGCCCCCTCCCTGTGAGCCCAGTGTGCTCCGATTGACCAATCCACAGACTTCCTCACACACACGCAGCTCTGCTGATTTCTCCTCCCTGGCTGCAGGCTGATAACAGACAGTTGCGATCGCGGCAAAATTCTCTCTGCAGACCCATTCTCACAGCGTTTATCAACCTTTTTCTTCTCAATATCAAGCCACACTTGTTTTTACTTCGGCCTAGACTTTGTGTGTGCTCGGGGTGATTCACAACGTCCGATTGTTTCACGTTGTGAATCGCGCTGAGCTCCGTGGAGGTGTGATTTCCTTGTTTAGCGATACACAGCGAAACACAGCCAAACTCACCCTGAGCACACACACAGTCTCAGCCGAAGTAAAAACAATAAGTGTGGCTTGATATTGAGAAGAAAAAGGTTGATACACGCTGTGAGAATGGGTCTGCAGAGAGAATTTCGCGCAATCCCAACTGTCTGTTATCAGCAGCAGCCCGGAGGAGACATCAGCTGAGCTGCGTGTGTGTGTGAGGAAGTCCGTGGATTGGTCAATTTGGACCAATCAGCGGGGGCTTAACGTAACGGCTCCGCGGACTTAACGTAACGGCTCCACGGATTGGTCCATTTCGTTCCGGTTACAACATGACGTCCTGATGTACCCGGAAGAATCAAATGGATGATGACGTTTCACCAACGAGGCGTTTTGGGGAGTTCTTCTCTGTGTTAGAGTTTTACTCGCTACAGGGTGTACTTTGAGGGTTTTGACTCTGCACACCGTTTACATGCATAAAAACCTTCATAACACACAAGGGGACGGGTGATAACCGGAAAAGCATGACATGTCACCTTTAAGTTCCAAATGTTAGCATGCTAACATATTAATGTAAGATTACGACCATGGTTAATATCATACCTCTTTTCCGCATGTCAACATTGTCATTGTGAGCATGTTAGCATGCTAGTGTTAGCATTCATCTTTGAAGCACCACTGTGCCTGAGTTCAGCTCCATAGCGACTAGCATCACTGTAGACTTGTGTCTTGTTAATTACGTGTTGCCATAAATCATTCATTAAAAAATAAAAAATAAACCAGACCTTATCAAGAAGTCTATCAATATGTTCAGTTACTATCATTATTTATACTTTTGTTTTGTTGGCCTCTAAGGAAATCCGTATTGTTTTCATGCAAGTCTCACCTTGGTAGGGTTTCTTCTGTGTGAGAATCCCCCAGATGACTATGGAGAAACTGGAATAGAGGCAAACAAAAAATTAAGAGATGTCAGTACAAAGAAAAGCTCAGACATAATGCTGCCAAACACATTTCCAATATGAAGCTGAAATACTGTAGCTTATGCTCCCTGTTTAAACCAGTGCAGTCAGTTTATCAAAAATAATTTAATGTAAATGTGGTTATAAATATATGTTCCCCTTTAACTGAAACTTTGTAAGAAAATAAAATGCATCTGTCTTCAGTAATGTTAAACATGGTGTAACTAATGGGCTACTCCATCTCCTCGATGTGATTAATAACAGTGATTCATGAAAGGGAAAAGGCCGACAGTCAGGAAAAACCTGCATTGAGTGCTGAAAAACAAACCTGTATACATCGTGCTTGGTGTCCGACGCTTTGTCCTTCTCAATGATGCTCTCGGGCGGCAGATAGGCAATGGTGCCGCAGAAGCCGTCTCTGCTGATGTCATCAGCCCGAGACAGGCCGTTCCAGCGGGCCAGGCCAAAATCAGATATCTGAGACAGAGAGAGATCAGATAAGACCCTCAAACAGAGCACCCAGCAGCTTTCTCTCAGGAAGCAGCGTGACACTGATGACTAAGTCTGCCCACTGAGCCCCATTATGAGCACTCAGTGTATGATGCGGGCAGCCGTGTCCCAGCCTGCAGAGAGGAGAGGCCCTTCACGTTTCAGAGTGCACGCCCACACTCTTTCAGGCACACACTGACAGAGGGAGCTTTAATAGGAGCTGAATTAATCCTGTCGGGACAAGCCCGGTGAGGTGTTTACATCCACATATTAAACTCCAGAAATGACAGTTCCCACCCATCGCTCTCAGCACAGTTGAGCTGCTCTGAGGTTGGACAGAGGCTGAGAGACGCCCGTCTGCCCAGAGCATGTGCCGGGCTGCCACATGAAAATGGATCAAAAGGAATAGCAAACCTCCTCATGGCTGACATTCCTTTACACTGACATCCAACCATGTTTATAACAAAGAAGACTGTGATATAACTACATGGCCATCCTCAACCACCAAACATGACATCCTTAAACTATGATTCAAAACAATTATAATAATTCATGATTTTGATTAAATTAGTAATGTTAACAGATTGGTGAGTTTTCTGCTCTTTTTGTCTGTATTTATTTCTGTTAGCTTTCTTTTCTTTCCTGTTTTGGTTATTCTTTTAGTTTTTAACTAGTAGTAGTTAACATTTATAATATTTTCATTAACTGAATTTTATGCAATCTTCTGTGTGCAAACATATAAATAACTTAACATTGTCATAATATTACACATATTTCAGATATGTTCCCAGTACCAGCAGAATATGATAATAACCTTTGCTGTCACTCATTTCATAATGAACTCAATGCAGGCAACAGACAAACACCACTCAGTGACAATCTCCGTACCTTGACGTGATAGTGAGCGTCCAGCAGGATGTTGGCCGGCTTCAGGTCCAAGTGGAGCAGGGGGGGGTTCATGCAGTGCAGGAAGTTCATCCCCACCGCCGTCTCGTGGATGATGCGGAAGCGCAGCTCCCAGGGCAGCGGCTCGGTGGCCAGCAGGGTCTCCAGGGAGCCCGTCTCCATGTACTCCATGACCAGGCCCTGGGGGTCCGTACAGATGCCGTACACAGGCAGGATGTAGCGGAACTTGGCTGCCTCCATCTTCTTAGCCTCCTCCAGTAGCTCTGAACGGTCCCTGGGTTTTCAAAGAGGATACACAAAGTGAAATGTGAGTGGCACCATTGAACCATGCTCCTCTGCTGGAGGGACTGTCATTTTAAAAACAAAACTGAAACACAGTTTTATGGTATGTAGGTTAGCTTGTTTTTAACCACATACATTTTCACACAGGTACTTATCAACCTTCTCGTAAAACAGTGATCTGGTAAGTGTGAGGTCATCCTACTCTTTGAGCGGTCATATTTGGCAATACCTTTGTCCGAACACAGATTCCGGCACACCATGTAATGCTGCTGAACTCACAGCAGCATGTTTACTGGCATTGCCCTCAGAGCTGTGTCAGACGTCTGTTATTGATTTAGCACTGCTCAAATCCAGATTGTGGATTGTACTCTTGGCTCTTCCGAGGCCTCCAGGGCATGGTGGCCGGCCTGGAATGCATCAGGCAGCCGGCCGGTCTAACAGAGCTCTTTTTCTGTTGCTCAACCTTTGCACAGCTCTCTTTATCAGTGCACTGGACCTGCCGGCATACCTCACACACAACCGGCAGGTCATTCATGACCTCAGCGAACAAGCCTCTCGCAAGGGTTGCTTTCAAAATGCAAACCCTTAATGAAGTAGATGAGAGGAAGATATATCAGCAAGGGGAGAACTCTATGTTTCCACCATGGATCAAATGAAATGAGATGCCTAGGGGTCTATTAGTGGTGACATGCATCAGGTTACTAGCATGGTCTATAGAAGGGAGCCTGCCTATAATTGTCCTTTATACGCAGTACAAGTGAAGGAGGCAAATCCCCAGGTCTGCCAGGCAGGAATAATCTAAGGGAGAATGGGAAAGCACTTGTTTGCTAAATTCTTCATCTAATCCAAAGTGCTCCTCAGCAGCACCCTCAGAACCAAACAATGTCCCTGTTTTAACAGACAGGCCCGGTAAGACCTGTTCTACGGCTTCTTGAATTGTGTGTGCCACACAGCAGCAGGAGACAAAGGTGGCTTTGAGTCCCTGCTGCTGGTGATATGCGTGGGTCAATGAAGGCTGCAGTCAAACCACTGTTTATATACTTTGCAGATGTTTGGGGATGATAACATCTGTGGTTCAGGTTCAGCGAGGCTTTAAGTTGCACAACAGGTTCTGAGAGGATTCAAAACGGAAGGTTTTAGTGATATGATATTGATAATAGATGTGAAGCGCACAGATGAACAATGTGTGCACACATAGCCAAGAAGAATGGAAAGTTCCATAGATTGTTATCTCACATAAACACTTAAAATCACAAAATATAAAATCACCTTTTTTGTAGGGATCTGTGCAGAGCAAAAGCATGAGTCGTGGTTTTATGCAAAATCCAAGAGGGTTGAGCAACCCGAACATTGCCTGGGGGAAAATACCACCTTTTTGACATTTACATGAATTGAAATCACCTCCCAGTATTCCATAGAGAAACATGTCTGTTGATTGGGGAAACCAGCAGTGCACCTTTCATGTTTGGGTCTTGTTAGAATAAGTAAACAGCTATGGCCCGGAGCAATGTGGCTTACTTTTGCCTGGGGGAGAAATCAACATGTCAGTGGTCCCTCAAACACAAGCTCACAGGCTAGAAAGCTGAACATGGCCCCTTTGACCCCTGTACAGCCGCACTGTGTGCCCGGACGAGCAGCAGGTGAGTCACACATTCCCTGGTATTCACCTCTCAAGGACTCACAGGCACTCACTGAAAGACTTCTCACCAACACAGTCACAATATAAGCCTCTGTCTGCCTCCTGTGTGGCCCCTCATGAAGGAAACTAACAGAACAGAGCCGGGAGAAGACAGTTTGAACATGTGGTTCATCAGTTTATCAGTTTAAAGAGAATCCATGTGGCACAGCAGCCATAACTCACTTGTCATCCATATGAAGGCAGGGAGGGCACTTGATAGCCAGCCATGTTTTCCACTGTACGTGCCTGACTTTGTATACTTGTCCAAATCCACCTGAGCCTATTTTCTCCCAGCTGTCAAACATGGAGGAGTCAAAGGTCCTTAACAGCCCCATATTCCCATGTGGAGAATCCTGGGCGTCCATGTCCGTGTCGAGCGACCCACCAGCAGGGCAAACTCCTCTTTTATCCGTTTCCAAGGCACAATCTGGGCACTGAACAGTGAACACTGAACTGCTGCCTGCTGGTGAGCTCTTCCTTGTTTTCCCCTCAGTGGGGCCCCTCCCTCTCCTCAGGTGAAAAAAGGGGTTGGGCCTGCATGGAGCTGTTTCCTGACACCACTTCATGGTTCTCAAACAGAAGAGTTTGAACACTTGAACAAGACAAGGCACCATGCTGGCTGCCAAAAGGGTTGTTTTCAGATGCCTATACAGCCCCCAGATATCTCAGATCTCTGCCATGAAAGACGATAACAGTCTCTGCATTAAGCCGGAGTCCATGAACCAGGAATGTGTCCTTCCATTTGTCTCGCTGCACACCATTACCCTCCTAAAGCCCCCTGAGGTAGGAGCAGGGAGTACATCTGAACAATAGGTGGGTTATTATGGGATATTGACCACATGCTTTTGGGATTGTGTGGACTCATCTTGTCAGCAGAGCCTCTCTCACAGATGAGGATTGTCATGACAGGGAATTTCACATCATGTCAGATGAGTGTCAAAGGAAGGAGAGCAGCCATGGAGCTGCGTCCTCTGTGTAATGGAAGTTTTTGTGTAGCAATGCAGTGGGAGTCCCCGACTCAGGAAGGAGACAGGGTAGAGCAGGAGCTTCGATGTCAAACACTGGAGGTTTATTTGGAGTTACGGCCGGAGGATTCACATCACAAGTCACACAGTCACGGTCTGACTGCACGGGTGGTTGCCACGTCAATTCTGCAGCGCCTCTCTCTCGTTAGCCCATTTAACTGGTTCCAAAAGAGAGTAATCAACATATTTAGATAAGATAGCTTTAGACAGTTTGGGCACACTGAGTTACCTGCGTCCGCCACTTATGGCCTCGAAGATGTCATACCCTGGAGTCCACAAACAACAAAGAAGGAAGTGCAGCCTGTGTCCTTAAAGGACAGGAACAATAACATTATTGGCTGAAGCAGCCTGTGTCCTTAAAGGACAGGAACAATAACATTATTGGCTGAAGCAGCCTGTGTCCTTAAAGGACAGGAACAATAACATTATTGGCTGAAGCAGCCTGTGTCCTTAAAGGACAGGAACAATAACATTATTGGCTGAAGCAGCCTGTGTCCTTAAAGGACAGGAACAATAACATTATTGGCTGAAGCAGCCTGTGTCCTTAAAGGACAGGAACAATAACATTATTGGCTGAAGCAGCCTGTATCCTTAAAGGACAGGAACAATAACATTATTGGCTGAAGCAGCCTGTGTCCTTAAAGGACAGGAACAATAACATTATTGGCTGAAGCAGCCTGTGTCCTTAAAGGACATAAATAGACGTCAAGGTTGGTCCTGTATGTCACATCTAGGAGTCTGAGATAATTATTTCCCTAACAGTTCCTCTCTTTTTTATCATTTATGATAACCTAAAACATTAGTCTAATAATAATTTGGTCAGTAATTAACTCAATAGGCGTCTCCAGATTCGAGTGTGGTCTCACCTTACATTAATTACATCACAAAGTAGAATAAGATTGAAACATTCAATCACAATGATTGATACAGCCAATCATAATAGGGAAAATCATCTCTCATCAGTGTTTGATCATCTTTTGTCAAAAGCATAATAATGAACACACATAAAATACAGGTGCACAATAGCTAAATATTTGTTTTAAACTAATATATTTTATCATTTACCATAAGTTAATTTCATTCATCAAACTATAAAATCAAAACCAGCTTGCCGCTTTAAAGATTTACTCCAAGGCAATCACTAGTCAAAAGCATTTTAAAACTTAGGATCGTAAGAGATCCAGCTACAAAATTCACAGTTAGGGTATACAATTCACAAGGGTGATTTGATCAATCTGTAATCTGCAAAAGTGCAGTGTCCTCAATTTTAGAATTACTTTTACTTTTACTTAAATACGCTTTAGTCAAGAGTAAGGCACTTAGTCAAATCAATACATTCATTTCAGTCAAGTACATTGTTCAAAATCTGAAAAAGAAAAGTTAGGCAAATATTCAAAGACTTTTGTAAAAACCTGGAAAGGAAGGATTAAACGTTAATGCTACCACTGATCTGTACCAAATTAAGTCTATCAATTATTTCTATTAGCCATACTTACCTGAGCATCTACTTATGGTACTTGGAAAGGATTCTTCTGTGTTTATCTAATGTTGAATATAGAATATCAATTTCTTTAAATTATACTTCTCTAATTTGAGGATCAAATATGCTACATAATTGTTATATGAAATATTATAAATATTTGTTTTGGGCCAAAACTGAAATTAATCCAGTACTTGAAACATCATTGTAGGTCTTTCTGTGCATGGATAATACTTTAAAGAGTAGTGTTGTTAAGCCTGATTGCTGGACGATTAAGGATATTCACATTATCTGTGATAATAGTATAAATATCTTATTATTCAATCTGAAAATATTAATTAATTAATTCTGTTTAGTGCGAAAGTGTAATCTGATCCGGCAAAAATATATTAATCACCACTATTCAACACATGTCTGGTCATTGGAAATATAAAGACAGTCATTAATTGTACATCTGTAAACATCCAAGATATAAAATCAATTCAAAGTTCATCTTTGTACGGGAGCTGGAAGAACGTGTCCTTCAGTCTTTCTGACTCGTTCTCCTCCTCTCTTTATAACAAAGAGTGTGTGGTGTGTGTAAAAGCATCCTGATACTGTAGATTAGCACTGAGGTGCTGATTGGCTCAAACTCTTCGTCGTCAGAGCGCCATATTTAAACCCCCCCAATTGCTCTGCTTTTGTGTGGCTCATCAGTGAGCACTGTAGCTGATCCCCCCAGTGGAACGGAGGCTCATCCGCCTGCATTCCTTCTGCTGCTTGAGAGTAGTGCCAGACAAAACTGCATATTCCAAGTGGCGCATCCAGGTCTCCCCCCGTGATGGGAGAGGTTAGGAAGACATCTTGTATGAAGCCTCTGAAGTCCTCGCTCGTCCCGCAGGGTTGTCTGCCTGAGCCCGCCGAGCAGAAAGGTGAAGAAGCATCCCATCTCCTCCGATAGTTGAAGATTAGAATCCTCTCATCTTGAACGACCTCGTGCCTCCTTGCCCGTGGCTGGGGGTGCCCTCTGCAGCCGGAGAGTGTGAGCCTCTCTCTCTGACCCTTGGCCTTCAGAGCTGTCCTAGTTATTGGGTTAACACCTGATAGGGATGTTTTCCTGAGTGAAGACAACTCAAGGTAATGGATTAGCACATTATCATTCAATTACAAAAATAGGATAGGCCCCTCAGAATTATTTGGGAGCCTTCCTGACACGTGCACATGCATACATGTAAGGTTTGTGTTAGTCATTTAACATGCAAGAATCATACTCATCAGTCCAAAGCAGAGACATGTTATTTAAAGGTGAGCTAGTCCCTGTGGATATAACCCCTTCTCAATGATTCTAAATGTTATATTAATTCACCATTTACCTTTTGATAAAATATTAGTTTATCAGAAATATATATTTTCTCCTCTTCCATAAAACAGGTTTGAGAAATAAATGTTCCAATATAAAATCAATTACTCAATATAATTGACTCTTCCCTCCCTTTTCTTACATATGTCACATATGAAATAATAACTTAGGAGTCTATTTAAGCATGATGTAGTTTATAATCTATTACTCGAGAAGACTCAGTATCACCTGTGTGCAGTTTGCAACAAAAAAAACAATTGTGAGAAACATATATTATGCAGGAAATGTATACCTTTGTTGAAAAACAAAGCATCTCTGATTTGGGAGGAAAAGCTTCATCCCCCTAACATCTGAGTTATTACTGAAGGCATAGCATGAATGATAGTGGATGTCTGAGGGTGTCATTACTGAGAAATGTCAAACAAATTCAAAACCTTCCATTTGAAAACAGGTTTGCATTCCTCCACTTAAGGCGACGTTATCATTGGAAACAATAAAAGCTAATTGTTTTGATGTAGAATCTATCAATTGAATCGTTAGAGCAGAACAGAATGGCCGTATTGTAGCCTGCGTACCGTGCAGCCTTTAGTTTTACCAGGTAACTAAGAGGCCCCTGACTTTAGGCCTATTTTAAAAATAGTAGGGGCTTTTAACAGCTTGCCAACTTACAGGCATCCTCTGCATAGCAGTATGAATATCCTTAAAAACAACCCACTCTGCGGTAACGAGAGTCATATTTCTGAACCAAATGCCCTAAGTGAAGCCGTTAGTCCCATCTGACTGACCCAAGGGTTGGTGCTGGTGTGACCGGGAGGCTTCCGGGTGTTCAAAGCAGAGGTCAAGCTTTCAGTTCATGGCGTGAGACAGTATCAGTTTGAGGAGCATTGTCTCTGGGAGCAGGGAATGGTGTCCTTTCTCGGACCAGACCATTAATGTCATTTCATGTAGAGCAGCCATAGCATCTCTGTGACTGCACTCAGCCAGACGGTAGCAGGGTAGAAGTCGTCCAAGGCCATAGACCAAAATGGAACCACGTACCAACAAAAGGGACACATGGTCATCAATGTCTCTCTTTACCATTGGCCTAATTGCACAATAAATGAGTGGGAACAAATGTGGAGCACTAATCCATCATGTGAAATGTTGAGTTAATCTAAATAATTACTTATGGGTTGAAATCAAATTAACATTAATATTAGAACTAAAGTCAGTCGAAATTGGACTTGCACGGATCAGAATCTAAGCAATACACCATTTTCCCAGCTCTGTAATGAAAGGATAACAAGGTTAGGTACATTACAGGAGTGTTTAAACACCCAGACATGCACACTTATCTTATTCTAGTAGAGATTAGAGGGCAAGGTCTAATGTTGTGAACAAAATGATCAAGTCAAAGTTATTTTATTTATTCTAATGTTATGTACCACATTTAATTTAATAATTAATCTTCAATTACTAATAACTTTAAAGAAGGCAACAATTGACAATTTGGATAAAGTGAAAACTCATCCTGTGTGTGTGTGTGTGTGTGTGTGTGTGTGTGTGTGTGTGTGTGTGTGTGTGTGTGTGTGTGTGTGTGTGTGTGTGTGTGTGTGTGTGTGTGTGTGTGTGTGTGTGTGTGTGTGTGTGTGTGTGTGTGTGTGTGTGTGTGTGTGTGTGTGTGTGTGTGTGTGTGTGTGTGTGTGTGTGTGTGTGTGTGTGTGCTTGTCTGCCCAAGGTTTAAAACATTTGGGGCAGCACAGCAGTGAGAATGTTATGAGAACCCATATGTTGTTTACACTAAACTCGAAGGAAGCTAGACTGGAACATTTTAAATAAATCAAGACACTTGCACATTAATTAAATACATTTGACATTTAGCTCCAGCTGGGTTCAATACTTTTCTTTATGGTATTTAAAATTGGGCTCGAGTAGAACTCCTGGAATTGGCTTGCAACACAAAGTGATACTGATCTCTGTTGGACTTTGAAATGTTATGATTCAAAGTGTGGGCCTGTTGGAAAACAACATCTATTTTTTAACTGTAATTACTTATTTTAAAGAGATTGCAACATTATACTTTTTTAAAGAATTGCTCAATTCATTTAACACATTTATTATGCACACAATAAAAAACTTCAACAAATATATTGATCCTGGCTTAACCAGCGACCTTCACTCTGTTGTTCATAAGCTCGGTTTCAGAAAACTTGTCAGTAGTTTAACAACTATTTTAATCTTAGTAATGTCTATGGAGACCAATTGGTTGATACGAGAAATAATTTGAAGCAGTTTAATAAAGAATAGAAGAACTATTTTTAAAACTGTAATTGAACTTCAACTTATATTAATGATCTGATTCCAGTGGCCAGTTGGAACAGACAATCAACAAAGTTTCCATTTTGCAGCAACAGCACAAAAGGTTTCAACAACAATTAATGAAACAAATAATAAAACCCTGACCTACAAAAACAGATTTTGCAACCCTGGTCTCCTCAGGCAGATCTCTGAGGGTCTCGGGCGCAGGACGGGGCATAGGGTTTATACAAGGTCACTTTAACATATCAGCAATACCATTTAAGAATGGATTCTTAAAGCAATATAATCTTCTTTTCTTCTTACACCCTGAACAGTGTGCTTCTTGTTTACATGTTCCTCTGCACACTGAGAGGCAGGACATAAAAACACTCTTTTGCTATTTATTTTAATTTTGCAGCACATTTATACGACCAGAATTTTGCTTTACATCTTTATATTATTTATTTTTCTCAAGTCATTTACTTTTTTGGTGAGATAACTAAAGTGTAGTTCATTTTACCCTGGCTATGGACTGATTCATTATTAGTTGTTACAAAACATTTACAAGACGGCGGGACAAACCAATATAGACCCCCCATACAAACAAAACATGAACTCCAAATAAACACCAGCGAGACAGCAAAACTCAATCCAGCTCAATTTAGTCCGGATTAAGGGGTTTTAGGGGGGGTGGGGAATTATCTCCAGTGGGGCGTCTTGTCTCACGCCTCACCCTTTTATACAAGTCATAGATCGGTGCCTTAAAGCCGTCCAAGAGCGATAACTAGCTTATCCTCTTGCGACAACCACTACTCTTTTCTAGTGGCGCTGTGCCCCCCCGATCGGAGCCCACAGACTTTCCCCCTGCCCTTTCTCTCCGACAGCCCAGTTGACTGTAGTCCGTACGACCAGCCTATGTACTTGCTATCGAGTTCACTTCAAAATGAAACACAGTTTGCTCTATGCTTGCTTGCCACTACCCACCTGTGATCAATTAGCCTATAATTGTATGTATGCACCCCTGACCGCCACCTGCTCCTCAATGTCTAGGGAGCCGTGGCGCATCGGGTGATGCACGCACCTCGTGCTGGCCCGTCTAACCGTGAGAAAGCGGTCCTGAACAACGAGTGCTTTTAGACCGTCCCGTTGCAATAGAGACGGCGGTGTTGTGAGTTAAAGCCTATAGGCAAAAGCTGTGACTTTCTCCCTCTCTTTCCTGCACTTCTCCAGCTTCACAAACACGGGGGGGTCTTACACACACTCCCAAGGCTGCAGCTGGAGCCGTGTTTTGCAGAGAGGCGATAGCAGTAAATATCTCTGGCTGCTTATTTTCAACTGCTGTGTTTGGCCGCTAAGACCCTCAGAATCCGGCGATTTGTCCAAGACAAATATTTTACATTGCTTTCAATTCACACAGAAGCTCCACTTCACTGATGCCTTTCTTTAAGGTTTTCTGAACATGAGCTGTGCATGCTTGTATGGCACATACGTCCCGAGCAGCACACACAGAGGAAATCAGCCAGGACTGAGTCCCCAGACACTGATTCCCTGGGTTTACTATCCCCAAATTATCATCAACCAAAAACGAAACGCAGCTGCTCAGTTTCACAGGTAATTTTAGGATACCGTCAATCACAGATTCTGGTAAGGCAATGTTCAAATGTAGATTTGAAAATCACACCTACCAGCTCTGAAGATCTGTTGGCATCCTGCCGACAACGCCAAATTGTAATGGAAGTTTTTGTGTAGCAATGCAGTGGGAGTCCCCGACTCAGGAAGGAGACAGGGTAGAGCAGGAGCTTCGATGTCAAACACTGGAGGTTTATTTGGAGTTACGGCCGGAGAATTCACATCACAAGTCACACAGTCACGGTCTGACTGCACGGGTGGTTGCCACGTCAATTCTGGAGCGCCTCTCTCTCGTTAGCCCATTTAACTGGTTCCAAAAGAGAGTAATCAACACGTTTTGATAAGATAGCTTTAGACAGTTGGGCACACTGAGTTACCTGCGTCCGCCACTTATGGCCTCGAAGATGTCATACCCTGGAGTTCACAAACAACAAAGAAGGAAGTGTCCCAGTGCACCCACAACAAAGACCATCTGTGACCTAGTGTTGACCGGTCACAGAATGGGAACAATAACATTATGGCTGAAGCAGCCTGTGTCCTTAAAGGACAGGAACAATAACATTATTGGCTGAAGCAGCCTGTGTCCTTAAAGGACAGGAACAATAACATTATTGGCTGAAGCAGCCTGTGTCCTTAAAGGACATACATAGACGTCAAGGTTGGTCCTGTATGTCACATCTAGGAGTCTGAGATCATTATTTCCCTAACACTCTGGTGAGACTGTAAATGATTAATTTATCAATCAATCAATCAATCAATGTTTATTTATATAGCCCAATATCACAAATGTTACATTTGTCTCAGTGGTCTTCACAGTGTGTACAGAATATCAGTATGACAATATGACACCCTCTGTCCTTAGACCCTCACATCGTACAAGGAAAAACTTCCAAAGAAAACCCAGTTTAAAGGGAAAAATGGGAGAAACCTCAGGGAGAGCAACAGAGGAGGGATCCCTCTCCCAGGACGGACAGACGTGCAATAGATGCCGTGTGTAAATTGAAAAGATAATACATTTGCAACATAGGTAGTCCAAATGTTTGGAAATGCATGTGTGTATAATAGGAAGATGAATCCACGAGGATATCCATCCAGGACCTATGATCCAGGACCACAGCCACGACTCAAGATCCAGCGCTCGCGATCCAGGACACAGGACCGCAGGATCATCCATGACTCCGGATCCCAGCGTATATAGACACCAAAAAGAAAGACATTTGGGGAAGCTGGGTTAATCGGAACATGAGAGTACACGGGTATAGACAGAGAGAAGGAAGAAGTAAGATGTCCCCCGACAAACTAAGCCTATATCAGCAAAACTAGGGGCTGAATCTAATCAGCCCTAACTATAAGCTTTATCAAAAAGGAAGGTCTTAAGCGCACTCTTAAAAACGGATAGGGTGTCTGCCGCCCGAACACAAACTGGAAGCTGATTCCACAAATGTGGAGCTTGATAAGAAAAGGCTCTGGCTCCCATTGTACTTTTAAAGATTCTAGGAACAACCAACAACCCTGCATTCTTGGAACGCAATGCCCTAGTAGGACAGTAGGGTATAATGATTTCTTTAAGGTAAGATGGCGCCTGCCCATTAAGGGCTTTGTAGGCGAGAAGAAGAATTTTAAATGCTATCCTGTGTTCTATAGGGAGCCAGTGTAAGGCAGCCAGAACAGGAGTAATGTGGTCCCTTTTCCTAACTCTGGTTAGTACACGAGCCGCAGCATTTTGAATCAGCTGAAGCGACTTGATTGACTTCTTAGTACTCCCTGATAATAAAGAGTTACAATAATCCAGCCTAGAAGTAACAAATGCATGGACTAGTTTCTCTGCATCGTTTTGAGGCAAGATATGCCTGATTTTTGCAATGTTACGTAGATGGAAGTAGGCGGTCCTTGAAATTGATTTTATGTGGGCGTTAAAGGATAAATCCTGATCAAATATAACACCAAGATTCCTTACAGTCTCACTGGAGGCCAAATTAATGCCATCCATAGTTAGTATGTCTTTAGATAATTTGTTTCGTAGATTCCTCGGGCCAAGTACAATAACTTCAGTTTTGGTCGTGTTTAACATCAAAAAGTTTAAGGTCATCCACGTTTTTAAGTCCTTAAGGCAGTCTTGAATTTTATTTAGATGATTAATTTCATCAGGCTTGATTGATAAATATAGTTGAGTATCATCCGCATAACAATGAAAGTTTACAGAATGATTCCTTATAATATTGCCTAATGGAAGCATATATAATGTGAACAAAATAGGTCCGAGCACTGAGCCCTGTGGCACTCCATGGCTAACTTTGGTTTGCGTGGAAGATTCATCGTTAACACGTACAAACTGAGAGCGTTCAGATAGATAGGACCTAAACCAGCCTAAAGCAGTTCCCTGTATGCCAACTAAGTGCTCTAGTCTTTGCAATAGGATATCATGGTCGATAGTATCAAATGCAGCACTGAGATCGAGCAAAACAAGAATAGAGACAAGTCCCTTGTCTGAGGCTATTAGAATATCATTTGTGACTTTAACCAGAGCTGTCTCTGTGCTATGATGTGTTCTAAAGCCAGACTGAAAATCTTCAAATAAATCATTGTTTTTTAAGTAATCACACAACTGTTTTGCGACCGCTTTCTCAAGAATTTTTGAGAGGAACGGAAGATTAGAAATAGGTCTATAGTTGGCTAAAACCTCTGGATCGAGGTTGTGCTTTTTAAGAAGCGGTTTTATCACTGCTACTTTGAATGATTGTGGAACATAGCCTGATAATAAAGACATATTCATAATATTTAATAAAGAAGTGCTAATTAATGGAAAAACTTCCTTTAACAGCTTAGTTGGAATTGGGTCTAACATGCACGATGATGGTTTAGAAGAGAGAATCATTGAATGTAATTGTTCAAGGTTAATGGCTGAAAAGCATTCTAGTTTACTATCTAGTGTAATATTAGAACTTACGATTCCGGGAGCTGTTGATAACACTATACTGGTCGAAGGCAAGAGGTCATTAATTTTGTTTCTAAGAGTAACAATTTTATCGTTAAAAAAGCACATAAAATCATTACTACTGAGTGCTATGGGAATAGAAGGCTCAATGGAGCTGTGGCTCTCTGTCAGCCTGGCTACAGTGCTGAAAAGAAATCTTGCATTATTCTTATTCTCATCTATTAATGAAGAGTAGTAGGCTGCTCTCGCTTTACGCAGTGCTTTCTTATATTCATTGAGAGTAATATGCCAAATTAAACGAGATTCTTCAAGTTTAGTGGAACGCCATATCCTTTCAAGTTGTCTAGACTTTTGCTTTATTTTGCGGGTTTCGGCATTATGCCATGGAGCTAATCTATGTTGTTTTATTTTCTTCTTTTTCAAAGGAGCAACAGAGTCTAATTTTATTCGCAGCGCATCTATAGCACTATCAACAACATGATCAATTTGGGGTGGTGTACATTTTGTATAAGTTTCCTCCCCTACATGCAGACATGCTATCGAGTTAAGTATTGGTTGAATCTCTTCCTTAAATATGGCTATAGCACTAACAGATAGGTTTCTGCTGCAAGAGCTTTTGACTAATGCTTTGTAGTCTAGTAACAGTACTTCAAAAGTTACTAAGAAATGGTCGGATAAAGCAGGATTATGCGGTTCGACTAATAGTTGCTCAATTTCAATACCATAAGTCAGAACAAGGTCGAGAGTGTGATTATAACAGTGGTTTGGTTTATTTACACTCTGACAGAAACCAACAGAATCTAATATAGAGTTAAATGCAACAGTAAGGCTATTTTTATCATCGTCAACATGAATATTAAAGTCACCTACGATAATTACTTTGTCTGTTTTAAGAACCAAAGTTGATAAAAACTCAGAGAATTCTGATAAGAATTCTGAATAAGGATTACTTCTCTTTAAACAAGAATGTAATGTAGGTTAAAGCAGCCGTATCTCAGATTGTTCTGTAAGATTACATAGATATAAGGAATCACAGCGTACACAAACAAATCTTCCCTGATAGTGAGACATCAGATGTCTTTAGGGCCCCTAACATCTTACAAAGTGTA
The DNA here is from genome assembly GCF_902827115.2 of Pseudochaenichthys georgianus. Taxonomy (NCBI): domain Eukaryota; kingdom Metazoa; phylum Chordata; class Actinopteri; order Perciformes; family Channichthyidae; genus Pseudochaenichthys; species Pseudochaenichthys georgianus. Next base: position 36,317,157 of record NC_047516.1, read on the forward strand.
TGGAACATCTGCCTCAGTATCATTTTTCCAAATGTTAGAAAATATAATGTTTAAAGAAAAATGGTACACAATGGTAAATATTCTAGGCAGTTATTAAAGATATAATGAGTGACGAGGACCCTCTGAGGGACCAGAGCGCCCTGGCCCCCTCATCATAGGACTTTAATGATGGTATACCTGATGTAGGATCAGAGGTTTGACTGTCCATCCAATCACCTGGCTCGGTGTGGAGACTCGTGGTCAGAACAAGTGAATAGATACACTTTGCTCTTCTCAAATATTCAGACCCTCTCTGACCCCACCGTCCCTATTTTCTCAGTTATGTGATGACCTTCCCAGATGTTTCCACTGGGAGTCTGTTTGCATTTTCTTCAATGTGCATGTCAAATGTTTTTGATTGACGAGATGGCCATGTATGATCTACATGTAAATGACTGTAAAGCTGGTAAGGTAAAAGTACTAACACCACACTGTAAAAAGACTCTGTTAGAAGTCAAAGTCCTGCATTGGAAATTATTTCTTTAATAAAAGTCAGTAAGTCAAATTTCCGAAATGTAGTAAAAGTATTTAATGTAAAACTTCCAAAGACAGAAACATCTAAATTAAATAAAAAAAATACATCGTTAAAAATTAAAACAATTACAATGAAAATAGAAAATGACATCATAGGCTTATTCATTATCTTTCATTTGGATAGTTGATTATACGACCAATCTGTTCTTGTACAGACTGTTGTCTAGTTTAGTTTATAATCAAATATTATAGTTGTATAAACTCAAGTAAATACTCAAGTAAATGACAAGGACCTTAAATGTGTATAATAATACTAAATGTAAATTGTTACATTCCATCTCTGGTGTGAACCATAAACGAGGATACACACACTTAATGCCTCTCCACAAACACAGGTTATTCTGTAATGTTGGCTTTGTGGTCAGCCACTAAAAGCCTTCCTCTCTATTTACCTCCTTTTTACCGGCATAACACGTTATCTCATCATAGCCCCCCCCCCCCGCAGATTTAAATAGCAAACTGGAAGGACGAGCTATTCAAGTAAATATGTCATCAGTTGAGAGAATACGCAGATCTGATTGGTCGATGAGGAACAAGCTGCTGGATTTTGTCACTGCACTCAGATCAGTGTCCCCTGAGGCTCTGACACACACACTCTGCGCACACACACACACACACACACACACACACACACACACACACACACACACACACACACACACACACACACACACACACACACACACACACACACACACACACACTTACATTTCTTGGAGACTTATCCTAACCTTAACCAACACATGCCTAACCCTTAACCTTACCCTAAACCTAACCAAGTCGACACCCTAAAATTAATGATTCCCCTCATGGGGACCTCCAATTTGTCCCCATGAGGGGGGCGAGTCCCCACACGTGACTGTGGAAACAGATTTAGGTCCCCATAGTAATGCTAGGCCACACACACTCTGCAGACACACACACACACACACACATCACCATGAACAGCAGATAGCAGGCGAAAGTGCTGGGTGGGGTGAACGAGCCCCCCCCCATGTGAAGTGTAAATGTTGTGAGGGGCAGCATCACACCTGCTGATCCATGAGAATGGAGCTTTCATCAGAGCACGTTTTAGAATAAATCAGGAGCGTCCACCCCTCACCCCTTCTGTTGGAGCTCTACAGGTCTGAAGCCTCAGTCAGCATGAGGGACAGATTCATAATCTTAAAAGTCCATGATGTATATAAGATGTATAAAAACAGCCATAGTGGAAAGTAACTAAGTACATTTAGTCTAGTACTGAACCTGCAGAGTAACTTAAAAAATGCATTTTGTTACCCGTCAAAATTCTGGAAGAAATCAGTAACCTAATCTAAATATGAAAATAAAATAAAAGTAATGTAACCTGATTACTTTCAGTTACTTTGGGCTTACTTAAATATAAAATGCAGTGCAAATAAATACAAGAGAAAAATAAATAAAAACAAGATGTTTTTTAATTTAGTATTATGTAAGACAACAGAACATTGTGCCCTTAGAAAAGAGAAACCAAGATATTTAGGATCAGAATTGTTTTCATTTATAGGAAAAGCCTCCTTTCATGAAGCATATCCAGGCAGCAGCCATTCAGCAACACTGAAACACATGAGCACAAAATACAGTTTGAAAAAGCAGAAATAAAATCTGAGCTGACAGAAAATGCTCCATTTTAGTTTAACACACAGTTAAGCTCACACACACTATTCAATGAACATACAGGTTCACCTGCTGAATTAAAAACAGAACACATGAAGCAGAGAAAGTGAAAAGCATGCAGCAGATTCAGGGAGTAGAAGTATAGATTCACACTTAAAGTATTATCCTACAGAACAGAACAGCTGACAGAGAAGAGAGAACATCTGATCCCTGAGGTTTTACTTACACTGTAATCTGGATAGTAATCTATTTCTTTTTAAATGTAACAGTAATCTGATTACATCTCTTTTATGTAACTGTAAGTAAATACAGTTACCTTTTTTTGGATCCCCATTATTACAATTTTGAGTACTTGAGGAAAAAAAAAATCGAACTTTCTATTTTTGCTTTATCTATTTGATAGCTTCTGTTACCATTCAATTTTTAAATTAAGTTTTTACACACAAACTATATGATATATTATTAGAGATTAAAAGTATATTCAGCTCCATGTTGACCAATGACTGCTCACATCCTTAATTATAATGGTCCTTATGGTTAGTAGTAATAGTAGCCATTCTGCATCATGAGTACTTGTCACGATCACAGGTACAGATCAGAACCCAATAGCACGACTCAGATACAACCAGTGTATAGCAATGTTCAGTTTATCCAGGTCAGGGACAGGCAGGGTCAAAACCAGGACATCCGTCAGACAGGCAACCAAAACCAGACAGGGAGCAGGCAGGAACTCGAGATCTGTAAACAGGCAGGCAGGGGTCAAAAACCGGGCAGGACAAAAATCTAGGCTTGAGCACAACACTCACTGGAGAGCTTGGTGGAAACGACAAGACAATCTGGCAAAGGGCAAGTGATAGTGAGGTGGTATAGATACTGTGGAGTGATGAGGGAATGAGTAACAGGTGAGGGGAGTGAGCTGATTACAAGGGCCTGGAGGAAGGCGGGATCTGAAATGACAGGAGAGTTTGGATGAGCCACCAAACAAACAATAATAGAAGTGTCTAACTTGTGACAGTACTTTCACTTTGAATATATACCAGGGTTGCCAACTGTGGGTACCTGGCTGGAGTGAGATTTTGATATCATGGGTTTAATTAATATGCGCACTAAATGGTTCTACTAAATGACTGCTGCTGTGTCAGCAGCGGGACCTTAGGATATATATATACAATATATACAAATACACAATATTGGACCCAGACTATAAAGGGCACACAGTTTCATTCACTAATGAAAGTCAAACACATGTTTGTTTCCACTGTTTTATTGTGTGCCTGTCGCGATAAGCAATTAATTGACTTATCGTACGATAAATAAAAATGAACTCGATAAATTGCCATTTACATGAGGATGTGGCTAGCAGTTTGAAAGGATGTACTTGAATTATTATTATATATTATCATTATGTCAGTGGTCTGAAATGGTCATACAACGGTGCCGACAATATTATCGTTTATCGCAATAATTTCCGGGAAAATGTATCCAACAAAATTAATTATCGTGAGAGGCCTATACATGAAACACACACACAAACAAATCTACAGACTTACTCCAAACTGCCAAATATATGAATTAACACTCTCACTCTCAAATACTCTTTGACTCTATTTTGGCCTAGTAGAACAATAAGCAGCAGACTTTTACTTTCTATCATTTCTACTGGATCTTAGATCTGCGCATGCGCAATACGGGTCGGCAGTTGCGAGGGAGTATTTTTGTTGGGGAATCTATGGTAGGGCTAACCCATACAGTGGGAGTGGGGAAGCTCAAGTCAGTATTTGCAATGTAATTACATACACGCTCCCCTTGACAGTGAAACGCCACGCGTGAGGTTTACATTATTTCCGTCTCAATCCAAATTGAACTGTATGAAATAAAAAGGCACATTTGTCTTGTAGTAAATAAAAAGGGCGACCTGGAGCCAATCCTGCAATTTCCCCACAGGTGAAAGAGTTGACATGCTGAAAGCCCAACCCCTGTAGGGGGGTCTGGGGGGATTCTCCCCCAGGAGATTTTTTGAAATACTAACAATACACATTCTGGTACTCTCTTGAGAAGAAAAATAAATGCATCTATTACTACACGATATATTTAAAAAAATGAATGCCATTTTAGTTTGTTGTTACTGTGTTCTGAAAGCTGAACCTGCTGCTCCTCACAGAGAGAAGAGGGAAGAGGCTGTGAATTACTTTACTTTTTGGATAAGGGTGGATAGCCCCCATTGTTCTGTGTGTCAAAATGAAAGACAGCCCACACACCTATCAATCATCAAACCGTGGGGTCTTATTTCACGTATCAACACGTAATGTTGGATCGATGTGTGTAGAGATGTACTACCGCAAAAGTATTCTCCATCAGGACTTCCTGCAACAACACCACGCCGTTATCTTGATTCTGATTGGCCAGAAGACATTATCAAAGATGTTCTATTGAGAAGACGATCACTACCATACAAAAGTTTTCCAAACCGTTTCTAGTCTTCGGTATTCTTGTTTTGGCGTGAGAATAGTTTGGGCAGCGTGAGAGCGTGAGATTGAGAGTGAAAGCGTGTGTCACACGCCAGATGCGTGAGAGTTGGCAACCCTGTAAATATACTTTAAGATGTTGTTGCTGATACTTCTGCACTTTTTCTCATGCGTAACATTTCCTTGTAATAAGTCTTTTGTTGGTACTTTTGCTTAAGTAAATGTTTTGAATACTTTCTCTTTCTGTAAATGATTGTCAGATAAACAAAGCTCAGAGTTGATTTTGAACGCCACACAGTTAATCTGAGCGTGTGGCAGCATGCAGCTCAGGTATGTGCTGGCGTCTTATTTGTTGTTCGGGAAATGTCTCTTTAATCATCTCCATTACATTAATACTGAGCTGCTGATTCACCGATGTGCTGGGAAATATCAAAAACATTTTATTTTGGGTTTTTCTTCACTGTTTAAGAGTTCTATTGGAAGTATTTTACTCAAGTAATGGTGAATATTTTAAACTATTATTACTGTTACATTTGACCCTCTGAAATGTCTTTAGCACCATCTCCTGGACATTTCATAGTAGAGCATTCAGTTCTGTGATAAGAATGATGAGAGTGCTGAACCTGCAACTACATATATTTATGAAAATATATTCATAAAAACAAAGCCACAATATTACTATTGTTACTTTATCCTTTTTTTAGTGGAGGTACATGCTAGATGAAACAATTCTCCCTGCTCTAAAACCAGCTGTTTAAACATTAGATATGAAAAGTATGTAGGGACTGAATGTGGAGTACTCGTGTTAAATATTAAACTGTTAAAGGTTTCCATCGTGTTGTTGCCACAGTTTCTGACATTTCTAAATGTGAACATACCAAAAGTATACCAGTTTGGTTTTGGATTAGATATTTGACTCCAGTCAGCATACACTTTGTCTCTGGCTCTCACTTCCTCACCATCTCTTCACTTCCACTGCTTTTATTCTTAACTTCCTGTGTGTGCCATTATCTGATCTCATGATGAGACTGGCACAGGAAAGCTTTTATATCCGTCTGTTGAACATTCCTTCACGCTTCATACCTTAATCTGCTTCAGGACAACACCCAGGTCAGCCGCGTTGATTTAGAAATCAAACGGTTTCTGATCATCATAAGTCCATAACATACAGAGTTTACAAAATAAAGACAACTTCAGAGTTTTGTGCATTTCTTCTTAAAATAAAAATGGTGAAGAAAATAAATTTGAGAATAAAGTATAAAAATGTGTACCACATAAAAAAACAAGAGAATTTTTATTTAGTAAACATTAGTCTTAGTGTGAAAATCTAATCATTTCTTCCATTAGGCCCGGTTTCTTTTCCTACTATGGATTGGAATGCTTTCCTTCTGCTGTGGATGCTGTGATCTGTTCGGATTCATATCTCTGGAGGATATGTCTTCAGAAATCCTCTTTCGAGATTCAGCTGTTTGTTCATTCTTCCTTCCTGATGCCTTCGTTCCATTAACACCTGCTCAGGATGCAGGCGCCTTGTGACATGCCGCTTGTTGGCAGCAGTTAGAACTGTTCCACACAATCTCAAATCAAATGAAGACAAACCAAATAAACATTTAAAGAGGAATTTTGTTTAAAAAATAACAGTACAAAAACTCCAGTATTCTTTCCAGCGGTTCCACAATAATTACAGTTGACAGACAGCATTCAAAAATAACATTTAGATGGGACACTTTAGGAATAAGTGTTAGTATATTTTCATATTTCCAGCAGCAAATGTATCTTGAAAACATGCATGTTTTAAGAAAGCTGGTAAGGCATTTCAATGTTCCACATGTTGCTTTGGTTTCAAGCGTAAATCAGCGTGTCAGTGATTTGGGCTGAATGTACCATTTCTCTTTTTTATTATAATGTTCATTATTATCAGCCACTGTCAGTATAAAAAGGGAAACCATGTGACATTCAGGCGGAGAGGCATCGGGTGAGGGTCTCTGTACAGTCTGATAAAATCTGCTGCTCCCAGCGAGGCGGCCAGCACCTCACTGCTAGTAGCTGAACATCTGTGTGGAGCCGCTCTGATGGGGGGGCGGCTGGCTCTGCACAGGGCGGCCCCCCTCTCCCTGACCCTGGGCCTCTTGACTCCCCCCCTGAGCCCCCTCCCCCATGTGGGTGACCTGTCCTTCAGGAACCGGCCTCCAGGCCTCCAGCTGGCCCAGGGGGTTGACCAGCGTGGTCACGTTGATGAAGTGGGCCACGGACTGCGAGCCCCCCCCGGGCCCCACCGTCTCCGGGACCAGCTCGGGGGGGCGGTTGTGGAGCAGGGCGGAGCCGCTGACCGTGTCAAAGGTGACTGTGAGGATGGAGTTGTCCAGGCTGAGGGGCCGCTCGCCGGCCGTCAGGTGACCCACGGCAACCGGCTGCAGGCAGGTGAACTGGGCGGGGGGGTGGCTGCTGATGGGGGTCACCGTGATGTTAGTCAGCCCCCCCGAGCTGCTGGGGGAGGCTGACGGAGCGCCGGGGTCCGCCAGGACCACCACCTGGAACAGCAGCACGTCAGAGACAGGTTCAGAGAGGTCAGACATTCTGCTCGGTCCCAACGTGAGAGGAACTTTACACAATTCATCCAAAATACGTAAATGTATGTATATTCTTATAATATTTATCTTATATTTAAACAATGCCGCAGTTTTTCTAAAGACTACTAAGAGCATTGTACCACATTTGTTACAGTTATTATATATTGTGGATGATGTGATGGATCAACAACCTCCACCAATCAGAGAAATATACGGAAAGCAACAGCAACATTACACATGACTGTTACTGGATGCTGCATCGGCCTTTCATCCATGTCGATATTACAACATGCACTTTAGGACTTCTCTCCGACATGTCCTTCAGCCGTTCTATTGCATTCATTCTTTATGTTTTGTTGCTGCAAAGGTGTCCTCTTCTTCTGTTCAATCTTGAATTGTAAATATGGTTAATATGTCAGTGTGATGTTTGGAAATTATATGTCAAAAGTCCCGTTTCTTTTACATTGGTTTTATTTCATTATTAACCTTTTAGAGGGACATTTTATTACAAGTTAGTTACTTATGAAATCAAATGTGCATCTTTTCTTTGACCACAATCAACACATATAAAGTGAAGCTGGCGTAACACAGAGCAGACATCACGGCTGCTGTATCCTGCTGGCACAAGCCCGTTTGTTGTGGCTTTTGATAAATAGATATGCGACATGTTATTGTGGCAATAGAACAAACGTACCTGCTGGATGCTCTGCACAGCAGAGCTGGTCTCCGTCTCGTCTCCCACGATGACGGTGCTGAACTCGATCGGCTCGTGCCTTGTCTCGTTGTAGTCCACGTACTCATCAGACTCGGAGAGCTCCGGCTCAGCGGAGACTCTGTGCCTCCTCCGGGGGGGCCGGCCGGTCCTCTCCTGAGGCAGCCCGTCTGAGGCCTGAGGAGGAAGGAAACATCATGAGAACAGATTCTAGATCTTACTGCAGACATGTCACACAGGAGGAGAGTAACACCAAGCGCAGAGGTAGTCATGGTAACGCTGACTCACTGCTCATACTCTGATGGTTACATATTTAGTGACCAATAAACTAGGGATGGGAACGATTAATCGAATATTCGAAATTATTCATGTATTCGAATAATTATTCATGTATTCGAATATGAGTTATGAAAATTTTGGGGAGGGATGCCTAAGTTGATTACATATTATCAAATTGAATAATTCAATGTATATATATATACGACAGGGCCATAGCTAAATGTGTTAGGTGACGTCTAAAGGTGTGTTTTGCTCCGCTCACCGGCCTCTCTCTCTCTCTCTCTCTCTCTCTCTCTCTCTCTCTCTCTCTCTCTCTCTCTCTCTCTCTCTCTCTCTCTCTCTCTCTCTCTCTCTCTCTCTCTCTCTCTCTCTCTACGCAGATTCAAACCTCATCTTAGGCCCAAATGTCCGCAGCCGTTGCGAGCTCCGGCGCTAACAGTTCATGAGCGTGCTCCCCCGCCCCCTGTCAACACTCGCGACACATGAGTGGCCAGCCTAAACAACAATAAGCGCTGCTTGGCAACCGTGTGTGGCGGCAAAGTACACAGACATTTTGACAGGAGAGATTTAGTTTTGCCGTTTTATTGGAAAAGTGTACATCGCCCAAACTGTTATCAAGCTGATGCTAAGCTAAAAGAAACAAGAGAGCCTTTTTCTATCATTGCTTAAAGTGACGACCCCTGACTAAGTGACATATGATATTCTTTTCATTGCTTGAGTTGTGTGACGATAGACGTCTACGTTCAGGTGCTTGCAATGCCCTTACAATGAGAGGCTTTCATTTAAAAAACAGCACTTCAACTCTAAGACAGACTGTTTCATTCACTTCTCCTCACACGCTCTGGAGCTGCTCCGTAGCTTGTTCGGCCCCTCGGTTGGAAACCAGCGATGTACAAGACCTCAACATAATTTCAGCTTCAGATTCAGATATGTAAACTATGTAAAAGTATATCCATTTGAATATCTGGAGGGAGTTTACAACTGGAAAGTTATACAAATATATTTTAGAACCCTACACAATTGTAAAGAGATGCCTGCCTGTAAGGCCTCTGCTTCTACGCTAATGTAGTGTTTAGTATACACTTAACTAAATATAATCAAGGCCAGGTCCTGTATCCCATCGTACCTTGTTATATTGATTCATTTGTTGATATCGTTTCCTCTCCCTTAGTCGTCCATATACAAGACGATGCAGGGCTTTCTTTTGCTGTATTTATTGTTTTGATGTTTTCAATTGTTTCTGTATCGGTATTTAAGTTGTGCACGCGTACTAGAAGTGTTTCCTTATTGCTGCAGCAGAAGACCCAAAAGTATGAACATATGGAAACTTTGTATGTTTGCTTTTGAGATGTTTAGATAAAAAACAAGTTAGAAAACAAAGAATTTGAAATCAAACACATTCTCAGTTGATTCTTATCAAGGGATCTGACCTGGACGATGCAGATGGAGTCGCTGATGGTGGAGGGCTCCTGCAGATCATCGAACTCATCCATCCTCACGGAGACCACCTGCAGCACCAGGAGAAGATGGATAGATTCAACGTATTGTCGTTACACGGTACCATGTAGCGAACCGGGTTCTCTGCAGTGGACCCATCCTAGTGTGAGGAGCAGTGGGCTGCCATTAAGTACGGCGCCCGGGAGCACAAGCACATTCAGGAGGGACCACCAGCAGATGGCCTGGGGGGGGGGATTATTTCCCCCTGTGACTCACCTCGGGGTGTTTGCGCCGCAGGTGTCGGTTCATGGAGGCGCGGGTGGAGACCTTGGTCCCACAGAGGTGACACGACTGGGCCTCCACCTTCTCGTGGGTCAGGTGGACGTGCTTCTGCAGCATGTACTCCGTCAGGTACTTCTTATCACAGGTCGCACACGTCCACGTCTTCCCCACTGCAGAGAGGGGGGGGGGGGGTCAGTCTCTGCTGGTCATCTCACTTACTGTTCTGACCCCAAAATGACCTTTACACTTCATGTGATGCATCTCGTTTTGTAATGGAGAGATGAACATTTACTTTGTGACGAAAGACATATCTAATACATGTTGGGGAGGTGGGTGGAGTGTGTACACACACACACACACACACACACACACACACACACACACACACACACACACACACACACACACACACACACACACACACACACACACACACACACACACACACACACACACACACACACACACACACACACACACACACACACACACACACACACACACACTTCTATAATCAAACAGGACATTTCAGGAAGCATTCCACACTCTGTAAGACGATCTGCTATTGGGTTAGCTTATCTGCAGCATATGTGTGTATGTGTACAGTAGATGTGTATGATTATAGGTATTTGCTGCATTATGTATATGCATTACATACATATATATTACTGGTAAATAATCATGTGTATGAGGCTCACTGGCAGTGGATGTAGGAGATTACTCTAGTAGTTGTTATTGTTTGTTGGTGTTCTTTCTAATTATTTTGTATCTTTGTACACACAATCAGTACCATTGTCTCATTTGTATGCATATGTTTCCACTTTCCACTTCTAAATGACAAACATTACTTATGCATTGTCGAAACGTAATACAAATATTTTTGATCAGAATAATTAATGAACTATACTATATAGTTTCTGGGCCTCAAACTTCACAAGCATGGAGATAATAATGTAGCATGGAGATAATAATGTAGCATGGAGATAATAATATAGCATGGAGATAATAATATAGCATCCATACCGTCTGTTCCCAACCAATCCTTATTCCAGCCTTCAACTGTCTCACATTAAAACGGGTTTTTTCTGGCTGCATTCACGAGTTCTAGTCCGACCCTAACCCTCCGTGTGGCCCCATGTGGAGAACAGTGTAGTGCGTGGAGCAGCAGGGCGTGAGGACTTGCCTGTGTGGATGAGTTTGTGCGTCTCCAGAGTCGTCCTCTCACTGAACGTCTTCCCACACAGCTCACACATGAAGTCCTTTATACCTGCAGGCACAATGTCCAACAGTCACATAAAGCAACCCACCTCTCGGTCTGTGACGCAGCACAGCCACGGTCAGAATGGGATTCAAACTCCACTCAAAAGCTCATGTCCTTCTTCAACATCTCACTCTTTGGAAAAGGTGGTGAGAATCCATATTTCAATTGTTCAGAATAATAATGGATTATATTTGAATGGTTTTATTTTGTGAGAAATCTGAATCTGTGATGTAACCAGTGACATCCCTCTGTCAAGTTGCTGTAGGAGAAGTACACTGCTAGTTAGTCTACAGAAGAGTTTCATATTTCAGTGCTTTGGGAGCTTCGTGTTAGTTACTAGGGGGAACATTTAGTTGGAATAGAAACATAATTCAATATTTTCCGTATCTTCACTTTCTAATAAATATAGCTGTGTGGGGCCCGGGCAGGAGCCTACCATTGTCTCAAAGAGAAAGCTGCCAGCAGAACGCAGAGCGAGCCTTCAGACATGTTTTAAACGGGCACTGCACTAGTTCCTATAATGAATTATAACTCATTATTATTAGTCTGTCATTTGAAAAATAACAATTGTAAAATAGGTAGAGCTTTAAAAAGTTGTTAAATCAAACCTACTTGTTCACAATACTTCTAGTGTAGGTTGTACGTGTATCAAATGCCCTCGTTTCCTTGGGAACCAGCACCACACATCGGACTGACCTGTGTGTCTCTTGTAGTGTTTCAGCATGTTGACCTTCTGGGCGAACTTGCGGCTGCACTCCTTGCACTCGTACTCCTTGATGCCCTTGTGGAGCTTCATGTGGTGCCTCAGAGCGTGCTTGGTCTTCATGCCTGCAGCAGAAAAGACCCTCTTTATGATGATCCCCACAGTGCTGTGTTTCTGCACAGGGAGAGAAGGTGACACAGCGATGGAGCTCACCTTTCCCACACTCTGCACACAGGAAGTCCCGGATGTCGTCGTGCACCCTAAGGTGCTCCTTCAGCATGTCCTTCCTTGCGAATGACTTGTCACACTTATCACAGCCGTGGCTCTTCACCCCTGGAAGAATAACATGGCACATCACTGCTTCTATTTCCATCTACAACAGCCCATAGATGTGAGAGGCAGCCCAATTAACTATGTCCATTTTAATGCACTAGAAATAAAACACAAGCAAATCAAATAGAAGCTAAGGTGTAGCTCACAGCTTACTCACAATCCCCATGGCAACATTATACTTTATGCTTACATCCCGCAGAGCATCATCAGAATGGGTCCACACACACACACACACACACACACACACACACACACACACACACACACACACACACACACACACACACACACACACACACACACACACACACACACACACACACACACACACACACCACACACACACACACACACACACACACACACACACACACACACACACACACACACACACACACACACACACACACACACACACACACACACACACACACACACACACACACACACACACACACACACACTTTTTTGCCCCACTGTATGTGTATATATATACACATACAGTGGGGCAAAAAAGTATTTAGTCAGCCACCAATTGTGCAAGTTCTACCTCTTAAAAAGATGAGACCTGTAATTTTCATCCTAGGTACACTTCAACTATGAGAGACAGAATGAGAAGGAAAAAAAAATCCAGAAAATCATATTGTCTGATATTTAAAGAATTTATTTGCAAATTATGGTGGAAAATAAGTATTTGGTCAATAACAAAAGTTCATCTCAATACTTTGTTATATTATTATTATTATATTATGTTATGTTATATTATGTTATTGTTATATACCCTTTGTTGGCAATGACAGTTTTCTGTAAGTCTTCACAAGGTTTTCACACACTGTTGCTGGTATTCTGGCCCATTCCTCCATGCAGATCTCCTCTAGAGCAGTGATGTTTTGGGGCTGTCGCTGGGCAACACGGACTTTCAACTCCCTCCAAAGATTTTCTATGGGGTTGAGATCTGGAGAGTGGCTAGGCCACTCCAGGACCTTGAAATGCTTCTTTCGAAGCTACTCCTTCGTTGCCCGGGCGGTGTGTTTGGGATCATTGTCATGCTGAAAGACCCAGCCTCGTTTCCCTTGCTGATGGAAGGAGGTTGTCACTCAAAATCTCACGATACATGGCCCTATTCATTCTTTCCTTTACACCAGGGGTCGGCAACAGGCGGACTGCGGTCCGGATCCGGACCCAGACGACCCGGAGCTATAATCAATACATTAATAGGGGATTTTTCGGCGCCTCCCGCTTTTTTAACGCTGATTTGGGTGACTTGTGTAATTCGTGGAGAACCGAAGAGTTTTCGTTTTGGGGGTGGGGGAGTCCGTCCGTCAGTCTGACGGACAACTTCTCACTTCAAAAAAGAAGAAGAAATCTAGACCGCAAAAATAATTAAACAAGCGAGTACCTGTTTTTCCTGGCCAAGGACAGGTTCCTTGAACACAACACGAGCGTAGCGTGTCTTCTCTGCTCTGCACGTGGTATATGTCTCGTCTGAAAGGAGTGCTGAGCACCGGAACGCCGCTCCAGCCCTTAAAATATTGCATATAAGGATAATAATCCACAAGGAGCCGTACACATGCCGCAGTGTTTGCGTGGCTGTGTCTTTAGTTGTAAACACAGTGGCGATCTGTTGTTGTTAGCATCTGGTTAGCTAGCTATGCTAACGGATTTAAAGAGCTTTTCTACAACCAGGTGGAAGAGAGCTCTCTCCTGAGAGGCTCAAATAACCTCAGCTCAGTGAGGTTAAGGCACACCTTGATATGATCAATATAGTTATTAATGAGACTAAATGAAAAACAGGTATAAAATACTATATGACAGTAACAAAAAAGTTGTTAAAAATAACAAGAATAGAGTTTAAAATGGGAGTGATTTGTAAAATATCCAAAAAGAAAAATATGCTTACAGTTCTGTTTCATATGGGTGTTGAGAGATGTATCCATAGATCTCTTAATGTTGCTCTCAAAGTGTACCAGATTGATGCTTTTAACTTGGGGTCCCCCCCCACTTAAATCATGTTCACATGGATAGGACACTAAATACATTTGCACACATCTTGTGTCCATATCTTTCTGTTTTGGTGGTCATGTCCTTTTGTTGTTCTGTTGATGCTTTTATGTGGAACTACTTGAACAGGTCTCCCTTGGAAAAGAGATCGATGATCTCAATGGGATTTTATCTGTGTAAATAAAGGTTTGAAATGAAATGAATGCCACACCGTGCACGTGCATGCATGCGTGAGTCATGGTGAGATATCTGGATTCAGAGGTTGCTTTTTCTTTGCACAGCATGAAAGAAAGGCCAAATGAATGGGCTGTGATTTTAGTTTTTTTAAGCAGAGGTTGAGTTCAATCATTTGTACGACCCTCGGAGGATGTTGTAAAAATTGAAAGGAAAAAGGTTCCCCCCCCTGCTGTAAATAATAATAAAACCCCTTGATTTTTAACTTAACATCTCTGTCTCCTATTGATCTGAGTATATTATAAAGAATAGCCAGTTAATTGAAGCATTATAGCACAGGCCTTTGTCAGATGGTATATTACGCAGTTCTTTTTTTTTCTGCTTCGAATAGTTCTCTCTTTTTTCACCATACCTGTGTTTGCATCACTGTAACCAATGAGCACCTGCATGTGTGTGAGAATGGCCCTGACTCCATGTCAGCCCAGATCTAAACTCCTGGCAGGACAAGCTCAAGCTCAATTCTCACACTGCATTTAAAAAAAGTGAGTGAGGGACTGCAATATAAGAGGGAAAGAAAGAGAAACTTTAAAACTGTTCAATTGTTATGATGTGTAAAGACTGATGTTGTTCTATAATCGGCTGAAACTGTTAAGCCATGATGTGAAACGGTTAACAAAGAAAAAGGGAAACTCAAGCTGCTGCTACACTTTATTTTATTTATCTAAAATTAAGCACTTTAAAGATGCACACATTTTCAAAAGCTATTTTATTTATTTTCTCTATTTTATTTGTAAATGCAGCCCGAGAGGAACATTACACATATCCACAGTATTTAAGTAATGTTAATTGACAATAAATTGTTGTTTTTGAATTGTACTTTCTTTATTTGATTGGCAGTCAGTTGTTGATTACATGCAGACGTTGATAAAGCTCCAGGTCACTTCAATATATATAATTCATGAAGCAAGTTAGACATTTTGATGTTCCGGACCTTTGCATGGGGAGATTTTCTCTAACTGGACCTCGTTGAATTTTAGTTGAAGACCCCTGCTTTACCCGGATCAGTCGTCCTGGTCCCTTTGCAGAGCAACAGCCCCAAAGCATGATGTGTCCACCCCCATGTTTCACAGTAGGTATGGTGTTCTTTGGATGCAACTCAGCATTCTTTCTCCTCCAAACACGTCTAGTTGAGTTTTTACCAAAAAGTTCTATTTTGGTTTCATCTGACCATATGACATTCTCCCAATCCTCTTCTGGGATCATCTAAATGCTCTCTAGCAAACTTCAGACGGGCCTGGACATGTACTGGCTTAAGCAGGGGGACACGTCTGGCACTGCAGGATTTGAGTCCCTGGCGGCGTAGTGTGTTACTGATGGTAGCCTTTGTTACTTTGGTCCCAGCTCTCTGCAGGTCATGGACTCGGTCCCCCGTGTGGTTCTGGGATCTTTGCTCACCGTTCTTGTGATCACTTTGACCCCACGGGGTCAGATCTTGCGTGGAGCCCCAGATCGAGGGAGATTATCAGTGGTCTTGAATGTCTTCCATTTTCTAATAATTGCTCCCACAGTTGATTTCTTCACACCAAGCTGCTTACCTATTGCAGATCAGTCTTCCCAGCCTGGTGCAGGTCTACCATTTTGTTTCTGGTGTCCTTTGACAGCTCTTTGGTCTCGGCCATAGTGGAGTTTGGAGTGTGACTGTTTGAGGTTGTGGACAGGTGTCTTTTATACTGATAACGAGTTCAAACAGGTGCCATTAATACAGTTACCGAGTGGAGGGCAGAGGAGGCTCTTAAAGAAGAAGTTACAGGTCTGTGAGAGCCAGACATCTTGTTTGTTTGTAGGTGACCAAATACTTATTTTACCGAGGAATTTACCAATTAATTCATTAAAAATCCTACAATGTGATTTCCTGGATTCTTTCCCCCCATTTTGTCTCTCATAGTTGAAGTGTACCTAGGATGAAAATTACAGGCCTCTCTCATCTTTTTAAGTGGGAGAACTTGCACAATTGGTGGCTAACTAAATACTTTTTTGCCCCACTGTATATATATTTGTTTACATCGTTGGAACTTTGTGAAGTACACTCTTGATTAAAACATGCAACTATCATCCCAAGACTTAAAGAGACAGCATACTGCTGCAGCACCTCTTTTCACCCTCTGTCTGAAACCAGAGCCCAGTCTGCTCTGATTGGTTAGCTGGCCGGCTCTGTTGTGGTTGGTCAACCGCTTAGAGATGTCCTGCCCCTTAGCCTATCACGTGCAATGTGCTGTAGCGCTAGCCAATAGAAGCACGAGTGGAGGAAAGTTCACATGCATTGGAACATGTGGTCCCGGGTCTGTGTTGCTCACCAGTGTGGATGATCTTGTGCCTTTCCAAGTTACCGATGCTGTTGAAGATTCTGCCACAAATTTCACACGGATGGATGTACCTTTAGGACACATGAGCAAATTACAAAGTATTACAACAACTATACTGCAGATTGTTCATTTTATAGTTCAACTTGTCCGTCCTGTACCTTCAAACAGTGATAACACTACGTTTACTTTGATGAGCAACATATTAATCCATTCTCTAACCCGTCTGCTTCTCTTGATCTCCTCTCCCAGGTTGTGAGAAGTGTATTTGAGGACATGAACATAGTTTTCACATGGACTCTTCATCAGCAGCTTTAAAGTCGTGTAAGTAATATTGTTCCATATCACCAGCAGCCAGCAGACCTCCTGTCTCCATGCTTATCCAAACACCCAGCTCGACTGGACAAGGCTAAACAAACATAGACAACAACTACAGCGAGAGTCGGAAGATGTTTGTGTTTACTTCTGCACGGCGGGGTCCGGCAGCTGCTCTCGGTGGATCACCAGGTGAGCGTTGTAGGTGGCCTTCAGGGCGAAGCGGCGGTTACAGATCCCGCAGCCGTAGCCTCGCTCCTTGTGCTGATCCAGGATGTGCTTCAGGTACTCTCTGCCCTTTGCAAATGACAGCTGGCGACACAGAACAAGGGTCTTTATTAATCTCCGCTCCTCACCGTGTAATCACACAGCCTCGGGCCTGTTGATGAAAACTCTGCTCTAGATAACTGGGGGAAGACAACACATGTATATTCAAGAGCACGCGTCTTCCCCCTGAATCAGCTGGATATGATAGGATAGAGACCTTGGCGTGTGTGTGGAAGTGTGCAGACTCACCTGGCATTTCTTGCAGTTGTACTTGTGGTGCTCGGGGTCGTCCTCCTCCTCGTCGTCGTCCGTGTCGTCGCTGTCGCACGCCGAGATGCCGATCTTCTTGATGAAGCATTCCCTCTCCTGCTCGTCCATCAAAGCTATATCCTGCAACAGACACCACTCCATGAAAACATTCAGCTCACACACTTCAAAGATTGGAACAAGAGATCCTGGAGAATAGTCATAAGAGTCCACAACATATATGTGGCCGATGGTTACAACCTGAAGGATCGGCTACTGACAGACTGTGAGCGCAGTACAGATCAATACGCCGTCTTGGGGCTTTACAGACGAGTACTTGTGTTGTCATGCATCGCTATTCATGTTATTATAGTAGAAGTGTTACTACGCATCAGCTAAATGCAATGCAATGTAGAAGTGTTACTACTGGATATGCTCTAGTGGCTTCAATAATACATATCTGTTCATTTGTTGATTTTATTTTGTATTATTAATCTGAATCAAGAAAGAAATGAAAGTGTATAGAATATAAATAGTGCAGTGAAAGAAGATGATTTCCCTCTAAGAAAGGCAGTGAAGTGAAATATCACACCGAGCACACGACTTGAGTGACGGTTTTCTAACCGATACATATTTTATGCACAAATAAGCAAAAACACTGCGCGTGCTTAAAGCTGCTCCGGCTGTATTTCTAATAAAAAGGGCTCAGGTTTTGTACATGTGTGGAGAAGAGGCTGAGATATAAGTACGTCTCTGTGGTCTCATGTCTGTGCCTTATATCTGGAAGATAGCTAACCTACGTCAGCAACAAGATAACCTACAGCTGTGTGTCACGTACATACACACATGTGTGTGTAGAGTTTGTTTGCCTCACCTTGAAGTGAACGTGGATGTGATCTCGGAGCACGTCCACGCGGAAGAACTTGCGTGCGCAGATCTCACAGGTGTACTTCTTATCGCCGTGAGTCAACAGATGCTTGTTCATGTTGCTCCTGCAGGAGAACACCTGTGCACACACACACACACACACACACACACACACACACACACACACACACACACACACACACACACACACACACACACACACACACACACACACACACACACACACACACACACACACACACACACACACACACACACACACACACACACACACACACACACACACACACACACACACACACACACACACACACACACACACACACACACACACACACACACACACACACACACGTCACAGAGGAAGTACGGTGCTATTCCCTCAGGGGTCCTGTGCGGGGTGCAGTGCTCACCTTGCCGCAGATGGGACAGGGGGACGGCTCCTTCCTGTACCTGGTGCCCTCCTCTCCATTGGCCTCCAGCTCCTCTCTCTTCATGTGCTTTGGTCCTGTCCAGATGCATGATGGTGTTAGTTAAGCAAAGCGCTTCAAATCCCACGGGAACAATAGGGTGGCGTCTAGCATCGCTCGGAGTGGCCACACAAAACACGTGCACGCTCAGAAAAACCTGTCTAGCTTTGGTCCTAACACAAACTTAGTATTCCACACTCGGTTATGTATTTCTCCCATTTCCCATTGTGAAGACATAGCATGCCAACACGAACACGACGGACCCCCTCTCTCACCCACACCGTGCCTCCTGTGGTGCTCCTGCATCACGTCTTTGCGGTAGAACATCTTGTTGCAGATTTCACAGGAGTAGAGCTTCTCTCCGTGCTTCTTCTTGTGCTTGGAGAGGTTACTGTTGGTGGAGAAGAACCGCGAGCAGATGTCGCACTGGAACGTCTTGTCGTCTGGAGAGAGGAGGAGAGGAAGATAAGGCCTGGCAGGGATGCATCACAATTTGCAAAAAGAAACCAGACAAGATAGCCTGAAATGAAACCACGGGGAAAAAGAAGCTTGTCTGACCTGTGCGACAGTTGTGGAACTTTAAGGCATTTTCCAGGCGAAAGGATTTCTCACACGTGTTGCATTTATATTTGTAATCGTGGTCAGGCTGTCAGGAAGACAGGAAAAGAAGTCACATAAACACGTAACCTAGCAGGAGACTAATCTTCAGCTTCACATCAGTACGTAGTGTCTCTCCTGGGACACGTCTCCATGCTTTAATGTTCAAACAGCTCTTTATTGTTCTCACACTGCCTGTGCTGCAGCACCTCTTTTCACCCTCTGTCTGAAACCAGAGCCCAGCCTGCTCTGATTGGTTAGCTGGCCGGTTCTGTTGTGATTGGTCAACCGCTTAGACACCACTCAGTTTATCATAAACAATGGGTTTGGAGTGCTAGCAAGTAGGAGCGCGAGTGTTAATGAGTGAAGTCAGTTCACGGGGAGGGGCCGGTGGGAGAGAAACTCCCTCTGGAGGGGACACGTGGATTCAGCCTTTGCAGACCGTTCACATGCACTAACGCCTACAGACCACTACAGGAGAGGACACAGCAGAGCCCTGAGCAGTGCACTCACCATGTTCTTGCTGTGCTTGTAGGAGATGTGCTGCTTCAGACTCTCCTTGCGGCTGAACAGTTTGTCACACTCATCACATTTGAACAGCTTGTCCCCTGTGAGGACACACAGGAAGGGAATCGTCAACAGGTGGTCTCCACACATGAATCACTGATACGTCCCCTTACTCAGAACCCCATGCACGCACCGTGAGAGCGCACGTGTCTGTTGAGGTTGCTGCTGTTCTGGAAGACCTTGCTGCAGAGGGAGCAGCGGTACACCCTCTTGTGCTCTCGCGCTTTGTGTCTCTTCAGGGCCCCCCCGCTGCCTGCGGAGCTCAGCAGGCTGCCGTCGGCCTCCGAGGGCCCCGAGCGCTGCAGCTTCACATCTGCACACATCAGGATCACAATGTCAAATAAGAATACAAAGTAGTCAATAATAACAGCAGCATCAGAAAATAGACATTGGTTATGCAGCACTTTTTAGAAAATAAATGCAATCTTTTTACCTTCTGATATAAGATTACCTGGTTGTTTTAAAGAGGTTTTCAAATATTGTTCCTCAACAAAGTGTTTAGTGATTCAAAGACTTTGAATTGCTTAGAGTTTAAGGCAGATTTACTTTACATGATTATATGGATAATAAAGTGAATCTCCATTATTTAACCAGAATACTACAGTAATAAAACCTCGCCTCTGAGTCTGCCCGTTACCCTCACCTCTGAGTCTGCCCGTTACCCTCACCTCTGTGTCTACCCGTTACCCTCACCTCTGAGTCTGCCTGTTACCCTCACCTCTGAGTCTGCCTGTTACCCTCACCTCTGAGTCTGCCTGTTACCCTCACCTCTGAGTCTGCCTGTTACCCTCACCTCTGAGTCTGCCTGTTACCCTCACCTCTGAGTCTGCCTGTTACCCTCACCTCTGTGTCTACCCGTTACCCTCACCTCTGAGTCTACCCGTTACCCTCACCTCTGAGTCTGCCTGTTACCCTCACCTCTGAGTCTGCCTGTTACCCTCACCTCTGAGTCTGCCTGTTACCCTCACCTCTGTGTCTGCCTGTTACCCTCACCTCTGAGTCTGCCTGTTACCCTCACCTCTGAGTCTGCCTGTTACCCTCACCTCTGAGTCTGCCTGTTACCCTCACCTCTGAGTCTGCCTGTTACCCTCACCTCTGTGTCTGCCCGTTACCCTCACCTCTGAGTCTGCCCGTTACCCTCACCTCTGAGTCTACCCGTTACCCTCACCTCTGAGTCTGCCTGTTACCCTCACCTCTGAGTCTGCCTGTTACCCTCACCTCTGTGTCTACCCGTTACCCTCACCTCTGAGTCTGCCTGTTACCCTCACCTCTGAGTCTACCCGTTACCCTCACCTCTGAGTCTACCCGTTACCCTCACCTCTGAGTCTGCCTGTTACCCTCACCTCTGTGTCTGCCCGTTACCCTCACCTCTGAGTCTGCCTGTTACCCTCACCTCTGAGTCTACCCGTTACCCTCACCTCTGAGTCTGCCTGTTACCCTCACCTCTGAGTCTGCCTGTTACCCTCACCTCTGTGTCTACCCGTTACCCTCACCTCTGAGTCTGCCTGTTACCCTCACCTCTGAGTCTACCCGTTACCCTCACCTCTGAGTCTGCCCGTTACCCTCACCTCTGAGTCTGCCCGTTACCCTCACCTCTGAGTCTGCCCGTTACCCTCACCTCTGTGTCTACCCGTTACCCTCACCTCTGAGTCTGCCCGTTACCCTCACCTCTGAGTCTGCCCGTTACCCTCACCTCTGAGTCTGCCTGTTACCCTCACCTCTGAGTCTGCCTGTTACCCTCACCTCTGAGTCTGCCTGTTACCCTCACCTCTGAGTCTGCCTGTTACCCTCACCTCTGAGTCTGCCTGTTACCCTCACCTCTGAGTCTGCCTGTTACCCTCACCTCTGAGTCTGCCTGTTACCCTCACCTCTGAGTCTGCCTGTTACCCTCACCTCTGAGTCTGCCTGTTACCCTCACCTCTGTGTCTACCCGTTACCCTCACCTCTGAGTCTGCCTGTTACCCTCACCTCTGAGTCTGCCTGTTACCCTCACCTCTGAGTCTGCCTGTTACCCTCACCTCTGAGTCTGCCTGTTACCCTCACCTCTGTGTCTACCCGTTACCCTCACCTCTGAGTCTGCCTGTTACCCTCACCTCTGAGTCTACCCGTTACCCTCACCTCACCTCTGAGTCTGCCCTGTTACCCTCACCTCTGAGTCTGCCTGTTACCCTCACCTCTGAGTCTGCCTGTTACCCTCACCTCTGTGCTCACCTCTGAGTCTGCCTGTTACCCTCACCTCTGAGTCTGCCGTTACCCTCACCTCGTGTCTGCCGTTACCCTCACCTCTGAGTCTGCCTGTTACCCTCACCTCTGAGTCTGCCGTTACCCTCACCTCTGAGTCTGCCTGTTACCCTCACCTCTGAGTCTGCCTGTTACCCTCACCTCTGAGTCTGCCTGTTACCCTCACCTCTGAGTCTGCCTGTTACCCTCACCTCTGAGTCTGCCTGTTACCCTCACCTCTGCGTCTGCCGTTACCCTCACCTCTGAGTCTGCCCGTTACCCTCACCTCTGTGCTGCCGTTACCCTCACCTCTGAGTCTGCCTGTTACCCTCACCTCTGAGTCTACCCGTTACCCTCACCTCTGAGTCTGCCTGTTACCCTCACCTCTGAGTCTGCCTGTTACCCTCACCTCTGTGTCTACCCGTTACCCTCACCTCTGAGTCTGCCTGTTACCCTCACCTCTGAGTCTGCCTGTTACCCTCACCTCTGTGTCTGCCTGTTACCCTCACCTCTGAGTCTGCCTGTTACCCTCACCTCTGAGTCTGCCTGTTACCCTCACCTCTGAGTCTGCCTGTTACCCTCACCTCTGAGTCTGCCTGTTACCCTCACCTCTGTGTCTGCCTGCAGTAGCAGCGGCTCCAGGCCGGCGTCCCTTAGCTCTCCTGCCCCGGCCCTGCGCTCTCTTTGGGGCCGGCTGGGATGCGGGGGGGCCGCCCTCCTGCTCCTCGGGGCCCACCAGGCTCTCCTCTTGGGGCAGGAGCGGGTCGACAGGAAGCACCGCTGCTGTCCTCACCTCATCAAGATGACTCAGCAGATTGCCTGTAGGGGAATCAGAGCTTGTTACCATGACGCAGCACTTCCTCAGCTTAAAGATGTTTTTAAGATAGATAGATACTTTATTCATCGCAAATTGGGAAATGATGCTGTTACAGCAGGCATTCAAATAATTAAAGGGTGGAATTATAAACATAATCAAATAAAAACAAAACAATAAACAGCAAGTTTATATACATATCTTCAGCAGAAAGGACCTGAACCAGAAAGAATACCCAATATATATTACATTACAGTGGCATATATACATATGATTGTATATAGATTACAGTCGTGTAAAGTAGCTGCCGTGCAAAATGTTCATGGTGATGGAGAGGGAGAAACTCAGTGAGCAGTGAGCTCTCTGCGGCCAGAGGGGGTTAACAGTCAGACATCACCATGCTGGACTCCATGTGGATAGAACACTTCCATGTACTGCAATGTAAAGCTAACGACCCTTAACTTAGCTTCTCTGTGACTCACAGAAAAGGACATTTCTAATATGGACTGATGGAGGTGCTCGATGTTTTTAATGAACTCACCTGCCAGATTCTTTTCAGCCACTGGGGGCACATAGGCTGCAGTCTCCTCAGAGGTCTCTGGCCCTTCTGAATCCAAAAAGAGAAAATCCATAAGACGCAACTCACACTGTGGCCATGAAACGCATCAGTGCTGCAGTGGTGTGAAGTAACTAAGTACATTTACTAGAGTACTGTACTTAAGTATAATACTTGAGGATTTCAATTGTTTGCTACTTTGTACTTCTACTCCACTACAATGCAGAGGTAAATGGTGTACTTTTACTCCACTACATGTATTTATACCTTTAGTTACTTCACAGATGAATGATGTGAAATATAACCAAGTGTTGAATCAGACTTCAGTTCCACCTGGAGTAAATCCACCAGCTACCCTGCAGTCTACAAAGTACTTCAGACTAGCTGCACCTTCACCAGCTCTGAGAACACTTTCATGATCAATCATTATAAAACATATCATATATATTATTCTGAGATGGACCAATCTGCACAACGACTACTTTTACTGTCGCTACTTTCACTATATTTGGATTTTTATACTAGTGTACTTTTACCTGAGTTTAATTTTGATTGCAGGTCTTTTACCTGTGACAGAGTATTCCTACACTCTGGTACTTTTACTCAAGTACAAGATCCGAGTACTTCTCCCACCTCTGCTCTGCTGTGTTGTGATGTCACCTACCTGGCGGAGGTGCTGGTTGGAGTGGAGGCTTAAGCATATGCTTCTCCATCTTCTTGGCGTAGAAAGCTCCGTACCACACCCTCAGCTCTGCTCCTGGCAGCACATCCTGGGAATCAAACAAAAGGCAAAAGTTACTTCACACCAATCCTGTGTGAGAAAATAAATGAGCCGATGAATCCTTAAGTCTGGACCCGCAGCACGAGTCTGAAAGGCTCAGGTTCAGGATGGACACACACCTGTGAGGTGTTGAAGTACACGTCCCCATCCAGCTGGTAGGCCGTCAGGTTCTGGTGTGTGTGCTCAGAGGCCGGGCGCACCAGCATCATCCAGTTGCAGTCTTCTTCATTGCTGGAGTCCAAAGCCACTACCACGGAGTCCTTCTGGAAGATCTGAGCAATGGAGGACGGCCGGTTAGCACATTCAGAGCAGAGCAGAGCAGCAAGTGTTTCCTACTAAGTTGGATGACTGTGCAACTTAAAAATTGTTATAATTAAATCAGGAAATTGAATTTAGAATGCACTTTGATTATACTTCTTAATATATATGTAAAATATATAACACAGTATTCATGTGTTAATGTTAATAAGCCTACTTTTCAAATAAATTCAGTCAATTCAAGTTGAAATCATTTTCTAACAAATCTTAGATGATACAAAAAAAACAATAACTTATTTACATAGTAAGCTTGAAATATGCCCTTCCTATTTCCCCTTATTCTAATACATCTGAAACTTCGGTTTTAAGGAGCTGCCAGTTTTTTTTGTAACTAAATGAATGAAACCCTATGGAGAGCAGTTGTAGACAGATTCTTGTCTTAAAGCATGTTCTAGTATCAAGCATCATTTACCTACATTCGATTGATTTTGCTAACCTATATTTTGACTTGAGGCAGTATACCTCTCATCTAGTGAGGGGCCAGCCCTTTGTAAATGTTCTGCATGAGGCCCTCAGTGAAAACAGTTTGGACACCCCTGATCTAAACCATATCATGGAAACTGTCATATTTGACAAAATATGTATATATTTGAGGCAGAAAAAAAAATTGGACATTGGGAAAAAAAATTGGTATTGAGCAGGAAAAAGGCTGTAGATTAATCCTACAACTAACCGACATTTCTTTACAGGACAAGACTGACCCGGGTAAAGAGATTTCTAATACATCAAATTAAAACCAGTAGATACACAAACTGTTCAGGGCTTCTCAGGCTGCACCTTCAGAGGGAATGCTCCTTCCTGCTCCAGGTGGGGGACCCTCTTAGCCTCAAAGGGCCCAAAGCGGGTCCTCTTGACAAGGCGGCGCAGCACAAACACCCCCTCCTGTCCGTCGGACCCGGGTCTGATCTCCAGGCTGCTCGGTAAAGACGACCTGATCCAGGACAAGAAGAGTATTCTTGTTAAAACGGCAAAAACACAACATCTGAATCAGGTTAAAGGAATTAACTTTGGTGTAAAGCGATGCATACATACAGTACATTACAGTACATTACATTGCATTTAGCTGACGCTTTTATCCAAAGCGACTTACAATAAGTGCATTCGACCAGGAAGACACAACCTTGAAGAAAACAGAATCATAAAGTACATCAGGTTTCATAGAGCCAAGTATTTCAAGTGCTACTCAACTGGCTTTAGATAAGCCAGTCCTTTATTAGTATATAAGTGCTTTGTTAGCAGTGCTTTGTTAGTAATTCTATCGCTCGAGGTGGAGTCGAAAGAGATGAGTTTTCAGTCTGCGCCGGAAGGTGTGTAAGCTTTCTGCTGTCCTGATGTCAATGGGGAGCTCATTCCACCATCTTGGAGCCAGGATAGCAAACCCACATGTTTTTGCTGATGGGAACTTGGGTCCCCCTCGCAGCGAGGGTGCAGCGAGTCGTTTGGCTGATGCAGAGCGTAGAGCACGTGCTGGGGTGTACGGTTTAACCATGTCCTGGATGTAGGAAGGGCCAGATCCATTCGCAGCATGGTACGCAAGTACCAGTGTCTTCAAGTGGATTCTAGCAGTTACCGGAAGCCAGTGAAGGGAGCGGAGGAGCGGCGTGGTGTGGGAACATTTTGGAAGGTTGAAGACCAGACGAGCCGCTGCATTCTGGATGAGCTGCAGAGGTCGGATGGCACATGCAGGTAGACCAGCCAGGAGGGAGTTGCAGTAGTCTAGGCGTGAGGTGACGAGAGCCTGGACCAGAAGCTGGGTCGCTTTCTGGGTCAGCTGGGGACGTATCTTCCTGATGTTGTAGAGCGTGTAGCTGCAGCAGCGGGTTGTAGCAGCGATGTTTGCAGTGAAGGACAGGTTGTTATCCAGGATCACTCCCAGATTCCTTGCAGTCTGAGTCGGGGAAACAACAGAGGTGCCGACAGGCCCGGTTCCAGAACAAAATGACTAAGGGTGCATCTGAGATTAGAGAGGGTGCAGGGGTAAAGTGCTATTTTTATAAGTGGGGAGTGTACCTAACACCCTCTATGGGGGTCCTCACCTCCTCTGGGGGGGTCCGGGGGCATGCTCCCCCGGGAAGATTTTCTTTTAAATATTGAAGTTAAAACCATCAATCTGGTGCACTTTGAGAGCAACATTAAGAGATCTATGGATCTATGTGCTCTTTGCTTGATCATGCCTTCCCAGTCCCTTATCACGTAGCCTATAAGAGCATGGCGCCAGTTGTTGTAGCCAGTTGTGGTGAAGGCATCTGACTTACTTGAACCGAAATGTCTACATGCATAGCAGAAGATGGCATCTTTTTTACATGAATATTCCAGCCAATCTCTGTTTTGAAACCATGATCTGCAAAATGAGCGCCTCACCCCACTGTACAGGCGAGTTGGGTACTTTTTTAAATATACCTGGGAAGGCTCTGTTTTGCAGAGGTCCTCTGGCACTTGCGGGCCGCCGAGGGGTGGCAGTGTTTGGGGTAACGAAGACGGCTGTGGCTGCTCCGCCTCTGTGGGCGAGGCGGGCAAAGCCGGCGAGTCGGGCAGGAGGACGTTAGTGTCCACGACAGTAACGTAATGTCCCCATGATCTGAACTGTTATTACCTGCAGTAGATGCAGTGTATGCTGGCGATAAGGGCTGGTTGTTTTAACCATTTTCTGATCCATCATTGACTGCTGTGTAAGCACCTTGCAGATGATGAATGTACAGGGGCACAGGTCACGCGCACCTGACATAATAACGTTACTTACCGTTTAAATTGATCAAATAAATGCAGCAGACAATGCTATTCAACCACAATTACAATTTATTTTATTTCAACTATATTCTTCTTCTTCTTATTACTACTATTTTTAGTAATAGTAGGCAAAATGTAATTTTTTTCACTTTTTTTTTTTTAACTTTTCATTTTTCAAATGAGGGTGCATAATGACTCAACTGAGGGTGCAATGCACCCTTATGCACTGCCGTAGAACCGGGCCTGGGTGCCGATGTTGATAGTCAGGTCAAGAGTGGGACAATCTTTTCCCGGAAGGAAAAGCAGTTCAGTACATTTCATTGTTTTTGAAAATAGGAGCAAACTACTATAAAAATAGAGAAGAAAGAAACCTACGGAGCCCTGGAGGGTTCATAGAGACAACATAAATAAAACGAGGCCACGCTTTATTAATTTGTGTGCACAATATACTTTTTCGTGCGCACAAGATACTTTTTTTATGGTAAAACACATCGAACTGCCCGATTATTACGCCATATTATTAGTTTTATGAATAATATGTCCGGTCGTCAGGGCGTGTGTGTGTGTGGGCATTTGTTTATGATAGTGTCGTTCGTTCCGGTGCACTCCGGCAGGACTATAGCACTACATCGAGATTAAGATTAAACGAATTCCTTTCACTTGGGAATACACATATAGCTATGGAGAACCAGATTTGTGTAAATTACTGTTTGTGGTAATTTGAAAACAAATGCCGGTGGTCACACACACACACACACACACACACACACACACACACACACACACACACACACACACACACACACACACACACACACACACACACACACACACACACACACACAGTTCGATGTGTGTAGAGGTGTGTGTGGTTAAACGTAGCAGCCTCGATCTCTACTCAGCTGTTCTAATGAAGGGAAACGCAGTGAAGTAACCAGTAAAAGGCACAGCTCTTTGCAGCTGGTGCTGCTCTTCTCAGATTCTGCTGAGCTACACGTTACTGCCTCCGGTGCCCTGTACGACAAAGCCAGTTCAACAGACCCATTCATATGTTTGATTTACCCGGCTTAACTACAGTGGCGCCTCCAGAAATGTATCATAGGGGTGGCCAAATGGGGCCACTGAAAATCTTGGGGTGGCCCACCAAAACCAAGCATTTAATTGCTGTAAAAGTATAGACTAGATGAAAACAATGGCAAAGAGAATCACCTCCTGACATACTTTGGTTTCTTATTTTACATTTTCTGATCCTATTCATCTGAAGTGAATATAATACGGATAGTTAACATTTGACTTCAAACAAAATGTAAAAGAACCTTGTTTTGTGTTATGTATACATGTGTTGGTGATTTATTGTTTTGTTTTTTATACATGCTAGTTGTTCTTTCCTTTTAAAAAGACAAATACAGCTTAATTTAAACAAGTTCCTTTATTGTAAGGCACAACATTTCCAGCATTCTCAACACATACAATACAACATGTTCTTCAGTTATATTATGTCTCTAGGTTATACATAGTTTTAGAACAAAGCTGTTTGTGTCACACTGGGATCAAAGATGATTGACATGACTTTATTAAATCAAGTTTTAAAACATGACTATTTTATTTCAACAGGACCCAAAAACACAAGGGGTATAACATGGTAAATACATACTGTGATTGAACACAAAAACACCATCTATTATTGACCTTTATAGCAAATTCAAAACATTATAAATGATACAAAACACCACCTTTTAGTATTAGACAGAAAATAGGTGACGAGACATATTTCTATTATTTTTTTAGATTAGGCCACTGTGGTGAGAGTAATACATATAGCTTGTATTCCATTTGTTTTGGAATGTATATACTTTATCAACAAACTGGTTACCCTTTTTTTTAAATTAGCATACAGAACATTATGAAAACAAACTTGACTAATGGTCGGCTCATAACCTCAGAACACAGAAGAGGAAAAACTGCATAGATTCTCGTTTCATTTTGAAGGAGCTGCAGACGACCTAAAGTGTGTAGAAGTCTTAAATGATTACAAAGGTCACAATCACATTAATAAAACTGTACTTAGGTTTTAGTTTCACTTTTACAAAACAGAGTTTCACATGTACTTTCTAGCATGTATGGCCATCTCCTCACTAGCCCTATGCTGCTGCTCCCCTGCCAGCTCTGTCTCTCCTTTACTAATATTCTTCTTAAAATAAGAAGAGATGTCTGTTGACTTTCTCTTCATTTTATGCAAATTGACATTACACACAGCAGTGATTAATAGTAGCCTACGCATTACACCAGCCCAGCATACCGACATCAGCTAACGTTAGCTTAGCAAGCTAAACTAACGCCAACTAAGATAGTCGCCAAAGTGTGTTTACAGACAAATTATACCTGAAGTCAAGCCAGCCTTTACTGAGCCCCGAGCCTCTTTTCCAGGTCTTCCAGCGTTTTTCTCGTTTTAATGCCATTGAACACAATTTTTGATCAGAATAACAGCTAAAGGTAAACATATCTCCGTTTTTTGCAAACTAACACACTAAAGCCTAAAGTGTTGTGGGGCTTAACAGGCAACGAACGTATACGACTTACCTTCTAGAAGTCAGGTGGATTTTTGTCAACTCCAGTCCAGTCAGTAGAAACAAAATGTTTTGCTGCAACCTGCTGCTGTCTGTGCGAATCTCAGAGTGGTGCGCGCGAGTATCAGAGTGGTGCGCGCGAGTATCAGAGTGGTGCGCCGAGTATCAGAGTGTTACCATGGTAGCAGAGGAAGAGGGAGGGGCTGCAGTATGAGCGTTGGAAGCTCAAATCAAGCGACTCGCTGGCTGTGTATTTGTTGTTAAATATCAGATAAACTACTACGCATACGTGACTGGCGAGGCGGTGTGTGTGGTGGGGGGGCCAACAAATATATCAGGGTGGCCATGGCCCCCCCTGCTGGCGCCACTGCTTAACCCTAACAAACGCGATGTCGCTAAGCGGTCCTACGAAGCTGGTTATCAACTCAGTAAATCAACCAGGGTTTCTCTGTCCGGCTGAGAGCGCGTTCACTTGAAAGGGACGGGGTTAGCAACATTTGACCAATCACAAACATGGAGAAGCGTGCTGACAGCGCAGCGTCTTACTTCATGAATGAATAGTAAATAGCAAATCCTGCTTCGTTGTACAGGCCACTGGTGCCGCAGAGATTTCATGAAGTGAAGGAGGTTTTCCTTCTATAAAACAGCTGTGGGCAGCAGATAGTGTGAGTCACGGACAGGAATTCATAGATCAAAGCAGACTGGTTTACAGACTCTCCTGTTTTGTGAATCCGGTGCTTAAACAAATAGCTCTAAACCCATGGCCAAAATGTCCCTAAATGAAGTCCGAGTTTGAAATATATCTCAAATAATGTATGTACTGCCATTTCTCCACATAAACATAACAGTCTGCAATGAAACGGTTGTCTCCTCTGTGCTCCACTTCCTACTTGGTGCACCGGTAACTTTCTCGTGCGAACAAGAAACTAACGAAATACTTTCTCGTTCGCACAAAATACTATCTCGTGCGAACAATAGTATTTCGTGCAAACGAGAAAGTATATCGTGCGCACATTGCACAATATTTCATTTCATTTCAAACCTTTATTTATACAGATAAAATCCTATTGAGATCATTGATCTCTTTTCCAAGGGAGACCTGTGCAAGTAGTTCCACATGAAACATAAAAGCATAAACAGAACAACAAAAGGACATCATCCAGCATCAAGATACTTTTTTTTCATCTCCATGAACCTTTAGGGGCTCTGTAGAAACCTAAATATACTCAAGTAAGATCCATTATATTTCCTTAGTATTTAAACTAATGTTTTTAAATAAAATGTATGCAAAATAAAATGTGGATTTGCCTGTTTGCCAGAAAGTAAAGAATCTGCACTGCGCTCTGTACACACACACTATCTCTTCTCAAGGTCTGAAATATCATAACACATACACAGGCTGCTCCTAAAGGGGGGCTTTATGAGCAGTTTACATGTCTGCAGCTTGCAGGAATCACACTGTGAAGCGAAATGGATGGAACCACGGCAGTCAGAGCTGTCACTCACCGGGCCCTGCTGAGGACGTAGGAGTCCTGGACAGTGACCAGGGGCCCCAGCTCGGGACACTCAGAGTCATGGTACTGGCCACAGTCCTCACACCCTGCAACACACACACAAATATTAAAAATGAGCATTTTGGTTCCCCTGCATCATTTTAAAGCACAGCTTGAGGAATTGATATGTGATACTCCTGGTACCTGTATTTGTGAATACGTTTGTAAATTGTACCCCACACACACACCACTGTCACTGTCAGCGAATGCAGCAGCTGGACTCATACTCACAGATGAACTCATCTGGCGTCTGCTCAGCCATTATGCCAACCTACAAAAGGAAGAAAAACATAATAAAATATCATGCCAACTAGCATGTATTTCCTCCAGATCGTCTCTGAAATATGTGTCTTTATATCAAAGAACTACTTTAAGAATGTCAGAATGTAGTAGTAGTAGTAGTACCCCCCCTTGCACACACATAACCCGGGTTATGTGTGGAGTGCATAAACATAACCCGAGACACGGAGCTGCAGTGCCTCAGACCTCCAGGCTGAAGGCATCATGAAAAACATGAGCTGTTTTCCAGTATAGCTACAGCTGGAGGATGCATGTTAACGTTTGCAGTCCAGGGCAGGACATGAATCCAGGATTTGAGTCGCTCCCAAACAGTAGCCGGGTTTTAACTCCGATCTGAGCGGCTCCTTTTCACTGAAATGTAACAAAGAACAGTCGGCATGGCGGATGGACCGGAGACGCAAACCAGCAAACCGGAGTCGCTGCTGTTCAGAGGCCGGCAGAGAGCAGATGGAGAGTCGGGAAAGAGCTCAGAGCGATCCGGACACCGCGGATGCACCTGGACTATAACACTGCGGCGCCATTTTGTAAAATACTGATGTACATTTAGAGAGAAACACGTTACCTTTCCTGCAGAAGACCCTTCATTTAGCGAATCCTGACTCCGGGTTCCAATCCGCTCCAGAAACGGCGCAGGACCGGAAATGAACAGAGCCGAGTGCATTGTGGGGAATGTAGGCGCATGCAAATGCACCTGAATTAAGCTTCGACTAGGAAATTAGAGGTTGTATTGAAGTTTACTAAGCAAAAACTATATTTAAAAGAACATACCTCTTAATTGTGTTATGTATTAAGTTCCACAAAACCTTGTAAAAAAAATCCCACTTGTAGGCTACTTGTTTGCTATAAAAGTACTGCATTATATAAATCAAATTACAGAAGTCTTTTCAGTAAAATGTGCTCAAAGTAACACATTTTAAAATAGTCCTTATGCTGAATGAACCCTTACAATAATATATATATAATATATTTTAAGGGATTATTATTTCCTACATTTTTGTTGAAGCTGGAATAGTAGCTGATAATAATAATAATAATAATAATAATAATAATAAAATGGTACTCTAGGACAGCCATTTTGCTCTGCCATAGTCCTAAAATACATAATTTTGATTAAGTGGAAATGTCTGCCGTTTTTCATTTAAATATATATTTATGCAATTTTTTCGTTTTTAGAAGATATACCTCTTCAAAATCACTTTATGTATTTTTAAGAGTGAGATATGATTCACTCAAAAGTACATCATTTGCTATAGCCTGATAAAAAACATTTAATAGATATTGAAAGAGAACCTAATTTAAGTACCAGAAGTGGAACAGCAAATCAACATGTACAGTTTTAAAGACACAGGATCAATGGGGAGAACTCGCTACCACATAGTCAGTAATTTAATCAATATTTATTGCTGAAAAGGAATTACCTCAATGTTTATATTAGTTACAATCCCTGCAGGGAAATGACTGCAACAACAGCTAAGTCGGTCCGTTGCTGTGCACAGAGCATTATGCCAATAAAAAAACATCAGGAAGTAGTTTCTTAAACACACAGCAGTACTGCTTACTGAATGCACACCAGTAGATGCCTGCAGGCTGCCATTAGCAAAGGCTCTGAAGCTGAACATGATTAAAACAACTCTTTTCCTCATCTCTAACTCAGAGTGCAAAGGTAATCACATTTTCTTCATCCCCAATCTGGGCCTTAACATGCTTTAAAACAGACATTAGTCAACAATGGTAAAAGACAAAGGACAACCCACAGTATATCTGCAGGACAGTATCACGAACAGCGAGTGAGGCTTTTTAATTCTCAGATAGTCTAACAATGTAAACACTCACTTAACAGATATGTTATGTGCATAGGCTTCTTGATTATAGACGCTGCTGACGTCGCAGGAACATGGTGTACCCTTGTCTCATTTCAACCGTTTGCTCCAGTCCTTCAGTCCTCTGATGTGGTGTTAGAGGCAGCCTCAAGAACCAAAGGTCCACCTGTGGCATGATCCTCAGAAACAGGTGTCAGGCAATCCGTTAGTGCTGCGTCGTTCTGAGTACACTCGCTTATTACAGAAACAGTAGATAACATGTTGGACAGAAAGTCTTCAAAAAGCTGCTCACAAAAACAAAATACAATCATTAGCTGGATTTAAAAAAAATAAGTCTGTTCACACTCATGTGTTTGTTCATAGCTACATCTTAAAACAATAAGATTTCCAATAAACATGTTCAGATAAAATGAGCGTAGACTGCGTCCAATGCGATGGTTATGGCCGAGAGTCTGCGCAGTCCCTGCATCGAGGTTCATTCATTCCCTTTGGACACATTAACAACCCTGATGATAACTTAGTGAACAGGAAGAATCTTTTAGGAAGACGAAGGAGAAAGTTGCATATCATTTAAAAAAACACATTTAGCCGAGTTTCATGTTCTTTTTTTCCTATTGGAAGGGTAATAACTTATGATGCATGATAACATGTTCCCTGTGCATGCCAATCATCCATGACTTGTACTTCTATGTTAGACATAAGGCTGACATTATAGCTTCGTTTTACAGCTTTTATACGCACGGTAGATATAGCTGTAGTTCTGATCTTGTTATAAGTGGAATACAAGGATGTCAAATGAACTGATTTAAATACCATATTTCATAGTTTTAGTGTCAAAAAGTAGTCGTATTACTATCTCCCACATTTAAAAGATGGTCTCCCTTTGTTCGTGTTTTCAAAATGAATCTCTGTCACCTGAGCAGATCCTGTCATTGCACTTTAAATAAAGATTCCAAAACTGTGCAAATCATACAAACACCACTCTATAGTTCATCTTTGGTCCCGTTGGTCCTCCGTAGGAGATGTACGGATTGCAGCAGGGAGAGTTGACTCTTCCCCCTCAGTGTCTGTGAGGTCAAGAGTGACAGCCAGTCCCTTCTGTCAGTAACAAGGCCACAAAAGCACTTAGAAGACTTCCAAATGTTGCATAAAATCAGATAAAGGAAACATGCAAAATCCTCTGAAATACCATTAACCCCAGACAGGAGACCTTCATTCACACAATGTGGAGTATCCGTCTCTCACAGGAAGCAGGAAGCGACAGTAACAAGAGTGTTCCCTTTGCCCAGCTTTCCCATTCACAATGCAGGAGTCCCAGTATACATGGGGGGGTCAATTAGCCAGGGAGTTAGCCAGTGCAGGTTTGAGCTGGAGGTGCTGGTAGTCGTTGCAGGAGGGACTGAGGAGAGCAGGGTCACACGTGTGGCTCCCCCGTGGAGGTGGAGCCGTTGGCTTTGCTCTTCCTGCTCTTGCGGGTGAGCATGCGGCTGAGCGTGGCGGTGCGGCTGGCCCGCTCCACGGCGGCCGGAGACTCCAGGTACACCAGGTCATTGTGAGACTGGCTCATCCCCGGGTCCTTGCGCTGGTGACGGCGGCGGAAGAACAGCTTGGCACTCTTCTGGAGGAAGCTGCCTGTAGAGGGGGTAAAGGACAGGAAACATACATGAGACGTGATGATATCATGAGACGAGGACTGTGTCAAGACCACACCACTCAAGGCTGAATGAAGCTTTGGAGGAAGCAGACATTTGAAGACAGCTAAAGCAGCAATGACTTTATGTTAGTTGGAGAATGTGGATTATTGATGGTGATCAAATCTTGCGTGTGTGGGACGGGTTGGAGAAAAAGTATTCTATTTGTCTTTGACTACAAGTCTTTCGTCTGTAAAAGGTCCGTCCAGATTGGGATAGTGAAAATCAAACTTGGAAAAACCTTTATCACCGCCTTCACCAGCTAACACCACGAACCAACAGAGAGCAGCCAGTGTGCAAGCTCACAGCGAGCATTACTCCTCTTTTCAGCACATAAGGAGTTTGGGCTGTGCTCCCGTCTGTGGGCACGATGAGGTCCATCAAAGAAAAAACACTAACAACAGTCTAACTAACAACAAATGTCATTTTAGTTTTACATTCAACATTTCTATTTACGTGCTTGAATAGAGCTTTAAATGGCTGTTGTCTAAAGAAATACATGTGTTGTTACTTAAATTGTAGAGTCATAAAGTGCTGGAGAGTTTTTTTTTTTTAAAGGTTCCCTTTTATACTGTTTTTCATCAATATATTATAGGCCTCAGATATATACAAAACATGTCTCTGAAGTATTTGTCTGAAACACCAAACAGATCATTGCAGCATTACCCATAATCCCCTCTGTTTCAGCCCTGTTTCCAAAGTGCTGATTCTCTGTCTGTTACTTTAGATGAAAGTAAGGAGCCCCCCCCACGCCCCTCTGAGAGAGGTTTGGTTACAAAGAACTCAAAGGTGTTCTAGGAGGAGATTCAGGTGATAAGGGGGGGGGGGGGGGGTACCTTGGTTGCTGATTGGCTAATGGTTACACAAGACAACACATCGTTATGACATCATAAAGTGGCCAAAATCTGATCAGCTCATTTTCAGACAGGTTTTTATAGAAATGGATCAAAAAGAGAGAAAATCTTTGTTCCTGAAACTTTCAGAGTCTCTTTCCACAGAGGGGACACATGTTGATGTAGAAGAGACATGGAGAAGAGGGGACACATGTTGATGTAGAAGAGACATGGAGAAGAGGGGACACATGTTGATGTAGAAGAGACATGGAGAAGAGGGGACACATGTTGATGTAGAAGAGACATGAAGAAGAGGGGACACATGTTGATGTAGAAGAGACATGGAGAAGAGGGGACACATGTTGATGTAGAAGAGACATGGAAGAAGAGGGGACACATGTTGATGTAGAGGAGACATGGAGAAGAGGGGACACATGGTGATGTAGAAGAGACATGAAGAAGAGGGGACACATGTTGATGTAGAAGAGACATGGAGAAGAGGGGACACATGTTGATGTAGAAGAGACATGGAGGAAGAGGGGACACATGTTGATGTAGAAGAGACATGGAGAAGAGGGGACACATGTTGATGTAGAAGAGACATGAAGAAGAGGGGACACATGTTGATGTAGAAGAGACATGAAGAAGAGGGGACACATGTTGATGTAGAAGAGACATGAAGAAGAGGGGACACATGTTGATGTAGAAGAGACATGGAGAAGAGGGGACACATGTTGATGTAGAAGAGACAAGAAGAGAGGGGACACATGTTGATGTAGAAGAGACATGGAGAAGAGGGGACACATGTTGATGTAGAAGAGACATGAGGAAGAGGGGACACATGTTGATGTAGAAGAGACATGAAGAAGAGGGGACACATGTTGATGTAGAAGAGACATGGAAGAAGAGGGGACACATGTTGATGTAGAAGAGACATGGAGAAGAGGGGACACATGTTGATGTAGAAGAGACATGAAGAAGAGGGGACACATGTTGATGTAGAAGAGACGTGAAGAAGAGGGGACACATGTTGATGTAGAAGAGACATGAAGAAGAGGGGACACATGTTGATGTAGAAGAGACATGGAGAAGAGGGGACACATGTTGATGTAGAAGAGACATGAAGAAGAGGGGACACATGTTGATGTAGAAGAGACATGGAGAAGAGGGGACACATGTTGATGTAGAAGAGACATGAAGAAGAGGGGACACATGTTGATGTAGAAGAGACATGAAGAAGAGGGGACACATGTTGATGTAGAAGAGACATGAAGAAGAGGGGACACATGTTGATGTAGAAGAGACATGGA
The DNA here is from genome assembly GCF_902827115.2 of Pseudochaenichthys georgianus. Lineage (NCBI taxonomy): Eukaryota > Metazoa > Chordata > Actinopteri > Perciformes > Channichthyidae > Pseudochaenichthys > Pseudochaenichthys georgianus. The sequence goes on from NC_047516.1 coordinate 36,354,782, forward strand.
GAAGAGGGGACACATGTTGATGTAGAAGAGACATGAAGAAGAGGGGACACATGTTGATGTAGAAGAGACATGAAGAAGAGGGGACACATGTTGATGTAGAAGAGACATGGAGAAGAGGGGACACATGTTGATGTAGAAGAGACAAGAAGGAAGAGGGGACACATGTTGATGTAGAAGAGACATGAAGAAGAGGGGACACATGTTGATGTAGAAGAGACATGAAGAAGAGGGGACACATGTTGATGTAGAAGAGACATGAAGAAGAGGGGACACATGTTGATGTAGAAGAGACATGGAGAAGAGGGGACACATGTTGATGTAGAAGAGACAAGAAGAGAGGGGGACACATGTTGATGTAGAAGAGACATGAGAAGAGGGGACACATGTTGATGTAGAAGAGACATGAGGAAGAGGGGACACATGTTGATGTAGAAGAGACATGAAGAAGAGGGGACACATGTTGATGTAGAAGAGACATGGAGAAGAGGGGACACATGTTGATGTAGAAGAGACATGGAAGAAGAGGGGACACATGTTGATGTAGAAGAGACATGAAGAAGAGGGGACACATGTTGATGTAGAAGAGACATGAAGAAGAGGGGACACATGTTGATGTAGAAGAGACATGAAGAAGAGGGGACACATGTTGATGTAGAAGAGACATGAGAAGAGGGGACACATGTTGATGTAGAAGAGACATGGAGAAGAGGGGACACATGTTGATGTAGAAGAGACATGGAGAATAGGGGACACATGTTGATGTAGAGGAGACGTGAAGAAGAGGGGACACATGTTGATGTAGAAGAGACATGGAGAAGATGGGACACATGTTGATGTAGAAGAGACATGGAGAAGAGGGGACACATGTTGATGTAGAAGAGACATGGAGAAGAGGGGACACATGTTGATGTAGAAGAGACATGAAGAATAGGGGACACATGTTGATGTAGAAGAGACATGAAGAAGAGGGGACACATGTTGATTTAGAAGAGACATGAAGAAGAGGGGACACATGTTGATGTAGAAGAGACATGAAGAAGAGGGGACACATGTTGATGTAGAAGAGACATGAAGAAGAGGGGACACATGTTGATGTAGAAGAGACATGGAGAAGAGGGGACACATGTTGATGTAGAAGAGACATGGAGAATAGGGGACACATGTTGATGTAGATGAGACGTGAAGAAGAGGGGACACATGTTGATGTAGAAGAGACATGGAGAAGAGGGGACACATGTTGATGTAGAAGAGACGTGAAGAAGAGGGGACACATGTTGATGTAGAAGAGACGTGAAGAAGAGGGGACACATGTTGATGTAGAAGAGACATGGAGAAGAGGGGACACATGTTGATGTAGAAGAGACATGAAGAAGAGGGGACACATGTTGATGTAGAAGAGACATGGAGAAGAGGGGACACATGTTGATGTAGAAGAGACATGAAGAAGAGGGGACACATGTTGATGTAGAAGAGACATGAAGAAGAGGGGACACATGTTGATGTAGAAGAGACATGGGGAAGAGGGGACACATGCTGATGTAGAAGAGACATGAAGAAGAGGGGACACATGTTGATGTAGAAGAGACGTGAAGAAGAGGGGACACATGTTGATGTAGAAGAGACGTGAAGAAGAGGGGACACATGTTGATGTAGAAGAGACATGAAGAAGAGGGGACACATGTTGATGTAGAAGAGACATGAAGAAGAGAGGACACATGTTGGTGTATAAGAGACATGAAGAAGAGGGGACACATGTTGATGTAGAAGAGACATGGAGAAGAGGGGACACATGTTGATGTAGAAGAGACATGGAGAAGAGGGGACACATGTTGATGTAGAAGAGACATGAAGAAGAGGGGACACATGTTGATGTAGAAGAGACATGAAGAAGAGGGGACACATGTTGATGTAGAAGAGGGGACACATGTTGATGTAGAAGAGACATGAAGAAGAGGGGACACATGTTGATGTAGAAGAGACATGAAGAAGAGGGGACACATGTTGATGTAGAAGAGACATGGAGAAGAGGGGACACATGTTGGTGTATAAGAGACATGAAGAAGAGGGGACACATGTTGATGTAGAAGAGACATGAAGAAGAGGGGACACATGTTGATGTAGAAGAGACATGGGGAAGAGGGGACACATGTTGATGTAGAAGAGACATGGAGAAGAGGGGACACATGTTGATGTAGAGGAGACATGAAGAAGAGGGGACACATGTTGATGTAGAAGAGACATGAAGAAGTGGGGACACATGTTGATGTAGAAGAGGGGACACATGTTGATGTAGAAGAGACATGGAGAAGAGGGGACACATGTTGATGTAGAAGAGACAATGTTGATGTAGAAGAGACATGAAGAAGAGGGGACACATGTTGATGTAGAAGAGACATGAAGAAGAGGGGACACATGTTGATGTAGAAGAGACATGGAGAAGAGGGGACACATGTTGATGTAGAAGAGACATGAAGAAGAGGGGACACATGTTGATGTAGAAGAGACATGAAGAAGAGGGGACACATGTTGATGTAGAAGAGACATGGAGAAGAGGGGACACATGTTGATGTAGAAGAGACATGGAGAAGAGGGGACACATGTTGATGTAGAAGAGACAATGTTGATGTAGAAGAGACATGAAGAAGAGGGGACACATGTTGATGTAGAAGAGACATGAAGAAGAGGGGACACATGTTGATGTAGAAGAGACATGGAGAAGAGGGGACACATGTTGATGTAGAAGAGACATGAAGAAGAGGGGACACATGTTGATGTAGAAGAGACATGAAGAAGAGGGGACACATGTTGATGTAGAAGAGACACGAAGAAGAGGGGACACATGTTGATGTAGAAGAGACACGAAGAAGTGGGGACACATGTTGATGTAGAAGAGACATACCTCTGTCAAATGACACCATCAGACGACGAATTGAGGACATGTCTGCTGATATCAAATCACAACTGCTGGAAAGACAGAGGGTCTAAACTCGCGGTTCAATTGGACGAGTCCACTGATGTGTCCGGCTCTGCGCAGCTCATCGCGCTGGTTCGCTACCCGCGGGAAGGAAGGATTCAGGAAGATCTTTTATTTTGTCAAGAGTTGACGGGGCGAGCAACAGGTGAGGAGATGTTCAATGTTATAGATATGTTCATGGAGACTGGCACTGTGAGTTGGGAGAATTGATGGGGCAGCTGCCATGACCGGACGCAAGAGTGGGCTGGTTGCTCGTGCCAAGGAGCGCAATCCAATGATGACAGCTACCCACTGCATGCTGCACGGGCAGGCTCTGGGCTACAGTCCGTTCTCAGCACGGTGGCATCTGTGGTCAACCACATCAAGTGTAAGCCACAGTCCCGTTTATTCGGCCAGCTCTGCAGGGAGATGGGCGCAGGTCAGGACACCCTGCTGTTCCATTCAGAGGTGCGTTGGGTCTCCCGTGGAAAAGTGCTACAGCGGGAGTACGAACTGCGCTCAGAGCGGTGCGAGTTCATCCAGTATGACAAGCCAACCACTGCAGCACTCTTCTCGGACCCCGAATGGATCGCACAGCTCGCCTACCTCGCAGATGTGTTCAACTTATTGAACGATCTCAGTTTGTCCGTTCAAGGCAGATATGCCTCTATCCTGGAGGTAAGCGACAAAATCCAGGCATTCCGTGCCAAAACAGCGATCTGGAGAAGGCGGGTGCAACATGGCATTACAGACATAGAACCAAATACCAGCTGAGATTGTGAAAAATACAATTGGTTCGCATCTTGCCTCCCTTGGTGACTATTTCACTGACGTTGACACCGATGCCTGGGACTGGGTGCGCCCATACATCAGTGGAAAAGCAGAGGAGGAGCTGCTGGACCTGGCATGCGACGGGACGCTGAGAATCCGGTTCGGCCAAGGGGGGCATGTGGACTTTTGGCCTTCGGTTGAACAGGAGTATCCGGAAATCGCTGCTGTTACCATGCGGGTGTTGCTCCCCTTTCCAACCACATACCTGTGCGAGTCATCATTCTCAGCGCTGACCTCTGACCTCCATGAAGACCAAGTACAGCCAGGCTCGGATGGAAGTGGAGAGCGACCTACGTGTATGCCTCATCTACTTCTCCAAGGATAGAGAAGTTGTGCGGCGAGAGACGGGCCCATATCTCACATTAATGGTAATAGCGCGCTATCTCTCTGTGTGTGTGTGTGTGTGTGTGTGTGTGTGTGTGTGTGTGTGTGTGTGTGTGTGTGTGTGTGTGTGTGTGTGTGTGTGTGTGTGTGTGTGTGTGTGTGTGTGTGTGTGTGTGTGTGTGTGTGTGTGTGTGTGTGTGTGTGTGTTCTGAAATGCACTTCAAATGATCACTTTTCTCTTGATTTCCCTTTGATATGTTGTGTAGGTACAGTGTTACTTGCAGCTAATTGATTGTTTTATGGGTATTCTGTGTTGAGATGGTGCAAATATTTTTCATACATATCTAATATCTTTCTAATACATTTCTCTTGTGTTGTTCTTTCACATAACTAAGACTATAGAAGTGTAAAAAATATGCTACGTCAGATTATTCCAAGGGACATACATGTCAAATCAAGTCCATTTTTATTTATATAGCCCAAAATCACAAATCAGAATGAGGGGGTCCTTGGGGTATTCTCTATCTTGTAAGGGGTCCTTGGGGTATTCTCTATCTTGTAAGGGGTCCTTGGGGTATTCTCTATCTTGTAAGGGGTCCTTGGGGTATTCTCTATCTTGTAAGGGGTCCTTGGGGTATTCTCTATCTTGTAAGGGGTCCTTGGGGTATTCTCTATCTTGTAAGGGGTCCTTGGCTGAAAAACAATTGAGAACCTCTGCTCTAATAATTAAATGGAGAACAACTGAATGACACATTGGTGACATCATTGTTCTCCAGATAGGAGAAGGCTGAACAATATACTAAACAACCAACATGTTCATTAGTAAGGCTATGAGGACATGTCTGATCTAGTGTAATGGCACATTTCCACTGCAGCGGAAATGCGCCATTAGATTTCTAATCCAACCACTTCATCTGATATTAGAGACTAAATCGTGAGAGTGATCTTCTGGAAGTCCGAGGCTACAATACTTTACCTTTGATCAAATCAATCACATTGTTAGTGAATATCTCAAAATACAACCCCACAACAGGTATTCTAAAGTTCTAAAATGTATCAACTACATGATTTAGTATTATCTAAATGACTTGACATCAACTTAAAATAATCTTGACATTCTAGAATAACTACTTCCTCTACTACACATACTAGAGTACCAAGCATACTACAAGTAACTGGTGAAGGAACTTACTCATCAGGACATAGTGTGAGCTTAGCACTGCTCTCCTCTGAGACGGCAGTTTCAAAGCAAAGGATCAAACAGTAAGAAGGGAAGAGAGAAAAGAACACAAAACAAACGGCATCATCGAGGAGATATGATTTTGGAGATTTCAATTATAATCATTTATAAAATAATCGGCTATAAAGATATGTCACCATGTCCACACTTACAAGTGGCCTCAGGTAGTCAGTGGTAGGGATACATTGGGATTTATCCATTTTGATAAAAAGCACACGCAATAAGTTGATGATCATTATTATATAATGAGAATATAATAGAATCGAGTAAATGAAACGGGATCATCTTAAAAACAGGAAAATACTTAACTTACTTTAGGATTTAAATCATTTTAGTCTGTTTTTCCCCCCAAAATAAAATAGGCATACGCTAGAAAGAGATGTATGTTAAGTGATTCCAGGATATTTAAGCTGCATTTTAAAAGTTGTACGCATTATATTTATGATAACTGTCCTCTTACTACTATCCTGAAAGTGTCCTCTGAGAGCTCTCACCTCGTCTCTTCTTGCAGCTGGCCTCAGACACACACATGGACAGCGAGGTGTGTTCCAGCTCCTCTCCTGTTTGGCTCTCCCAGTCCTCCGGGGGCCTGCCCATCCCACTGGGGCCCCCCTGGGGCTCGGAGCTGTCTGGAGGGCTGCTGGGTCCTGAGGCCATGGCAGCCGTCACATCCTGAGTGGAGCTGGCTTCGGACATGGAGGCGTCCATCGCTGCAGCGTAGCCCGCCATCAGAGCCAGCTCATCATCCTGAGACAAGGGCGTCTGGGTAATAAAGCACAACCCCATTATTAAAATCAGTTGCTAGTTTAGAAGGATTTCCTTTGTTTAACATTTACCTATGATGAACATACTTCCTCTGGAATCATGAGTGACCCAACCATTTGCATTAGCAGATATAAGGACCTGTGTCCACCTGTCCTTTAATGTCATCATGACTGGCAGAAGCCAAACTGTTTTCCACTTAAAAGCCTAGTTTCAATCATCATTCCATAATGGGAACATGAAGAGACTCGTTTCTTTCCTCTGTCATGATCAACAGGTTAGGGAACACAACCGCTACAAAAGAGTTGACCTAAAGCAGGGGTGGGGAACCTTTTTCCTCTCAAGGGACATTTCCATGTTTTCAACATCCTCCGAGGGCCGTACAAATTATTGACCTCTGCTTAAAAAAACTAAAATCACAGCACATTCATTTGGCCTTTCTTTCATTCTGTGCAAAGAAAAAGCAACCTCTTAGTCCAGATATCTCACCATGACTCGCGCATGCATGCACGTGCACGGTGTGGCATGACCACCACAACAGAAAGATATGGACACAAGATGTGTGCAAATGTATTTAGTTTCTTATCCATGTGGACATCATTTAAGTGTGTGTGGGGGGGGGGGGTCTAACATCCTCTAGGGGGGTCCGGGGGCATGTTCCCCCGGGAAGATTTAAAAAAAAAATTACATTACATTGCATCTAGCTGACGCTTTTATCCAAAGCGACTTACAATAAGTGCGTTCGACCAACAAAATACAAACTTGAAGAAAACAGAATCATAAAGTACATCAGGTTTCATAGAGCCAAAACATTTCAAGTGCTACTCAACTGGCTTTAGGTAAGCCAGCCCTTTATTAGTATATAAGTGCTTTGTTAATAGTTCTATCGCTCGAAGTGGAGTCGAAAGAGATGAGTTTTCAGTCTCCGCCGGAAGGTGTGTAAGCTATCTGCTGTCCTGATGTCAATGGGGAGCTCATTCCACCATTTTGGAGCCAGGATAGCAAACCCACGTGTTTCTGCTGATGGGAACTTGGGTTAAATGTTGAAGTTAAAAGCATCAATCTGGTGCACTTTGAGAGCAACATTAGGAGCTCTATGGATACATCTCTCAACACCCATATGAAACAGAACTGTAAACAGATTTACTTTTTCTTTATGGATATTTGACAAATCACTTCCCTTTCAAACTGTAGTGCCGGAGCAGCGTTCTGGTGCTCTCCCGCAGAACTGCACCCCTGTCAGACCTGTCAGATATAGCACGTGATGACACGTTAGGCTCGTGATGTGTTCAAGGACCCTGACCCGTGGCCAGGAAAAACAGGCACTCGCTTGTTTAATTTTTTGGCGGTCTAGATTTCTTTAATTTTTTTCTATTTTACGTGTGTTTAAAAATGACCTCGAGGGCCGTACGAAATGGTCTCGCGGTCCGTATACGGCCCGGAGGCCGGAGGTTCCCCACCCCTGACCTAAACACGAGAGACTGGCCAGCCCTGGCTGTATACTACCATATATTATGTTAGTATCATTTTTCTTATTCCATTTTTTTAATTTAATCGTTTATTGGACGTCTTACTTTAACCTCTTATGTTTATATAAAGATCTTTATTCTATTTTATTTGTGTTACTGCACATTCTAACTTTGACTTCTTATTTCATAAATGTAAACAAATATATAGATTTATATTATGTATTCATATTTTTTAAGTTTACTTTATATAATTCACAAATTACTGTCACCCGATTTTCCCAATATATCCCGTATATAAATAAAAGTATTCTGATTCTGATATATGTTTAGTTGGTGGAACTGTTCTACTGATGTGAAGTGTAAAAAGAACCAGTGAGTTCCTCTGCTGGAACTGTTCCTTACTTTGGCGATGCCAGAGATGATGATGGTGCTCTTCTTCACCGGGGACTTGAGCCTCTGCTTGGCGGACTGGTGCAGCTGTCTGATGGCGGCCTCGGCCACGGGGTCCGTGCCGTTCAGCATGAGCAGCTCCGTGTCAGAGGAGGACAGGGCCTTGCTGACGGGGTCCCCCAGCATGGTGGCGTGCTCGGACACACACCGCTCCGACAACTTGGGCCTGATGGTCGCTGGCCTCTGAGCAGCATCTGAGGGAGCACACCGTTAGCTTCACCCCCCAAACATCTCCTACTGAGGCATAACCATGTCTGCTAACCAACAGGCCATCACTATTGTTTATACTTTTCAAAATGAAACTTTTTTCATCACACTTTGTAATTGCTGCACCTATTGTTGTGTAGATGTCGGGTCATGTTCATGAAATGGTCTGATTCTAATTGAGATTATCGACACACAAAACATATAGTTGGGGACAATCATGTTTGAATCTAAATGTTTTCATCTATACCTCTTTATTCCATTATTTATAAAGTATAATCAAGTTTTAGATATATCAAACATAAACCTTGTATTACTGTTTTCATTTTGGGGGATTCCGTGTGTACCTTAAACAGGTAGGAAACACTTTTGGCAGGTGAGTTCTTTGTTCCAGCCACAAAGGGCTGAAGGGCACCACTAACGCATCTTCTAAATAGTCATTTAACAATTGAGGTTTTCTTAAAGGTAAGCTTAGATTTCTCCATGCACTCTAAACACAAGGTAAATAATGTGTGTTAGCAAGTTAACATTACTGCCATGTCTTTTTGTCTAGCTAGGAATGATCAAAAGATGCACCTTGTGTTTAGAGTGCATGGAAAGCTCCCCCTGAAGTACGGATTGGTTTCACAGGGCCCTTTTTCTATAGAATTATCTTGGAATTATTTTTATTTTTTAGGGCTGTCAAGTGAACGCGTTAATAACGCGTTAACGCAAAAAAAATTTTACGCCACTAATTATTTTAACGCGATTAACGCATGTGTATTTTTTGTCCTCGGCCGCCCCGTAGTTTCAGAGCGCATCGAGTTTAAAATACCATCTACAAGCTGATGCTGCTGACAGCCCCTCTCCTGCCGCCCGCTTGTGACTGGCCATCGGGAGGACCGGGAGGGTGTGTGTATGTGTGGCCCGAGCGAGCGAGAGAGAGAGAGACCTTACGTGCATTGTTGTTGTTAGCATCTGGTGCTAGCTAGCTGCGCTAACGGATATAAGGAGCTGTTTAAATGAAAACAGAGGAGCGCTCTATCCACACAACTGCGCCGAGCACTTGACTTTATGCAGGAAGCCAGACAGTGGGACATTGTAGGAGAAGTCAGCACACTCAGCACGGATAGTGCGCAACATGATTGCAGCGTCCAGGCAACACACACACACACACGCACACGCACACACAGTATTGTATTATTGTATGAGAGAGGTTCCAGGTTGAGTTGAGGCGAATATGTGTAATGTTCAGAGGTTGTTGTGTTTAATATTCATGAGAATATTTGTCATTGTTCAAATGATAATAAACATTAGCATAAAGCATATTTGTCTGCTCATATGTTGATAAGAGTATTACAAACTTGAAAAATATTCCTCTAAGGTCCATTTAGAACAGATCAAAAATGTGCGATTAATCGCGATTAACTATGGACAGTCATGCGATTAATCGCGATTAAATATTTTAATCGACTGACAGCCCTAATTTTTTTACATATTTACTTTTAAAACACAGGAGAGAAAACAAAAACATCAGCCTTATAACAGATCACCAGATGTTTTTCACCTCAAGGCTTCCATAATGATGAGACATGTCTTCTCTGAATTAGGTTATCATTGTCAGATCTTCGCTATTGAACAGTTTGTGTTGCTGTACCTGTGTTGAGTCGAAGTGGGAGGGGTCGCCCTGGCTTGCTCTTCACCGCAGTGATGGTGGTGACCACCGTGCCACAGGGCATTACAGTACGGTCCATCTCCACCCTCTTATTGGAGGCGGGGGTGGGAGGCAGCCAGGACCTCACCTCACTGGGCTCCAGGTAGGTAAACTGAAGGGGTAAATCACCAGTTAATGTTCTATTGTGCAGATGAAACCCTCAGAAAGAAGATCATTCAAATTAATCTATTATAACGGGGATGATGGTCTTACATCAGTAGTAAGTGATCCAGTCACTACGTCTTTGGTCATGAGTGCAAATGTTTGCTGTCCTTTGGGCTGCTTCCCTACGAGATCAAACGGCACCGACACCTGACCAAGTAATGAATCTAACAAAACGAAAACACACATGAATAAAATAACTCTTAATCACAACGAATACAACACAAACATGAAAGGCAGTTAGGTCATTACTCTCTGGAGGTTGTCCATCATTCCTTAACTGAATGATGAGCTCTTTTGATAATCCATTCAATTCGCTGGAAAGAAACAAAATAAAAGACAAGTTCAAGATAGGATAGAGAATGCTGATATTGATCGATAATAATATTTGTAAACAGTGATAGTTTGCAGTGCTTGGTAAAACTTACAAGATAAAGGGCTGGTCCCAGGATGGACTGGCTGTGTTCTTCAGCACGGAGGTGTTGAACCTCTGTGGAGGATCGTCTAACTGCATCACACACAGGGGATTCATGCTGCCTGCAGACACAGCAGCAAACAGTCAGCATCACAGGAACACCACATGTACCCCATTGTATGCCCCTGCCAACCAGCCAAGATGTAGCTTATATCCACGTGTTCAAAATGTTAGCACCTGAACAATTATAACCCTAGCATATCAATGCTTGAGTTATGACCAAAAACATGTCTTTTTTTTACTTGACCTTCAGGGGCCAAAAGCTGATATTTGAATCCAAATGTAACATTTGATGAATTTCCCTTCAGGCTTTCTGCAGATATGGTGTTTCAGGAGAATCAGAAGGTCAACACATAAACATAATGCTGCCTCAGCACGGCGGCATACAACCACAATGTGGGTTCCAAGATCTAACACTAAATGTTTCAGGGGATCTTTTGACAGCTTATCACATCAAATGCAAGATATCATTTTGCCTTAGTCACTTCCTCTATTTCACAGAAGGGAGGTCAGTGTTTATTGTAAAGATTAATTATGCGAAGGTTAGAGGAGAGTCAAGTACTGAGGGCTCTTCCTCAGCACATATGATGAATTATATTACATGGATCACTTCAACTTAACTTTAATTAGCCAAAAGCCAAAGGCTCACATACTGTGAAAGCTGTTTCTTAATGAACACAGCATCAGCAAGATCCTTAAAGACACCCACTGCAGCCGCCCTGCTTTTGGCTTCTTCCACAGGAAGCCTCATGAGTGGAGCCAAGCTAAGTATAACCACTTTCACAGAAAGGGCAGAACACAGATAATGACGTGTCAAACGCTGTGTCATGTCTCTGCTGTACAACATCAAGTGTTAATAATACATTTGATTTATATAGCACTTTTGACAACTCAAAGACGCTTTACAGTATGAGGGAGGGTAGACAAACAAGGACAGGCAAACAAATAAATATAGTAACATAAAATAAACAAAAAAAAGGCAGTCAAGAGGAAGTTGGTTGAGAGGGGAGGAGGGGGGGGTTATGGGTATACAGCAGGGACGTGCACAGGTATGGGCTAATGTTGCCCGGGCAACGGCCCTTTTGAACTTTTTGGCTGATCTGCCCCTCTGGAGAGAGCGAAAGTTTTTTTTCTGTTGTGGCCGAATAAACATAAGCCCACAATTAGTATTGTAGATTCTCGCTGCAAACACACCTGGTCAGTGCTGTCATCTGCCCCCTGTCACGTGACTTTGTTTACAATCTGACAGCTGGAAAGCAAAGGGAAGCCCTCCGAGTCCGGTCCGGCCTCATATGGCTATGGTGATCATGTGCCTGCCTGGCTTTGGTGGCCAATCCGTCCCCGGAAATGTTCCCGTTTTTAAATATGTTTAAATTGATTTTGAGTTTTCTCATGACAGTTAGAGTATACTGTAGGGGACAAACCAGGGACTTTACTTCCTCTTGACACCGTCGGTTATTTACAAAAAACCACCTAAATGTACTTGTTATTGTGCTTCTGTCTTTCTGTGTCTTTTCATCTGCTCCGTAAACTCCCTCACCGCTCGCTCTCTTTTCTTGATCGCCCTCTCACAGGAGAACACTTCACTGTCCCGCTTCATTGTAGGATTTCTGCCATGTCACTACTTTAGTTTGACCATCTCTGTTATTAAGTTATGGAATACTAAATAAATAAGTAATTAGATACCTTACCGTTACTGCGCTCATAAAGAATGATAAGAATAAGAATAATGCGTATTGAACTGGTTTCATTAATTAGTGAGTTTATTTAAGGCACAGCAGTTACAATGGTCAAACTACATTAAAACAGAATCCGTGTTTTGTCTTTAATAGTCACTAACATTAGATATGTTAATGAGATATGGACCGCAACATTTTTTCCCCCCTGGTTGTCACTTTTTTTTTTTTTTATAAAAAAAAAGTTCGTACGTTTTCGGGGGGGAGGCCCTTTTTCTAGTTTAGGGCAATAGCCCCTCCAAATGTCTGTGCACGTCCCTGGTAGACAGAGTTGAAAAGATGTGTTTTGAGGCGGGACTGAAAGACTGTGAGGGACTCAGAGTCACGGAGATCTTGGGGGAGGGAATTCCAGAGCCTAGGAGCTGCCACTGAGAAGGCTCTGTCCCCAAAGCTGCAAAGTGTGGATGTGGGAATGGATAGGAGTCCGGCTGCGGTGGATCTGAGGGACCGTGGGGGTTGATAAGGAGTGAAGCATGGTTAGCATGGTTTCAGACTTTCGAACAGTTCTACCTAGGAATGTAACGATATACCGAATATCGCGGTAAATAAACGTCCCAATACCGTCGTGAGACTGACAAAATCTACCGCGCTTTTTAATTTTTTTTAAAACACTTTTTGTTTTGCTTTAAACCTTTATTTAACCAGATGGTCCCATTGAGATCATCGATCTCTTTTTCAAGAGAGACCTGTCCAACATGGCAGCAAGTAGGTTACAACATGAACATAAAACAACAGAACACAAAAGGACATCGTATTTACAGGGCTACATGTACATACCTAGAGACATTGACAAGTACCAACAGTATATGTATATCTCGCCCTAGAGCTGAACGATTAATCGATTTTAAATCGAAATCGCGATTTTAAATGATGCGATTATCAAATCGCAAAGCCTGCGATTTTTTTAACATTTTTTTTTTGTGTGTGTCAGTCATCCACACCAATCAGAAGTGCTGTGCTCCACATGTACCAGCCATTGTTAATCAATCAGAAGTGGCCCATGATAGAAGGTGATAGACAGAAGGTGATAGACAGATTGATCCAATCACCTGCCAAGTGCTTTTGAAAGTGCCTGCCCTTTCCGAATGGCTTCCAATGGAGCTTTCCTAGATGGTTTCTTAGTCAGGTTAGTACTGCTCCATCACATGTTTCTATTACAGGGTGAATCTTAGACTGAAGCTTGACTTTAAAGCAACCCAACGGAAGATTCATGTAAGTTTAGTTTTTCACTCGTAGCTCGGGCTGCGGGGTGCTAGAGACGGGAGTACGTTGATACGACCTTCCTAGCCGGAGTTCTGGCCGCATTTTACAATAAACTTCCGTTGGGTCGCTTAAAAACAAATATCGCAATTCGAATCGCAATATTTGTCAGAAAAATCGCAATTAGATTTGTTCCCAAAATCGTGCAGCCCTATCTCGCCCTGTCAATAAGCCTCACCTTCTTGGCAAAAACGGTATTGTTTTTGAAGTGGTGCACAGTTTGACCCACTGCCGTCACCCATGGCCAAAGCATATCTCTCCGTCCCACTGAGGTGGCGTTAGACTTTTCCGCTGTCCGTCATTTTGACAGACAGGATCGTAAAATGTCTGTCATAATCCCTTATTACCCGTCGGGTCTGAACAGTTCACGAGAGAGAACTGTCAACGTGGGGGGGGGGCGGTGTTATGCCGTGTGTGCATGCATCTCGCGGGAGCGCACACAGCGTAAAGCAAAACCTCCCAGACATGTGTTGATCTGTACGGCAAAGTACGGTTTGGAAACTATATCATTTCCTTTTGGAGGGCATGCATAACACGGCATAACACCAGAGCCTCGCTGCGGGGAAACGTTGGCGCTGTTCCAAGTTTGTTCTAATCTGTCAAAATGACAGACTGCTTTCAGATTTTTCCGTCATTGTTAAATAAAATATTCGGTTAACGCGACGACTGCTGTCCCAGCAACATCAGCACCAAGCGAGAGAGTTCTTTCCAGAGCAGGGGATATTGTAAATGCCCAAACATCCCAGCTTATAAATACCTGGAAATGTGGACATTCTCATATTCCTGATGATGCTGAGTGAGTGACTCGTGAGTTTGAGTTGAGTTACTTGAAAAACTAAAGTGACACTTGATTTATTTTATTGCAGGGTCTGATTATTAAATGTCCTTGTTTATTTGTGAGATGCAGTGGCACAAAGAAAATGCCTACTTTGTTTGGTAGTACTAGTAGGTACAAAAACACTGGTTTTCTTGTTCCAGTCTGTTACTGTCACTTTGTTTTTGACCCTTTACAATACTGCTATCCTACTAAAATGCTGTACAAATCAGATTTATTATTTAATAAAGAAACATTTTTCGAGTAAAAAAAAAATGTGTATTAAACATTTTTTTTTACATTTTCACCCTTTATTATTCAATATCGCGATAAATACCGTACCGTGGACTTGTTATCGCGATATTATCGTACCGTGAGTTTTTGGTATCGTTACATCCCTAGTTCTACCATAACGGTCAATGGTTGCTAGACACTGTGGTTCACAGTGTTAAAACTACTGTTGATGTAAACAGGCAAACATGTGAGAAAGAATCTGAAGTGATGGAACATTCTGACAATGTTTCAGGACACACAGGTGCTCTTGAAGACGCCTGGTGTGAAATGTGTCAAGGCCAACAGTTGGAACGCTTGGAATGTGAACAGGAAGTGAGGGAACGAGTGCCAGCTCCCGATGAACATACCGATGCCATTCCAGACTTGGCCGATGCTGGTGCAGGGGGAAATCGTTTTGATGCACATGGTAACATTATGTGTAGATCTGATGCACTTAATCTTCTCAGATCTCTGAATGTCAAACAGAGAGAGATCTTTTATCAAGTTAGACAATGGTGCATTGAAAAGGTAAATGGCAAGAACCCAAAACCCTTCAATGTGTTTGTTACAGGTGGTGCTGGGACTGGGAAATCGCACCTCATTAAAAGCAATCCACTATGAAGCATCTAGGTTGCTGTCACAAATTGCAAGTTGACCTGATAAAGTGTCTGTGTTGTTAACTGCCCCTACTGGCATTGCTGCTTATAGTTTAGGAGCCAGCACAATACATAGCACATTTTCTATAGGGTTGGATGTCAAACCTCCCTACACGCCGAGAGGAAAGGGTCGGTACCTTATGTGCTGAATTGAGCGATCTGCAGATCCTGGTGATTGATGAGATTTCAATGGTGAATCATAACTTGCTAGCCTATGTTCACGGTAGACTTAGGCAGATTAAGCGAATTAGTGATCACTCACCATTTGGAAAAGTCAGCGTCATAGCTGTCGGCGACTTTCTCCAACTCAAGCCAGTTCAAGGCAAATCCTTGTATTTGGAGAACATGCCATGTGATTTCTGGACTGAAAAATTCTCCATTGCCCATTTAAACACCATTGTACGTCAACAGGACACTGTCTTTGCAGAACTGTTGAACAGGTTGCGTACGCGAGCGAAGACCACGGCGCTCGTTGCCAGTGATATAGCTATCTTGAAAAAGTGTGAAACCGGGGAAAGCACTTCAGCGTTGCCTATTTTTGCAACAAATGCACAAGTCAATGACCACAATATCAGACAGTTGTCAGCATCATGTCCAGAGAACCTTTGTGTGGAGGCACTGGATTATGAGAAGAGTCAACAATCCGGCCGCATGGAATTGAAAAGAGGGCACTTCAGAAATGTGTACAAATCGTATTTACCTGAAAGGTTACCGTTAGGAAAGGGTGCACGAGTGATGTTGATGTGTCCGATGGCTTGGTAAACGGAGTCTGTGGGAATGTCGTAGACATTGTCAACAATATCCACAACACATTTGTGAGCACTGTGTTTGTGAAATTCGATGACGAAAAAGTGAGTGCTAACTAGGGGTGTAACGGTACACGTACCCGTACTGAAATTATTCGGTACGGGCCCTTCGGTTCGGTACACGTGTGTACCGAAGTGTACCGAACGCATATAACGTTAAACGTAAAAAAATGAGAACGTGAACAACTTCTTGGAAGCATTCTCAGGTGCTGCGTCGCAGCATTCAGAGTAATTTGCTCCCATTGTGATCAACGCGTCATAGAGCGAGCAAGTCATTTCATTGGACGAGCTGGTCAGAGGGATGCGTTCAAATGTTGTCAGTAATTTGAGGAACTGTCGAAATGGCGAACGCAGATAAAGTTGAGCTCGAAAATCCTCCAGCATCATTGAAGTCTCCGGTTTGGGAACATTTTGGTTTCGCAGTTACGTACAAGGATGACGGACAAAGACAGGTGGACCGAACCAAAGCTGTTTGTCGGCATTGTTCAACTAACATTGGTTACGCGGCTGGCAATACATCAAACTTGCACTCATTTGAAAAGGCATCACCCGAACGTGAATATCACCGGTACCAAAAGACTGAAGTGCAAACCCAACTCCCGCTAGCATTTAAGCCTCTACCACTCGCAAAAACATCAGACCGAGCCAAAGCTATTACAAACGGCAAATATCCTTATGTTGCCATGTTAGCAAAGCGCTACCTGGCTGTATCTGCTACTACCTCTGTCCCTAGAGAGGGTGTTCTCCACAGCAGGAGACGTTGCTAGTGCCAGCAGATCTGCCCTTTCGGCAGCCATGTGGACGAGTTCATCTTTCTTTCAAACAACATGAAAATACAATGACAAGCAAGTCATTATGTCTAACTGGCTGCTTAGGTGCTAGTACAGTACAGTTCAGATACAGATTATTTCAGTTAATCGAAAAGCTGCACCTTAATGTTTGTTATTATATTTTATATTTATTTGAGTGAATATTCATAGTTTAATAATAATTAAAAACCCAAAACTAATAGTTTATGTTTTGTGAGTACTAGTACAGTAAAGTTCAAATACAGATTATTTCAGTTCATCGAAATGCTGCACCTTAATGTTTATTTTATTATATTTTGTATTTATTTGAGTGAATACATTATTCACAGTTTAATAATAATTAAAAAAAAATATGTTATGTTTTGTGATAATTTTTTCTGCTGTACCGAAAACGTACCGAACCGAACCGTGACCTAAAAACCGAGGTACGTACCGAACCGAAATGTTTGTGAACCGTTACACCCCTAGTGCTAACAGAAGGAAGCGTTTACCTTCAACTAGTGACTAGTTACCTTTGGCTACTCCCATAAACAGGGATGATGAAAGGATGCGCAAGGGAAAATTGCGTAAACAGTTTCCTTTGAAACTAGCATGGGCTTGCACAATCCACAAGGTGTAAGGGTTAACTGTTGACAAAGCAGTAGTTTCACTTAAAAGAATCTTTGAGTCAGGTCAGGCATATGTTGCTTTAAGCCAGGGGTGCCCAACCAGTCGATCGCGATCGAGGAGATTCCCAGTCGATCGCGAGATGTGTCTAAAAATAGAACAACAACATTCTGTTTTATCCTATGGTTTTATCGTTAATGTCCAATAACATAATCTTCCTGTGCCAGAATAATGCACTTGAACGCACCAAAGCTTTGTGATTGGCCGGCGTGACCCCATGTGTCGGGGCGTGGCTGGTGGGCAGTGGGCACTATTTCGCTGACGTTGTCCGTGTCAACAGGAGTGACAGTCCGCAGTCTCCGCACACACACAAGACCGCAATTATGGCAGAAGCAAAAAAGCCCGAAATATATAACTTTCACTCCGAGTGGGAGGATGATTATTTTTGTATCTATTCCAATTCAAAGTCCATCTGTCTCATCTGCAATGCGAGCGTGGCTTTATCGAAGAAGGGTCATTTAGGAGCGGCATTTCAAAACAGAGCACAAACGCTAGGAGACGGAGCTCCCAAAAGGGGAGGGGCCTGAAAGGACAGCTAAATGCACAGCAGTCCATTTTCACCAGGCCCAACAACAAGAGCAAGGCTGCTACCAGAGCATCTTATCGTGTCAGTCACGTTCTTGCGAAACACATGAAGTCTTTCAAAGACGGCGAAGTTGTGAAGGAAGCATTCCTGGAGGCTGCCGACGCACTTTTTGGGGGACAGTAAAAATAACAGAAGCATTTCAACAGGTTTGTGATATAATAAAAACTCAATTTAGATACCGTTATTAATCAGCTGTAAGTTTTAGTTTGAACTCATTCATTATAATTATTGTACAAAATGGTATATGAATGCAAACATTAAGATCTGTTCTGTTTAAATTGATTATAGTCTATCAACAATTCAGGTTAAGAAACTAGTGTTGCTTGCATCCTATTTTAAAAAAGGCATTTCTTTTTATAATCTACTAAAATGCTACAAAAAAACGTTTTAATTCTATTAATTTTGTCTTTTTATTGCACTTTGGCAGCAGATTCCTGAGTAGCTTCAGATCTGAGTTGTCTTATTAGTAAGCCTAATTTATACTTTTGTAGCAACACTATTTTTATATAATGGCAAAGAAAGGGTTCAGCGTCTTTTCTTTTTCTCCTGTGTCATATGTGGCAGCACTGTTCAATGCTTCTTGAAAACATTACCCACTGTAGTTTGTGACATGTGAATAAACTCCAACACTGTTGTGTGACTTCAGTTAAATACTTGTATGTGTGTAGATTAGAAAGAGGTGAGATAAAGGATCTGCAGTATTTTATGAAGTATTAATCGTACAAAGGTCAGTTTTATACAAGTAGAAGTGTGTATTTACCTGGTAGGAGGCTGTCAGTAATGGCTACGCCTCTCTATTTGGACTGGTAGATCTCGGCAGACTGGCAACTTTAAAAGTAGCTCTCGGTTCAAAAAAGGTTGGGCACCCCTGCTTTAAGCCGTGTCAGAAGCTTAAATGGGTTGGCAATTCAGGACTTTCCCTGCCGAGTCAACGCACGACTGTTGTTTGGTGTCTGTGCCACAGCAACTATTTAGGAGCAATGCGCTCATGGTGAACATGTAATTTTGGTTGTGTTTAGACGGCGGAAGCAGGGAGAGGCATTCACGTGCCTTGATCCCTGCCGAGTCAACGCACGACTGTTGTTTGGTGTCAGTGTTATGGAACGCAAAGCACAGTAGGGGGCTAGTACACCCTCCTGAGGGTCCGATTGTGGATGTCATGCGAGCAGAACATGGTGAAAACCGTCTGAAACTCCATGACATTTATGAGAGGGACTGCTCGAAAGTAGGATATTTGGGATATCCGTCGTAGCCAGGGTTTACAGTACGATCAGTTTCTGGGTGATCTGTACTGAGGAACAAGTATCACAGCACCGACGGGTGAAAAATAGTGTTTTGGTAACACGGGATGTTCAGGTAACACTTAAAAGACTTTGTTATGGAACGCAAAAGCAGAGTAGGGGGCTAGTACACCCTCCAATTGTCCAATTGTGGATGTCATGCGAGCATAACATGGTGAAAACAATCAGTCTAAATTAACAATCGGGACGGAAATGTTCGGATTTCCAAAGGGAGGTTCTGTGAATAAATTAAAAATCAAGAACCGAAATAATTGAACTATTCATATCTTAGACTGCACTGTAACTTTTATCTTTTAATGTTTATTTTATTAGCTTTTCTTTTTAATGACTGATGGTGACGGTGAAGGACTGCACTCTGCAGCAGTCTGCGCAGCTGGCTTCCTCCAAGTTTACAGTAAAACAAACTGGTGGTGTGACCAATGGCCATTTACAATTATTAACACTATTATTAGAATTAGTCTATATTTTGGTTGAATCTAAGCCAGGAAAAAAAACATAAATAATAATAAAAATATATATAAATAAAATCGAATTTTAAAAATAATTTTCGATTATGGAGACTGTAACTAATATTCGCATGCTGTTGAAGTGTATATCTGTTGTCTGTCTGTCCTGCAATACAGTCAGATAAATATTGAAAGATTACATTTTCAGGCATACATTTCATTTTCCAAATGTTTCCAAATGTATAACTTCATTTAGTGGCATTGACCACAAAAGAAATGTATTGCAGGTTTTGCTTTTTGTTAAAGTTTAGGCAACAACAAAAAGCAAAAAAACACTGGTATGGACTCTCAGTTCAGACGGGGTTCGACTCCCTGTGGTGGTTTGATCTATTGTTGTGGTGTAGACCAGGGGTTCCCAACCCCCGTGGTGGTACTGCCGGGCTGCTAAATAGCTGTGAGTTTATTGTAATATTTGCAGAATTATAAATATATAAAAATATTTTATCATAATATTTTTTTTAAAAGTGTTTAATTTGTGCACCTATACCAGTCATATTATTTCATCCAGTAGCCTGGTTAAACGTTCACTAGAAAACTGTTAAAAATGCCATGGCTTTTATGATGTTCCGAGGGATTCGGCGGCTCAGCCTATAAGGTCTCAGCCTCTCGTGCGCACGAGAAAGTTACCGGTACGCCAAGTAGGAAGAGGAGCGCACAGGAGACAACCGTTTCATTGCAGACTGTTATGTTGATGTGGGGAAATGGCAGTGCATACATTATTTGAGATATATTTCAAACTTGGACTTCATTTTAAGGACATGTCGGCCAGGGGTGAAGAGCTATTTGTTTAAGCACCGGATTGGCAAAACAGGAGAGTAAACCAGTCTGCCTTGATCTATGAATTCATGTCCGGGACTCTCACGGTATCTGCTGCCCACAGCTGTTTTATAGAAGGAAAGCCTCCTTCACTTCATGAAATGGCTGCAGCATCAGGAGGCAGCGGGACGTGTACTCCGCCTCTGAGAAGTGCAGCACGAGCGGGTAGAGATGTGCCTTTTTACGCACCGCCTTCACTGTGTTTACCTTCATCAGAACAGCTTAAGAGTGACTGCAGGCTGCTACGTGTTAACCACACACACACACCTCTACACACATCAAACTGCCCGATTACTCCCCCTTTTATTCGTTTTATGAAGGAGATGTCTGGTCACCAAGGCGCATGGTGTGTGTGTGTGTGTGTGTGTGTGTGTGTGTGTGTGTGTGTGTGTGTGTGTGTGTGTGTGTGTGTGTGTGTGTGTGTGTGTGTGTGTGTGTGTGTGTGTGTGTGTGTGTGTGTGTGTGTGTGTGTGTGTGTGTGTGTGTGTGTGTGTGTGTGTGTGTGTGTGTGTGTTCTGCTCAGCTCAGCTCTGTGTGTGTGTTCGGTGTGTTTGTGTCTGTCTGACACCGGCATTTGTTTTCAAATGACCATGAACAGTAATTTACACACATCTGGCTAACTCCATAGGTAACCATGCGGGTGTTCCCAAAATAAATTAGTTTAATCATAATCTCGAAGTAGTGCTAATTGCTGTCGGACGTGCACCGGAATGAACGTCACTATCATAATATCTTCTGAAAACAAATCACGTGCGTGCGCACAGATTTTTTTGTAATGTATCTGCCGGTCCTTGGCACAATAAAGGTTGGGAACCCCTGGTGTAGACACTAGACAGTTATTAAAGATCCATAAAGATATCACTGCACAGTCCAATCATTGTTGACATGATGTGTTTAAGTGCTCTTGGATCAACAAACGACATATCGCTACCTGGTTGATGCAGGAAAAATGGCGCACGGACGCGAGGGCCCGCTCATCGCTGCGCGCACATGTGTGACCGCAGTTTTAATTATTATTATTATTATATGAATATAAATATTTGTATTATTAATATTACTGTTCAAAATTATATAATGTTATAAAGACAGAAATCACTATAAAAATGCTTTAAAAATATGTGTACTGTTGATATTACTGTTTAATAATGTGTTAAGAATGTTTATAACAGAAGACACAATGAATGTAATGAATGACAAACAAAAGATAAATACAAAAAATGTTTAGAAGAATAACTGATTATTAATTATTAATACAAATATATATTAAGAAAATGTATTAAGCTGTATGATTAATTTATCATATTTTCCATCATAATGTACTCATTATTAAATAAAAAATGGCAACAGGGGGGTCCCCACCAGAGGATAATGCAATGTGGGGGTCCTTGGCGTGGCAAAGTTTGGGAACCCCTGCTCTAGACTACAGAATGTTGGCAACAAAACTAAACCAAGGTCAGGCAGTGACAGCCTCCAAAGTAGTAATACTTATAACATAAGAAAAATAGGACAAACTTAACTTGATATTTGAAGGAAGTCCAGTACTACAACTCCAGAATGAATGAAACTCCTCTGCAGCACAACAGTTTCAAACGGCTGATTTACCAACCAGCCTCTTTAGTTCAGTTCTGTCAAACCCTTCTTTAGAAACTGAACTCACAATAATATGAAAGAAAAAGTTTGACATGTTGAGTAAAAGGCTTAAAGTTCTCAAAGTCTATCCTGGCTGCTTATAGTGTTGTGGTAAGTCTCATAATATATATTTGTTTCGTGAGCATAAGGAAATGGAAGTGGTTAAATTAATGATTTAAACAATGCTATGTTTACAATGTAGGAGTGTGTTTATTTGTAAAGTACACTGGACCTTGTGTAAGGTCAATAGGATTTGTTCGGTAAACAGATAACTAATGCAGATTATTATTCATCAGCTCAATATTATCAGCAGAACCATTGTACACCAGCCGGTACTATTGTGGAGGCTTGTCAATACACAGTGATGACGTGTTTCTGAAGGACGCCCCGGACGTTAGCCTTGCAAGGGCTCCCTCAAAAAAGAGCAATAGGATTTAAGCAGATAGCAGAGATAAGCCTTGTATCAAACAAACCTTTAAGATACTTACATGATTTGTTCAGCAGGATAATCCTCCCATATTAACACCACTTTTACGATTTCCTAAGCGTAAATGCTATCGCAAGAAGTAAAAAGCTAATGGCAATAAAGGAACAACATCACAGTCACATGGCTGCATCGCCATCGCTAAGCTAAAGGTGGCTAATGTTCGGTGCAGTGATGTTTAGTTGTCTCATCAAGTCACTCGTTATCGACCACAGAGGCTACAGATGTTCATGAGTGGGGTCACTACATTACTGACATATTTTATTTTGTAAAACTAAACTCTAAAGAAAAAACGAACCAAACGTGGTACATTGCTTACTCATTTCTGGGTTTAAGGACTAATTCATGCACCTCTATGCTGAATGACACCACCATCAAATCAGAGGCCCGTTTATTTCTGCTTCACAGTGTAGCAGTGAACTTTTGACGGATATGAAACACATATCAAATGTTTGGATTTCTCGTAGTGGTTGCCAATAAACCAGCATTAAGATGCAGATGTGAGTTACAGAAGGGACCGAGGTCAGTTAAGTGAGTGAGTGTGAGACCCACCTGCAGCATCCTCCTCCTGATTCAGGGTCACCCGGATGTTCTTCACCAGCAGCTTCCAGTCGTGGGCGCGGGGGGGTTTCGGGGGTGAAACCACATTGTTGCGTGCACCCTATTGGACAAATGATTATAAAGTAAATAACTCAAAAATGTTGATCGACAGTGTGAAATATTATTAGCAACAATGTAAGTAAAGTAGAATTGCCCAGCTTTTTCAAATATAAGCAACACAGTTCTATACAAAAAATACATAAATCAAAGAGCTTTGAAAACTACCTCCGAACTAAAAACCCCTTTCAGTCGGTCAAATTGCATCCTTCATCTTAAACACTGTTGGAATAATAAAAATACAACTTTTCAGGGGAATAAAATTCTACTAGCTTGCTTAAGCCTCCCAAGCATTGTAATGCGCTGTGTATTTGTCCCATGCTGGAAGAAAGACAATATAGACGGGAATACTGTAAGTGAATCACCTGTGCAGACACACTGAAATCTTGCCAATGATTTGCAGAGGATGTTCTGGTAACACTTTATATTAAGGTACACAAATGAACCATCAACTAGTTAATTAACATGCATATTAGCAGTATATTGGCTCTTTATTAGTCAGACTAGCCTGTACACATGCTTATGGCACAGCTAGCATTAGCTATATTTATCTCGTTTACACTTAGCGGTCCTAAGTGTTAATCTGTGTATGTTACACTTGCATGTATGAGATCATTAAGGGCCTTGTATATTCTTTTTGTATAGTTTCACTCCGTTTTGAATGTCAGTGGACTGAAAATAAGTCAATAAAGGAGCATGGCTGCTCATTCCCTGGCTCTCTAGAGAGTGTGGCTGGCTGTTTAATCCACGTTCACACTGACAGTACAACACAGAGAGAGAACACAGTATGGTCACAAATACATACAATCTGTTTTTATTCAAATGTACAGGATGCATGTTTTGGGATGTGTCTGAACCTCTCTTTAGTGGTTCTTTAATAAAAACAGATATTTCAACATGTGCCTACTTTGTTCACGTACTGCTGAGGTTCATTTCAGTAGCTGTGTGCCATCATGTATTTACAAAGTGTGAAGAGGAGGCAACCTCTTCAACTCTGTATCCATAAGCCCCTCCCCCTCTCAGCCAACTTCCTCCTGACTGCTTTTCTGTTTTGTTTCGTTTCTTTTTGCTTTTGCTTTTGTTTGTCTACCCTCCCTCCCAAATGTAAAGCGTCTTTGGGTTCAAGAAAAGCGCTATAGAAATATAATTTATTATTATTACCTTAGAATAGGGAAGCTGTTCAGGTCAATTAGAGTCAAACTACTAGCTTATTGGTTATGAACAAGACTTCACTTTAAAATAGGGAACATGTTCTTAGATAGAAATACCTAATTTTGAGTTATTTAGACACAACTAACACTTATAGTTTCATGTCTTGTTACATAAGAAGAGATCATATTTGTTAAGTGTTATTATGGGAGAATTACTATTCTTGTGGTACTACTGCCTTATTAGGCCCATATTGAGCATATTAAGACAAACTCATGTACAACAACTTCCTTACTTGCAATAAAGAAGCACTAATTAGAGGGTTATTGAGGAAAAACTCTCAACTAATGGCTTATTACTTGTAGAATGTGGTCATGCAGAATAAGGCATTAATAAGTGTTTTATAATGACTAATAAAGAGCCAAAATACTGCTAATATGCATGATAATTAACAACTAGTGGATGGTTAATTTGTGGACCTTAATATAAAGTGTTACCGATTTCCTTTATGACCATGGAGAATTTGCATCAGTAGAGCCAGGGTTTTCACCTTTTAGCCAAATATTCATTCAGCTTTTTTCTACACACACACTTAAAAAGCCAAAGAACATGAGTGCCTCTGATATATTTCCCAACGTGTCCTGGTTCATTATTCTCTAAAAGACAATTTGGCTGTTTTTCAGTGAACATTCTAAACATTTGAACAGTGTTAATTTCGAGGCTTGATAAAATCAGCATCACGTGACATTAGGTAATGTCAATCAAATGTAAACATTAGTGGCTGCTTTAATAGAGATCACAAACTGGGAATCCTTTATGCTTCGGTAGATACACAGTAGCTTCGGAGATTTGACATAACTCCAGTATCTGTATTGCCATCAAAAGGAATGTGATACCAGTTCTAATTAGTTTCCTTATGACACTTGGATAAAAAAGTAAATATTAGTACATTTTAATAACTTCCTCCGGTGTGGGAACAAGTCGCAAACACACAAAATATCTGTCTCTTTAGCTTCTAATGATAACACTATGTCTACCAGCTGGTCTCTAACTGCCATCTGGTGCAGCACAGGAAGTGTATAGCAGCTTTTTGAGCTTTGTTTTATTCTAAACTAAACTTTGTTTGTTGCAACACAATGAGAACAGTGAGAGTGAAACCAAAACAGTGAAGTTATGGGTATTAAAACGCACCTTAAAGTGAAACTTTATATCGGTAAACTCATTATAAAACCTTCTGTAAACCCAGGGGTGTTGCCGTTTCAGCTGATCAAATAGGATTAGGTTCAATAATACCTTCACATTGTCATTTTACAACATTACTATGACAAAAATATTGATTGCAGATCCTAAGTCTTTCTGTCAAATGACACGATACTGCAATCAAAGGCCTGGGACGACAGACGTGCACACAGCTGTTCAGATGTCACGCATCAGCATCCTGAACTCACCTTGAGCTGTGAGGCCTGAACAGGCCCGCAGCTGAGCAGCACAGAGGGGCGCGCTGCACACAGCAGCCCCCTCAGCTGCTGCTGCAGGGCCGCTGCACGGCAGGAGGAGGCATGGTCCTGGCAGAGAGAGGTCAGAGGGTCAGACATGTCCCACAGGACTGGAGCAGATTGACTAGGACTGCACAATTCATGGAAATCTTATTGAAATTGCAATACGGACGAGTGCAATATCCAAATCACAGTAATCAATCTGAATGAAGTATTGCGGAACTGCATTAACATGTTGTTGGTACGGACCATCAAAAATAACAATCACATCATCATTTTAAATTTAACATTTCAATGATATTTGTTTTTGTATGGATCTTTCCGTCTAGTATTAGGGATCATATTGCAACTGCATTGTCATTGAAATTATTGCAATGAATTCTTATTGTTGTTCAGCCATAATATTGACTGTCTTTCACCGAAAGATAACTTTCTCTAAGCAGGTCAAAAACTAGGAAAAATAAAGTACACTTTCAACAATGTTACATGTTCAGAGGACTTCCATTTACCTGGGTGAGGGTGGGGGTGACCTGTAGCACCCCCGAATCCAGGTGCGTCACCCCCCAGATCACCTTCACCTCGTCTTTAGCCTCCTGCATCTGAAGGTCCAGCTGAGGGACACAGAGGAGAGAAAACCAAAATGCCTTATGATGCCAGGGTTCTCAGAAATCTCTTCACAGGCCCTGAAAACTGCAGTCATTAAACCGATTTTAAAAAAGAATAATCTAGATGCTTCAGTAATGAACAATTACAGGCCCATATCAAACCTGCCATTTCTAGGTAAAATCATTGAAAAAGTTGTTTTTCAACAGTTGAGTAATTTCTTTCATTTAAATAACTGTTTCGATGTGTTCCAGTCAGGCTTTCGTCCAAACCACAGCACTGAGACTGCTCTTGTAAAGGTCTTTAATGACATCCACTTAAACACAGACAGTGGCAGAACTTCAGTGTTAGTATTATTAGATCTCAGTGCTGCGTTTGACACTGTTGACCACAACATATTACTAGACCGACTGAAAAACTGGGTGGGACTTTGGGAAACAGTTCTAAATTGGTTTGAATCCTACTTAAACGACAGAAACAACTTTGTTTCTATAGGTAAATACACATCTGAGTTGACAAATATGACATATGGGGTTCCTCAAGGCTCCATCTTGGGGCCTCTTCTCTTTAACATCGACATGCTACCACTGGCTCAGATAATGAAGAACAACAAAATAAGTTACCATAGCTATGCAGATGACACACACATTTACGTAACAATTTCACCAGGAAACTATGCTCCAATTCAAACACTGAGTAAGTGCATTGAACAAATCAATGACTGGATGTGTCAGAACTTTCTCCAATTAAACAAAGATAAAACTGAGGTAATGATTTTTGGAGCCAAGTCAGAACGTATAAAAGTTAGTGCTGAGCTTCAGTCTGCAATGTTCAAAACAACAGATAGAGCAAATAAACTTGCCTTGCCTTGCCTTGCCTTGCCTTGCCTTGCCTTGCCTTGCCTTGCCTTGCCTTGCCTTGCCTTGCCTTGCCTTGCCTTGCCTTGCCTTGCCTTGCCTTGCCTTGCCTTGCCTTGCCTTGCCTTGCCTTGCCTTGCCTTGCCTTGCCTTGCCTTGCCTTGCCTTGCCTTCAGTGCTCACCAGCTTGACTTATTCTAACATCTATCAATTATTTAGTAATAAAACTGCCATTTACAATGTCTATAATGGTTATCTAAATATGACGTGAACATAATGACCTAATTCTTTAATTAATATGTTCCTGTGGGCTTTTGGCCTCTCATTTGAAAATACATCAGTCTAGTTGTATTGTTTAATGACTCAAATGTTCAACCATTAAGCAAGCCTTAAATTGTCACCACAGCAACCGTTTTCATAACAGTAAATATCATGCATTCATTTGATGACTAACCTAAATGGCAACACTCAATCTCAGACTGAATCAAACCTATTCTCAGCACATGACTCTCTCAATCTCTTCTCCACGGCAACCTGTGGATGGGATTCATTTGTGCGCTTTGATGTGACAAAGTGTCATTAATAATTATTCTTTAGATTACATTTTGTGTGATTGTTTGAATTGAATCTTGCATACCATTAGTTAGAGGAACATTTTCGAAAATGGTGTTTCTCCTAAAAGCATGCCCTGCATTCTAAATCAGTTTATTAAAACCCTGAAGATGACATATCTCCAGTTTTCATCTCAAACAAAACACTAACGCTCCGTAAACTCTACTTATCGTATGCAAACTCCAGACTGACAAACAAAGAAGAGGTCAGCAAGGTGTGCATCCTCATGTCTGAGAGAGGAATTGAATGAAGAATAATGGAACCAGACAGAAACCTGCCTGGGCCTTCATGTCCCAGCATGCCTAACTCCAGCGTGAGGCTGAACAATAGCCTCTGTGCTGCCACACAAAGCTTCATCAGAGAGCAGGAGAATGCTTGGATGGATCCAGAAGAACAATATCACAGGCTGCTTTGATCCCACCGGATCACTTCATACAGACAGCGTTATGTGGGAGGCTACCATAATCATACAACTCAATCCACATGGAGTGAAAAGAGAAACAATGATGCTTATTGAAAAGCTGTAACCATCCAGATAGCTCCGGTCATCTAACTAACCATGATCAATGTTTCTCAAACAGCATCTCTGTGTAGTACGTGACGTATTCACTCTGTCCTAGTGAGTGAGTGAGTGAGTGAGTGAGTGAGTGAGTGAGTGAGTGAGTGAGTGAGTGAGTGAGTGAGTGAGTGAGTGAGTGAGTGAGTGAGTGAGTGAGTGAGTGAGTGAGTGAGTGTGTGTGTGTGAGGAGCTCCACGGATTGGTCCATTTGGACCTGGGTATGGTCACGTCACTGTACTCAGGAAGAAATAAATGGAAAGAGAGAAATCCCCAACGAGGCGTTCTGGGGCAGCACAGACGGGTCTTCCCTGTGTTAGAGGTTTACTCCCTACAGGGTGTACTTTGAGGGTTTGTGACTCTGCAGACCGTTTACATGCAGAACAAGCTACAAAACAACAAGGGGACGGGTAAGAACCAGAAAAGCAGGACATGGGACCTTTAAAGTGGTGCTACTCCTTTGGGATGATGCATGTCACATGTGTGTCCTTCAGCACATGCAGCAGACCATGTGATGCAGCCGTGTGTTAAAGACAAAGTACACTGCGCAGTTCACCGGGTGCGTTGCTGTGTCCCTGCACTGTGAATACCAGAGGCCTCTGGTCCGTATATCCCAGCACCCCCAGCATGACGGGCCAGGACTATTCTAGCATGGATCAGAGTGAAAAGCTAACAAATGTTCCAGTGGATGGATGGAGACATTTGAAAGGCCTCTCTGACTAAGCTGAAACAATTATAGTGAAAAGAGGCTTCCTTTATGTTCCCGCCGCAACAACTGATCCCAACCAAAACAAAAGCACCCTGGCTCTAATCCTGACTTTAGCTCCTGAGTCTCTCACTCAAGTTGTATTTATGGCACACAATGAGATCAGGGTGGGTGACGACAAGCAACTTATCGCTTTAAAAATAGCCTTAACACAATTGGGTTAGCTTGTATAGCTGCTTGAATACATACTCTGGTGCAGGTTTAACACTGACAGTAAGAACAGGAGGGAAGCTTACCACAGCTTAATGAACACAAGCTGTTGCATATCCCATCACACAACCTTTCACTCACTTCAGTTAAATACGGCATCTGAGTCTGACGCATAAAGAGGGTTTGGAAAGACCGCGACTCACCTTTTGGGATGATAAATAAAATGAATTGCTGCAAGGTCATCTTTAGTCATTGTGTCATACCTTCAGTGTTTCAATGGTTCTCTTGATGAATGTCAATGGACACAAAGAGGGATAACTTTGGAGGTGGGTCTGACAGTGATTTTTTTTAGGTCTTCTTGACATTTGCCAAGCACAGAAAGAGACGCCACCATTTCATCTAAGACTCCTGCCAGGCCCGCAGTGAGCCGGCACGGGGCAGCACTTGATGTTCAATAAAACCTCCCAATAAACTAAACCATATTGACATCCAAAGAGTGTCTGCTTTCAAATGCCTCAGAGCTAAGTGGATATTTACTGGTAGATACAACTAAGTATTGTTTACTTTCATGAAACTTAAACAGATGCCTCAGAAGGAACTAAAGAGTAGTTACCTGCAGCTCCAGTGGAGCGATACACACTGTGTATTTACAGGGCTCTGCTGAAGGCATGGCTGTGGAGGCTGCACTGACAGAGAACTGAAGCTTCTCCCCGACCACACTGCAGCAAGCGGCCTGTTGGGAAGACAAGGTGAGGCATGAGAGTTACATAAATACACTTAGAATGCTGGAGCTAAAGCAGGGACAGCGTTGTAGACTTGCATGTAGTTATTCTATGTAACAAGAAAACATATCCAACAGCGAGGAAACCAGAATTTGTAATAAGCTATTGTAAAAGTGCTGTTTTCCTATCCACATGTAAAAGGAACTAGAAGGATTTATTGATACTAAGGGCTGTAGAGAAAAGTTTGGAGCTTTTTCCATTAACGTTGAAGTTCAAATTCTCAATGAACACTTGAATGCTGTGCTGTCTTTGTATTTACTTGAATGTGTGAATTCATTCAGTTGGGTAGGTAAGCTTGGGATGGATATATGAAATATATACATACAAAAAACTAGAGACTCTTTCCAGTGAAAGTAGCTTGCCGCAATAGCTCCAAGATTGCTATATCTAGTTTGTAGGTCGCCAAGTTGCATCATTGACAGTTCGTCTCGTAAAGCCTCTAAAGCTCTGCAACAAAAGGATCTTTATGAATGTAAATACTATACATGGTAATGCAGCAGGGCAGAGTGCGATGAGGCAGGCAGGCAGAACCAGATCTATATCTAAATATTTGTCGATCAATATTAGGCTACACTAATATAAGTATTATGATATTACTGCAATAATATTCCAGTGGTGGCTGCTTAAGGTTGTTTCTGGCTCGTTTGATCCAAACATTGTCCAAAGCTCAACATTAATGTAATGTAAGAATTCTCAAAATGTACAATATGTTTTGATCCAACACAATATTCTGATTCAATCCATATATGTTAGGGTTATTTTAAACAACATTTTCACCACAATAAATAGACTGCCTTCTCTCCAGCTCACTGCACACAAAGGGGGGGGCATCTGTATTAACGGGTCAGTCTGTAAGCACTCTAACAGCACCATAAATTACATTTAAACAACCACAAAAAAACAATGATTGTTTCCGATATTGATTTAACGAGATGCTGTTATAACATGGAAACAGCTTAATTTAAAAAAGGACACTGGGTACAGCCCTGTAATACATGTGTTCCGGGTGTATATAGTCTTACGCAAGAAACACATAGCATGAACAGACTGCAACAAAACCAGTCTAACAAAACAGACTTCTGCTAAACTGGCGCAGAAGCAAAGCATCTGCCTTCGATGAGGTTCACACAGAGCTGGGGAAGGGAGAACATCTGTGATCAGAACATTCAATAAACCCTTTTCACTGCAAAGGAATGTGTCTGTAATGGAGTTAATAATAAAACAGCTTTAAAGTGTCCTCGAAGTATTTAAAACATTCATTGTGATTTGAGTGGAAGATGGGTGTGTGTGTACAGTTGGGTATTACATCACTGTGAGGGGAAACCTAAGCATAAACAAAGGTGCTGCTGCATTCCTGTCTGCTGCTCCTGCTCCTCCTCCTCACAGCTATGTAAGCTGATGCTGCTTTTCACACACACACACACACACACACACACACACACACACACACACACACACACACACACACACACACACACACACACACACACACACACACACACACACACACACCACACACACACACACACACACACACACACACACACACACACACACACACACACACACACACACACACACACACACACACACACACACACACACACACACACACACACACACACACACACACACACACACACACACACACACACACACACACACACACGCTCATTAACTCCCTGCAGTCCCCAGCACCTGGTATTCCGCTCCATAACATGATGGCCACAAAGAAAGAAACGGCTGAGTTTGCATTGGGATTCCTGCAAAGCCAATCAGAACAGCAACACAGCAAGTCCCTGGTATCTGAACCGTCAGAAAATAAAAGCCCTCGCTGGCAGCTTGTTTTGCACACAGTCCGCAGCAGGTTGGAACATTATCTGAATGACGGAAGCATCAGACAAGTTCTTCAAATCTTTTTTAAGCAGGGGAATTCATTTATAGTGTCGCTGGAGTTTTGAGTGAGCGTGTGGACACATGAAAAAAGCTATGCCGATTAATTAGCAGGTTACTGAGGGAAGTGTTTGCACAGAAAGTAACCAAAGGCAGGAGGTGGTGCTAGTTTAAATGCAGCACTGGTGGAGCGTTTCCACTCAATGTGATACGGAGAGATTGACTTGAAGAATTTCTTTTGTATTTGACTATACAAACAAGGAAATGAAACACACGTAAGTGTCTGCTTCTTTAACCCAGGTGAATGCTGAAGTTGCCATGAAAACAGAATCCAATGTGTTCGGTGGTTTGGAGGAAGGGCACGCAACACTCAATATAATAATGAATGCCGTTATCTCCCAGAAAAAGCCCTTATGTATTACTAAAACAAAGGGTCAGTTTACCTTTCTTCCTGCAGACTTCTGAAAGCTGGATACTTGGCTGACCATTAGTTCTGACGCCTCAAGGTCATCATCTTCGAATGTTAACAGAACAGGACCCTGATGAGGAAGAGGACAGACACATTCAAACAACAGCACAGGGGAAGAAAATAAAGTTGCTGCAATCAAATGAGCAATGATCAGGGCTGTGAAGCATCACATTGCAGTGCATAATGTTCCCACGTGACAACACCTAGGAACAGGAACACAGCAGGGTGGTGCATGAAGGTGCAAATGGTACAATGCTGTCATTAAAAAGAAGCCAGGATAATGGGAGATTGATGACGTCCACTTTGAAACAGATGTCAAATATCGTCCAGTCTAGTCGGTGTGTATATGTAAACCTTTGAATCTTGAATCTTGAATCAAAGGACGGGGGAGATTCTATTGCTGGGTCCTCACTACCCATGTGAGAGGATACATGAGATACAGTCACATCCTATGCAAAGTGCACCTTCTTTATGGGAGTCCCCTGCCTGCCACAGAGAGTGGTGGCTGGCTGATCATGACACTTACCCCACTCTTCTTCGATTGGTCATTCAATGCCCTGCACCAAGCTCCTCTCCACTGACTCTTCCAGCTCCTCTGTGACAGCGCCCATCCCAGCAGAGCCCCGGCTTCCTCCTTCGCCGCATTGTCCCCTGCTGCTGTCTGCCTGTCCCCTACACCCCGACGCTGGACATACTGTACGAAATACAGTATCAAAGTACCGAGGGATGCGAAGAAAAGCGTGACCATGCATAACCACTGCGGGTCCTCCAAACCGAGAAATGAACCGGAACTTTCGGAGTCGGACATTCTTTGCAAATGAAAGCGATGATCGCAGTTTAACACACCTCCTCGGAGAAATATCCTGGCAACCTCATAGACCATTCGGTCGGGGAATCAGTGAAATAAATCTCCCACAGCTGATATCACCACGGATCTCAGCCCCCACAACGCACTATGCATATTGTGATTCATGTTGCAGTGCCCCATAATAGCTTTTAAAAGCCGTATATATGTCCCAAGTCTGTGCACGGTGTTTAAAATAATTATGTCATTGTCCTATACCTAGACCACAGTTTCGGTTCAAAATAAACGTAGAGAACAGCACACTCTCCTTCTCCCATTCAGTGTGGTTGTTAGCTTAGTTAGCTAATCTTCGATACGCTTCGCTTAACTAGCTATTCTTCATTAGCTATGGAGTCGCCAAAGTTTTTAAACAGGAACTATTTCCGAAGTCTCAAGTTAAACTCCGCCGCACGATATCCAGATATAGAACCAGAGTCCCGGGTAAACATCCTGAAAGCGGAGCAGTGCAGTTGTTGCCGCTGGACTCACTTTGCGGCTCGGTATGACTGTACAAACTAGTTGACGTTTCTAAACGGATATGTGGCACAAACTGTAAGTCCCAGAATGCAATGCGACTGTTTGCGAGAGTTTGTTGTTGTCCGGTCGTTGTGCGAAAATAAGCCTATTTTCCAACTGCAGACACCTCGTGGTAACGTTTATTCCAACTAGAAACGCCTATTTGAGCTGTATAACCCTAAATTAAATCTCACTTAAAAGAGGCCGTTAAGAAAGAAAAAAACTATTCAGTTACTACTTCAGTATTCTGAACCTCGTGACTTGCCGTAGATTGTCCTACTGTCATCATTACCACATCTTGCTGCCCCATTTGTTAGCAAACAACTAGCTAGCTTTTATTACAATATCCCAGTCGTCCGTTCGCACACGTGGCATTTATAGTTAGCTTAGCCGTTATGAAAACTAATATTTTGTGTTTTAATGCAGTGTAATTCAGCGTGAGGGATAGGCGCCGCCCATCTGTAGAGGTAAACAAAGTGTATCTTCGTCATTCACCGAGCATAATCAAGCTCGGACACAGGAGCCATCATTTGTCGTCGTCAGTAAATGGAAATACTTATTAATTAGCTATGAATTGCCGCTCAGAGGTTCTTGAAGTAACAGTGGAGGCGAGGCAGGTGGAAGAAGCTATGCTGGCTTTGTTGCACACCATTTTACTGCATCGCAGCTCCGGGAAGTTTCACTACAAAAAGGAGGGCACCTACTCCATAGGTACCGTGGGCACACTTGACATCGACTGCGACTTCATCGACTTCACCTTCGTCCGAGTGTCCTCCGAAGAGCTGGACAGAGTGATCAGTAAAGCTGTGTCTGAGTTTAAGGTAATTGGTGGTTCAAATGTCTGATTGTTGCCTGTAATGCTTGGGCAGGCCTGTTACATGTTTGACGATTGTCTCACATGCTTTTGTTACAGGACGCTTTGAGCAACACTGGCAGCGATGGCATGGGGCAAATCTCCCTGGAGTTTTACCAGAAGAAGAAGTCTCGCTGGCCTTTTTCTGACGAATGTATTCCCTGGGAAGTGTGGAGCATCAAGGTCAACGTTGTGAACCTGGCCAATGAGCAGGAGAGGCAGATCTGCAGGGAGAAAGTGGGAGAGAAGCTTGGCGAGAAGGTGATCAATGTTATAGAGGTCATAAACCGACATGAATACCTGCCGAAGATGCCCACCCAGTCTGAAGTGGACAATGTTTTCGACACCAGTCTCAAAGATGTCCAGCCGTATCTTTATAAAATCACCTACCAGATCACAGACTGTCTGGGCACCTCCGTCAGCACTACAGTGAGAAGGCTTCTCAAAGACACCCTGTCACTGTGAGGAGGCTCCAAGACACAGAGGAACATCTGTATATACAGTTATGCCTGCAACTCTTTTTATGACCAAAAACACGATTTAAAAGCTCTACTGCTGCTACAATAAAGTAGTGTCAGTGTAACCTGCTAATCTTATACCTTCCGATGTCTCTGCTGTGGTTTCAGTATAGCTTATACCTTTTAGGCTTTTTGATTATGTATTGTCGATTGAAAAACATATTTGGATGTTTGCAAGCTTTCCAAAGTACCTGACAACATCTATAAAAGCAACTTTAACACAGTAGCAAATGAGTCTAACTATCAATTGAATTCTTATTTTCTTCGAGTTGTGTTGTCGATGCCAATCTGTAAATTATTGTTAATCTTTCAAAATAAATGTTGTTCATTGTAGCTGATGGTTATTATGGTCAACAATGATAACAAACTAAATAAGGATGTAACCATGTCCCAACCTGTGAGATGAAAACAACTGCTGGCAAAGAGAAAGTCATATATTATAAATTATAAAATCAAATCTGACTTTTTGAGCAGATTTCCTCATCCATGTGAACACTTCCTGTCTGCACACAGTTTCATTGAGAGTGACCTGACACATGGAGAGGACAGGATTTCCAGTTTGCAATGTTTCCAAATAAAAGCAATCCCCTTCTAGGTTCACTCCCACAGCTGGTCACTGTGGCCCTGAGCTTTAAAAACATCCCGAGCTCAGGCTCCCCTGCCAACAGGATACCGTGTGTGTCCGTTTTTAAAATGACACACATGGATACAACAAGGGGTTTCCCCCTCAGTCACATTGAAGAAACCGAGAACTGACTTCAATATGAATATATGTTAAATATATAAAATGATGCAATAATCAATCATACATATATTTGATAAAAGAAAAACGAATCACCTAATTATAGAAGGTATTTTTTGTATAAATGTAGGAATATATTACAAATAATGTATTTGTGTGTATCACTATATCCAAGGCCCATTACATTTATGATCATCAATACTGTACATGGGGCCCTGTATCTGCTTTGAAGTACGAAGACGATGCAGTCAATCCAGAAAGTGAACGGTGCGTCGGGGTAAAAGGCACATCAAGCTCCAATGCGTCCATTTCAAATAGGACACAGTTAAGTGGCACGAGAGAAGCTCATTGGTGGATAGAAAGAGCCCTGTGAATGTGTGACAGGGCTTGAAATAAGTTGTGAGTGAGTCGCAGTGTAGTCGACTGAATGATTTCAATACCACAAATGGTTGTATATATACTCCATTGTTACTCTTTATTACAGATTTAAAGCACAGGAACTGTAGAAAAACCTAAACACAAAACAGCTGCAAGTTTTCAAAAGCAACAATAATGCAACCAATGCTGATACAAATATTCATTATTGCAGTGAGAGCACAGGAATACTAAAAAGATTACACTTTTGTTTACTAACAAAATTGGTACAAAATCGAGAATATAAACACTTCCATGTACACAATTCTAATCATTCCTGTGACACTTTCACAAAGTGTTATCACAAGAAAACAAGAGCACTATTATCAATACAGAACTTCTTCAAAAGAACGTAACATCACAATGCAGCTGGTGTCGCTCATTCCCAGTGTGCCAGTGAGCACTCTTTGAAGGCCACATCTCCCAACATGTAGCAATCTGAATCATTGATGACAAAGGTCTAATCCATCAAGCCAAAGCAGAACTATATACTTGTACAAGAATACAATCAACACGACCTTTAATAATAATCTATATGAAGCAGGAACACTTTTTTACCATTCATAGAATAAAACATTTGCTTTCTCATGCTTCCCTCATTTTGAAAAGTCATCATTTGAAACTATTGTGCTTTCATATAAACATATGGAACACGTGTTGTTCAAGTTGCATAAGGCCATGGAAGCATTGTGGCGCTTCTTAACGACCGTCCTGTCGGGGCAGGGCGGTGGGGAACTTCGTGGACAATGTCTAATAAATAACACATTGAAATAGTTGACCTATTTCTTTGAGTTCAACATTCTTTGCATTACTATAGTGCAGTGTGCCATTATTTGAAAAGTGTGCTCGCTATAAATATTTCAGATTGAGTCTAGTTTTTAAGGTTTATCAGACACATTTAAAGTGCTTTACAGTCATTTACTAAAAAACACTTCTTTGTGGCGGATGATTGCACTCTCTCATTTATTTGTATACACAAATATAATTCATCAGGCTAGGAGGATAAATGAGTACTGCATGAAACTGTATCTGCGTACTGACGGCAGCGATCAGAGGTGCATGTGTTTGATATATAGTTTGTAATAGAACTTGTTGTTATACAAAAGTTCCTATTCAATCTGCCTATCACACAACATGACGCAAAGGCATTGTGAAGCTGAAGTATGAGAGAAGGAATGCTAAGTATGAAAACAAAAGAGTTAGTGGGCCTATTTATCACGTCTACGTTTGTAACCTTGAACCTCCGTCAGTGAAACGACCCGAGCAAACATGTTGGACTACATCCCCCGTTTACAGAATCAAACTGTTTGACAAAGTGCATATTCAAAACATTATTGAGGCCACCAATATTATCACTCACACCAAGAGATATATCTGATACAAAGCAATACGCATCACTGTTCAAATCACTGCAGCCTCCAACACTTTAAAGCACTTTCTCCACTCTGAGGAAACAATGTATTTAGTTGTCACTGTACCTTTGAGTCAAAAGTGG
Organism: Pseudochaenichthys georgianus; assembly: GCF_902827115.2. Taxonomy (NCBI): domain Eukaryota; kingdom Metazoa; phylum Chordata; class Actinopteri; order Perciformes; family Channichthyidae; genus Pseudochaenichthys; species Pseudochaenichthys georgianus. The sequence continues at coordinate 36,393,059 of NC_047516.1, forward strand.
TACAAGGCCTGTGGGGGTGCCGTGTTTTCTCAAAACACCTAGATAGATAAATACAAATAGACAACTAAAACAGGTTTCAAATAGAGAAATGCTTATTTTGAAAAGGAAAATAAACAAGTTAATAATCTCATCTCCGAGAAGAATCTAGCACTTGATTGCACATTCACGTTTACACCTCTAATGAACATGGCCACTGTTATATATAGGAGGCAAGCAAATACGCTATACATTCGAAGTCTTCCTTGTGTAGGCTGAGGTGTGTTAATATTCCAAGTATTGTGTCTCTAGAGAAATGCACGACTGTAGCCTGTGTGAGGCTTACACGTGGCTATGACTCTGCTCGTGGCTCCAGAGACTGAAGGCTGTCTTGAAGGTCCTGTGACAGAGTTTACACATGTACTGCCTTTTAAAGGTCAGGGCGGAGAGGGATGGAGCATGGTAAAAGAGTGTGTCTGATTCCTGAGGGCCACTGGGACTCTCCGTGCTGTTGGACCTGGACAGAGCGGGGCTGTGGCTGCTGGCTTGCCGCTCCAGTTCAGGCCTCTTCGTCTTGTTTACTGACGAGCTACAGGGCTCCGGGCTGCTGGTCTCCTCGGCCATTACTGCAGCCGCTGGCGCCGTCTGGCTGGATGTGAGCACGGAGGCCTGCGGGGAGGGGTGGTCAGAGTTCTGAGGGGTGGTGGGAGGTGATGGAGACAGAGGTGAGGGGTCTCTGTCCATCTCTTTGGCCTCGGGCTCGATAGAAGTCGACATGTGGGACTGGAAGTGGCTCCAAAGGCGGAAGTTGGTCCTGAAGGCTTTGTTGCAGATGTGACAGATGAACGGTTTGATGTGGCATAGCAGCTCCTGGTGGCGTTCCAGGTCTTTGCGAGAGCTAAACAGACTTCCGCATTTCTCGCATGGCCACACGCCGGGTTCCTCCAGCCCACCTTTGGCGGATTCGGAGTTTTCCATCTCACTCACAGCCTCCTCTAAGGGCTCTTCTTTCACCACCAGCTTGCCATGGTGGCCCATGCTCAGGTCCTCAGGCACATAGGAGGAGGAGTCTGAGTCGTACATGGGTGGACCTGAGGAGTCGCTGTACGTGATGATCTCTCTGGAGCTCCCGGGTGCGAGAGGCTCGTCACTGTAGTGCTCCTCTCTGAGCATTTCAGACGCCCCTTCATGGTTCCCTTGCTGCTTCAGCTGAAGCTGCTCTTCGACTGTCATCATGTTGTGGTTGTGAACCTCCACCTGGTGGCGCCATATGCTGAAGGAGGACTTGAAAGTCCGCATGCATTCCAGGCACGTCAGTTTTTTGTACTTACAATGTGCCTCGTGGTCCTTCTTGACCGTTGGACTTGAGAATCGGAGGCCGCAGTAGGGGCATACAGTCGCATGTCGGCAGCCCCTCTCATGGTCGCCCTGCTCAAAGAGAGAAGACAGCTTCACATTACAGAGTCTACAGGAGTAGCCACCAGCATCCGTGTCCTGCTGCTCCATGTTCTCCTCCTGTTCCTGGTAGAGGAGGCTCTCGTTTGCGGTTTCCTGGTCTGCTTTTTCAGCAGGATGTGTCCTTAAATGCTGTCTGTACTGAGACTGGAACATGAATACTTTCCCGCAGTAAGGACATATGAAGTTGGGTCTTGATCTCTTTTTGGTGAGTGCAGAAGATTGCAAACCCTGCTTATTCCTCTTTAATTTCCAAAGCAAGGCTTTCTTTATTTCCCTTTCTCGCACAATATCTATTAACTTCTTTTGAAATTTCTCATCTAGCACAGAGGAGCTGGAGGACGAGGCGGGGTTTTGAACTATGCCATGCTGAGTTTGGCAGTGAGTCCACACTTTGAAGTTTGTATGGAAGCGTTTGTGGCAGATTTCGCAAGCATACGGCTTTTCGGGGTTGTGATACATATTAACATGACGATGTAGTCCAGCACTCGACCGGAACACCTTTAAACAATTCCAGCATTTAAAAATCTTGTTCTCAGGCGGCTCTCCAAGGTTTTCATTCGAGTCACCGCCGGCACTCTGAGGTACTGTTTCTGACATGTTCTCATCCAGTGAAAGGGTATGTTCTTTAAATATTTTGCCTTTCTTAAATGGGTACCTTCTGTTATCTGGCCTGTCCTTTCTTTTCCCAAAAGGATTGAAGTCTGGCCGGGAGCCTTGATCGTAATTTGTTTGCAAGTCTTTGAGATTACCTTGCAAAGCATCTCCAACTGTGATTCGGACAATGTCCATGAGGTCAGGGAGGGGGCTGCTGGGCTCAGCTTTCACACTGACCTCTCGTTCTACCTGAGATTTGTCTTCATACCTGCTGGGGAACTTTGACCTGAGAACCAGGGGAGATGTTCGTTTGGAATTGCCATTGTAAGCAGATGTCTCTAGCCCAGATGGTTTTGACGCCATTTTAACAACTGATTGTTCACGATTCTGCAGCTCCTTGAGCTCCAGTGTTGGTGAGAAGACTGGAACAGGGCTGTCCATGGATAATGATCTGCGGAGTAGGCTTTTTATCAGCGGCCCACTCCTGTCTATGGTCTGGCTTGGCTCAGAAGCCTGACCCTGAAAGGGCACTTTGGTGTGATAGTGGGGCTCCAGCTCCTCGTGCTCCTCTTTAGTGTCCGGGTCAGTGGCCGACTGCAGCCTGATGTGCTCAGCATCACTGAAGGACACTGATGATGTCAGCTGGGGACGAACAGATGTGACGTGTGTTGGATTCCCTTTTAAAATGGAGGTGTATGGGTACATTGACTTCCTTTCAGCAGCTTCACTCTGTTCACATGCTTTCCCGCTGATGGATTCAGATGTTCTGACTGATTCATACAGGTTGTGTACTGATGGAGGATGGGCTGACTCTCGAGTAGAATTTGCAGAAGATGATCTCTCATTATTTGAGCGAGAGGGATTGATGGTGTCATTCCGGACCCGACGCACAATGACACTCCTTGTCTGGACATCATTCTCATCCCCTTCTGTGAAGGAAAGCCTTTTTCTTGACACACAGTAGGATGCATGTGGCCTTGTTGACACAATGTTGGTGAGGAAAGGGATTCCAAGACTGTAGCCTAGCTCTTGAATGGCTACCAAGCTGCCTTTGTCCACAAAAAGTGAGGAGGAGTAAATGTAATTCAGAACTATCTCGAAGGCGTCAGGCTCACAGAAGTCCAGGTTTACAACTTTCAGCGACACTGCGTCCATCCGTGTGAACAGGGACTGGAAATACTCACTGGTGGCAGCCAGAACACTCTTATGGGCCTGGTACTTCTGGTCTGCCACAACCAGGACTACGTCACACATCTGGCCCCGCAGACGCTGCTCATTCAGGACCCCTAACACTGAGAGGGCATGGGAGGGATTGCTGTAATGCACGAGGCTCTCCATGGCTGAAAGACAAGACAAGAGGATTAGCTTTAAACACAGGAATGTCCACACAAGAGAGCATCATTTAGCACGAGACAGGCACATGATGTACGCCTGTGTCTATTGCTCTTGGATTTTAACACCATTGCTGTCTATCTTTACTTACATCATAGTCTCCAAGTGTATGATTTAGCCTTTTATTTTTGATTATTATTATTACATTTTTGCAATGTGTAATTTGACACTTTGCGATAACTTTGTTTGGTCTGTTTTTAGTCTAACAAGCGATTGTATATTGTTTTTCTGTAAGTTGAAGGCTTTGGAAATGTTTCTTTTGACTTGTTGATGGTCACCTGGGCTATACTGTACACAGCTCGTTTATAGGCATATCATGGTACTGTAGCAGTATGAAAATGCTGCTCTGCTTATTTTGAAGTTCTTTACTTCTCAGATAAACATTGTGCATCATTTTTGAAGGATTAGAACACTGAGGGTCTGCCATAACTTTAGAATCCTTCAGAGCGAGTCTCCTCTCCTCTCTGTTGGAACTTCAAGTTTCCTCAATGAGTACATTTGTAAAACTTGTGTCTTTGTAAAAACTATTTTTAGGATTGTATGCACATTCAAATAAAGTGTTTTAAAGGGCTACAAAACTGTTCATAAAACATCAGCATCGTCACAAAATTGTTACTCTAAACATCTGCATCGGCTGAGAAATTAGACATTGTTACAGTACATGTTTCTGATAATACTATACTAATTCGAGAATATTGACATCAATGTAGTTGCAGAGGTGGGAGAAGTACTCAGATCTTGTACTCAAGTAAAAGTAGAAGTACCAGAGTGTAGGAACACTCTGTAACAAGTAAAAGTTACAGAGTGTAAAAGTAAGTAAATGCGTTCAAAAGTATTAGCATCCCAATATACTAAAAGTACTCACTCCGCAGATTTGGTCCATTTCAGAATAATATATATGATATGTTTTATAATTATTGATCATTAAAGTGTTATTGGTAAAGGTGCAGCTAGTTTGAATGACTTTGTAGGGCTCAACATTATAAATGTTAAATTAAATGAAACACTTCGGGCCGGCTGACCACTTGCCCGCTCGGGCCACTAAAAATATTGCTTAAAGAAAAGAAAAGAAAACAGTAAGACATAAATTCACATTGTCCTGTGGTATTGGTATTTTGACAAGCAGTTTTGTTAAATGGTTTCTTTAATTAGAGCTACAACATAGCGATTGGTGAGGCGGATGTCGTAATTGGATGAAAGGCAGAGAGCTGTTTGCTGCTGACTTTTCGCGGGACCTAACCATTCGCCAAAATGTTTCTAAAATGTTGCAGCTCCGCTGCAACTCTTACTACATTTAAATCCAGGCTCAAGACTTTTATTTTTGCCGCTGCTTTTAATTGAACTTTTCATATCTTAAATTGCACTGTAACTTTTATTCATGTATATTTTACATTTCATTTTATTATCTTTGCTTTTGAATGACTGTTTTTAAATGCCATTTTCTTAATGTCTTTCATTTTTGTAAAGCACTGAATTGCCTTGTGTTGAAAGGTGCTATATAAATAAACTTGCCTTGCCTAAAACCACAGGTAACAGGCCAAATGCCTGACTTGATGGCGAATTATCTGTCGCCATTCCAACAGCATTTGATGACACCCCATAATACGCTTAGATGCGTTGATGGCTGCATCGTTACCAAACCTGTGAAGTTTTGGGCCGTTTCGAGCATTTTCACTGAAGTTATGAGAAAACCGTGTTTCATGGCGAGCATTGTGTTGCCATGGCAACGGCATTTGAATAAATCTCAAAACTGTCCCGTAGATGTCTTCACGGCTGGACTGTTAGCACACATGTGAAGTTTGAGCACTTTTTGAACATTTTCATAGGAGTTATAGCGACATCGTGTTTTATGGCGAGGGATGCGTTTCCATGGCAACAGCCAATGGTGAGATCTCAGATTTGGCGTAGAGCTGTTGAGGCATGGACCGGTGATATACAAGCGAAGTTTGGGGGGCGATCGGACCGTGTCCATTGGAGTTACAGCGACATCGTGTTTTATGGCGAGGGATGTGTTTCCATGGAAACGGCATATGATGACACCCCATAATTGACATAGAGCTGTTGAGGGCAGGACCATTAACCTTTATCTGAAGTCTGCTGCACTGAGCATGTCAGTTGGAGTGATGACATCATCGTGTTCCATGACAGGTGTTTATATTTTAGCTAACGATGTGTCCAGAGATCAAAGGTTTCCATGTTTTTTTCTTCTAAATTAAATCTGTCCTCCACTCTAGCTGTGACACATCACGCACTCTAAAATCTGAAGAAGGCCTCTTTACCAAGGTCTAATATCTGTAAAAGTACGAATCAGATTTAAAAGTTGTGTCTGAGGTTTCTGAATGAAAGTATGAATGAACAGTTAGCAGTTGAAGTTGCATGAAGATTGTTCAAGTCTAGAGAGTTTCTCTATATTAAAAATGTGATGAATTATGGGATGTATCTCTGGAATTATGAAATATTATGAATGATAAAAGTAATAGCCATCGATTCCCGACCGAGCTGAACGGTTTGATGTTTGAACGGAGTTTCTGCGATGTGGAATGTGGGAGAAGAAGAGGTGCAAAATAACCCGGCGGAATAATAAAGAATTTCGTACGTAGCATAACAGATAGTTGGAAAAAAAATAGGTAGGTGCCCATCACTTATAATCTGGCAAATTAAAGCGTTTCATTATCCAGTAATAAGACATCAATTGCCTCAAGGCATTGTGTGCAACGCCTCTAGCAGGAGCATCTGGTGCTAATTATCTAAAGATACGACACTTCTTAAGAAGTTTATTTTGAAAGTGCTGACCGGAAGTCGCGCTACTTATTTTGACACTTACTAAAAATAGGCTGTGGGCAGAAGCTTCATTCATTCATCAAAACGAACTAGACTCGACTGTCTATTCAGTACAATTTAAACGTTAAAAGAACAGCTAATTTAACTTCTGTCCGTATTCTATGAGGAATTCTTGGAGTGAGGCTTTCATAATTATATCATACATGAGACGTGGCTCTATTTCTCATGACACATAACTTCTTCAACCGAAATTCCACTTTCAATTCAGAAAACAGTCACGAGTTTCTCATTATGTGTGGGGGTGAATGACCATAAAACGGTTCCGCCGCCACTCTATCTAATCAGGTGGGGGGGAAGTTGAACACGTTTCAATGGACTCCTCCGCGGTAATCCCGCAATGAAAATACAGTCGGTGCAGACAGAAAAACTGTTGAGTTTAGGGGGAGTGTATTCAAGCCCGGGTGGAAGTGGTGTTTTTTATTGTTAACGATTCAACCCTGCGTGACATGGCGTAGTTGTTGGCTGCAGAATATGTGTTCAGGTCTTACAGCAGCACAAGCCCCCTTTCGAGTTACGTCAGGGAGGAAAAGGAAAATGCTTCTCCTTAACAGCACTCTACCAACTATGCTATAACATGCCTACTAATTCTGTTTAAAGGTAAATTATGTAGTCTATCTACACTTACCCTGCCCGTCGTCAATTAGGTCTTTCCTCCGCACAGCCGTGACTTTATTCAGTGTTGTTGTGTAGATTTCGGTGCGCTGGTCGTGATTCCATCCATCTTGAATTTGACGTCATCCCACACCAGGGATGAGGTCATCGCAATGAACGCTCGTCACGTGCACTGCGCTCTGATTGGTTGGTAAAATGACCAGGAGGCGGGACCAATTGAAGACTTGTCACTGAAGCTAATTTAAAGAGATAGATGGTATTTTTCACATTAGCTGTCATCGTCTGTGTTCCTTTCTATGTTTTGTTTTATCATGAGCAAAGGTTTGCAAACTTAAGCTACACTGCAAATTGTAATTGACACTGTTTTACTAGAGCACTGCATTGTAATTATTAATTATAAGCATTGTTGAAACTAAGTATAGGAAGTTTGAAGTCACATGTCTTACAGTAAACAGTGCAAGGGAGGAGCAAGTGGGGACTTAAACAAAAAAAGTAATGTACATTTAAGGGACATATTTTTATGGCAAGTCCATCTTTAGATTTTTAGCAAATCTAAATATACATTTCAAGTCTTTTGTATTAGTCATAAGTACATACTGTAACTACAGTGTAGTTATGACGATGAAAATCGTCGGTCACAGTAATTGTTTTGGGTTACCTATTTTTCTGTATCCAACAACGTGCAGATATAATATGTGCAACTGCACTTTCTCTAAACCCCAATGAAACCAATTAGGCCTGTGATTAAATGGAAGTCATCTTAGCGTAGCAGTAAGTGTGTGTGTCATTACTGGCATCCAGGAGGGACCTGTTGCTATGTTTATGTCCAACAGGTTGGTTCCTGAAAAGCATTGACAGCTACACCCAACCAGGTGGGACAATGCTGAAGAAAAGCAGGACATCGACATAAAACCATGTTCTAATGAGCTGAAGATGATGTTGTGGTGTAACTGTATTTCATTTGTGGACACATTAGTTGACTCAGCTTGTAGCCCTGAACCTCCCTACATGCTCCATCGCATCAACACGTACCCATTCATTATCACCTAATGACTGAAGGACGTTTAATCAAGCACATGTTCACACCTCATTACTATAAAAGGATCAGCATTAAATGAAGGACTTCATTTGCAAAATGTTACATGAAAATATTAAAAATAATACTGAGGACTGTAGTATTTCATCAGATGCAAATGTATATTCATACAAAATGAAAGTCATGACAGAATCCTAACATAGTCTTTTTAAGAACATTTGACAGCCAAAGCATGCTGCTGCTCCATCGTATAACGAGAGAAAACACATGAGAGGAAATGGAAGGAAGCTGTCACTCCTCCTCTCCTGACATTAATGGCTGGTACTGGCCGTGAGCAGCAGTAGAGAGCACTGCCATGGCTACCTGTGGAAACCAAGTCACTAGGGACTTTGTCTCCTCCCATCACATGTCTCTGTCCCTGCCATCATAAACATGTTTACTGACACCCCCGTCAAAAAACACTTATTTATTCTACAAACTAAAACTGAAGCCTGAGTTTCCTTTGTGGAAATCGTGTAAACCAAAGGCTTTTCATTTTGCAATACACTCGCTCATTCACGGCATATGTCGTAGCAATGAAAGGTGTCAAATTATCTAACAATTTAGATTTTCTTGCAAAGCTTAATGTAATTTAACTGCACTGACTGATGATACTCCAGATATTATCATACATATAATACTAACCTGCTGGCTGTCATGATTCTGTAGTCCATTAGGGACTGATGGTGCACCGAGGGGAGGAGAAACACAGCTACAGAGGATGGAGTGTGTGAGAACGCCCTGAACAGTGAGTTAGCATCATCTCAAAGAAAAACATGCACGTACAATGTGGTCCTTAAATACATGGTCGAGATTTTGATCTGTGAAAGATGAGTTGGATGCTCTCCATCTGCGTGGCGACGGCCCTGCTGGCTCTCTGTAGGGGACAGAACACTGAGCATGAAGGTAGGCCTCTATACGCAGATTAACATGCATGTGTTGTACAGAACATATGTATGGGAAATTAACGCTAATTGTTTTTGCCTGCTTTCATTTGTTTTTAAGATGTTTAATGTCACAGATTTAGGCTTGTGTTATACTTAAAGAGCAACTCTAAATCCTTGCAATTAAAAATGCAAAATCGAACGTTATTATGCAGACTTACAAGGAAACTCAGCAGTAAGATTTACATGTTCTTTTTATTCTAGGAAATAGCCTGTCTGCATCTGGCTACCGTCTTTGTACTTATAATGAGACAAGGAATGTGAGTTTACTGGTGATGCACGCGGTCCCCTATACTGTGACGAAGCCCTGTGGGGGCTGGCTCCACTGGAAGACATGTACAGTCACACTTTACAGGATGACCCATGAGACTGAGACCAGGACAGTGAAGCAGCAGGTGACCCGATGCTGCCCCGGCCACGTACAAGTGGGTCGATACTGTGCCCTGCGTGAGTACTGTCATCAGATTACAGAAGAGCAAAAAACGTTGTTAAATTCCAAGTGTCTTCGTTTAATAAAATGTGATAATATAGCATCACACCCTCTAGATAGACGAGTAATGAGAGCTTTCCGCGTGTGGTGCCGTGTGCAAGACGCCAGATGGAGGCACAGAAATTGCAGTGCTCCAAATATGGGGCTGCTAATATATGGCCTGTAACATGTTATTTCCTCTGAATGAAGCTGTAAACAGGAGTGACGAGTTCACTGCCAAGCCAGGATCCTGTCCAACTGCAGATGGGGTGCAGAACAGATCTGAGGGCTGTGAGTGGGACATTGACTGCCCGGGCTGGCAAAAATGCTGTCAGAGTTGCAGTCGTTACGTCTGCAGTGATCCTGCAAGTTAGTTGATCTTTTTCATTATTCGTTTTTCAAGAATGCTTTAGGGGTTATTTTTTTGTTCACAGATTTGAGTTTGAGTTTGAATGAGAAATTAGAAAACAACTGTTGCACTTTATAAAACAAGTATTTTATGTATATGTCCTAATTATCTGGGGATAAACCCCTGACCCCCCCTATACCAAAGAAATAGCCCCGTAGGGTGTGTGATTAATAATTGAAAAGAAAATTCTCTGTGACCCAAATTTTTTTTAATTTCCCCCCAAACTTCTATCTTAAAACCAGGGCAGAATGCAAACATTACTTCATAGGGACGTTACAAACAAAGGGTTTGTTAATTTTCTTTTTGCTGGAGAAAAGGAAGTCTGATATTATCTACAGAGCAGAGTCTTTTTTAAATGTCTTATCCAGCTTTTGACTGCACTTGGATCCTTTAGGCACTGACATATGAACACACTGTTGTGCACTCTTCTTTGTTTGGTGTCAGTCAATTGAGGTTTATTACAAAGTTGTGGAAGTCTTGTTTTAAAAAAAAGAAAAGTGATACATACAAGATTCCTACAGTAATTAATACTTTTCCTACATTCCACTATTGTGTATCCTAATTGAGAACATATGTTTTCTTAATGATTTGAGTGAACTGACCTTTTGAACTCAACTTTCAGACTCAACATATTATTCTGATAATGGAGGCTATCGGTTTAATGCAACAGTGACAGTGAAGACAGATTACCAGCCTCTGGTGTCCACTGACAGAGGACTTCTGGATCACACACGATTGCTCCAGGCGATGGTAATACTGCTGCTAATAACACTGCTTTGACTGCAGCTGTTGGTTCTGCTGCTGCTTATCTGAAGCCAGATACTAATACTTGTTCTACCAATTCTGATTATTAGAACACGACAAAGACTCAAATATATATAAAGGCGTGTACACTGAAAAACTGAAACGACGTTGACTTTAATTAAATGTATTATGTCAACCGATTTCAAGTTGAAAGCAATAATATTAAGTTTAAATAAAAAAAATAAGGTTCAACTTAATATTATTGCTTTCAACAAACCTAATAGAGTTGTGTGAAATCTTTTGAAATAATACATTTAATTAAAGTCAACGTTTCAGTTCTTTCAGTGTGCCCCTTAGTTTTGAGTCATTTTTCTTTACGAAATAAATAATGTTACCCAGATTATATTGTGTATCTCTACCACTAACAGGTGACTGGAGCACTGCAGTCTGACGTTAAGGTTTATTACCTCAGCTCACAGCCTGTGCATCCCTTCAGAACGGCCACCTCCATACTGATCGCCTGCAACTTGACTCTTTCACTGCACACTGTCACGTCGGAGCTGCATCTTCTCCTCAAACACATACAGGAAGTGTCATCTGTAACTGTGGAAGGTGAAGGCGCAGCAGCAGCAAATCTCAGTGAAGATACTCCAGGCTTTCTTTCCTTTGCTTCAGAGAAATGACATTCTTGTTGAGTTGTGAAAGTGATTCATGTTGCAGAGAACACGGTGTTCAGGAAAGAATGACTCAGTCGCACCACAGTTTCCTTCTCCCACCACTTCCATTTGAGTGACAGTCATCTTTCCTGCAACAGCGGAAAATAACACGAGAGCGAGTGCGCACACACACACACACACACACACACACACACACACACACACACACACGCAACCCCACACACACTTTTCATGCTTGATACATTTGCACAAAAGACACAACAACAAGCTTGTCATAACATCAAACATATGAGAGGACAAGGGAATCAATTCAAGTACATTGAAAAAACTGAAATGTTCACTTGAATAAAAGGTATTATGCCAAGATTTCACATAACTGTATAAGTTTAAATACAAAATATGAGGTACAACTTAATTGTATTTCTTTCAACTAACCTAAATCAGTTATGTGATATTTGTTGACATAATACATTTAATTAAAGTCAACGGTTCAGTTTTTTCAGTGAAGCAGTTTCTTCCATGAAACCTTTACAATAGCTTTTCTAAAACAATATACTGTCTGTGTTCATATTGCACAGTTTAAATGTATTTCCTCTTAAGACTCTTGTTTAAAATGTAGTCCAGTGTAACATGTTTGTGTGTGTTTGTAATGCAGATGTGGATGAGTGTGCACTGTCTGCTCTGCGTGGGTGCTCCCCCCACTCAGACTGTAACAACACAGTGGGCTCCTACCTCTGTTCCTGCCACCAAGGATATGTAGATGTGGACCCCAGTAACCCTGGAGCCGATTGCACAGGTTAGACTGTGTGTGTGTTGCATCAAATACACATATCTACTTATCTACAGCAATCCATTGATAAGATTCACAACACCCCTACAGCAGTCACTTGTTACTTTTCTATCCCACAAAGCCCTCCCCTTATATCACACATTTCCCATTACTTTGATACCAGTTACTATGTTTTGTAAAGTGATTTTAACTCCAAAGCCAGACATCAAGCATTCCATATAATGTTACAAAAAGCCACATAAACGGCTGCATTATAATGCGCAAATCCTGATACTTTTTGATTAATGCTATAAATTTTGTTATTATGTTATGGTACTTAAATCATTCAGACATTTCCAAAATAAAGTAAAAAGAAAAGTAGTTTATTTCCGTCTTTACTACAACAAGCATTTTATTTTACTCAGTTATCTTTGATTGTTGGCCAGTTTTAATGTGTTAGATAAATAAATCAGCTTAATTATTATGTTTTACCTCAAATTCAAAGGAGTTAGAGAAAAATCCAACAACCTCCACCAAGAGGGAGCTTGAGTGGCCCGAGGCGAAATCTCCCTGTGAAGCACACAGAAACAACTTCAGCCTCAGATACACCCCCCCCAGCCCCAGTGCAGATTTACAGTGTGATTCCTTATTCTTTGCTAATGTATTCATATAGCTAACTGAGTAAGATATGTATTCTGTGCCTGTGCAATGGCTAAGGACGTTTGTTAACGATTTGATAATGAATGATTAGCTAGAGCTACATTTATCCTTTGGTGATTTTGAGCACGATTCTTGTATTTTTGTGGGCTTATGTTTTCTAGGTTCTAGCTTTATATTCTGATCAGGGTCACATCGTGTGGAAATGTCCTTAGATTCTCTTGCTGAAAGGTGTGACACAGGAAAAAAACACTATCAAGAAATGTGTCATCAAATACAGAAATCCGGTGCTCGGGTGTCATAATACGCAGGTCATTTTTCAAATGTGGTAGATACACAATAGGAGGACACGACATGTGCCAGAGTACTTCCTCAAGCCACTGGAAACTGCTGAACAAGGGAATTCATGTTACATTTAATGTGGGAACATGCTGTCATCACCACTGATGCATTCAAGTCCACCATCAGATGCTTAGATCAACTTGTCTCTTTTCTCCCCAGCTGACGTCAGGGTGACTCCAGAGCCCTGTCTTACCTCTGTTCCACCCATGAACACAACCACAGTCTCAGCTTCCAACAGCACCCAGGAGCATGTGAGGAACATCACTGAGGGTTCCTTCAGCTCCACAGGGACCAGCATGCCTACAGCTCAGAGTAATACAAGCACTGTCGCTTATAATTCATCAAACGCCCCGCAGTGGACAAGTTCTGCACCTTATAGCAGCCTGAGATCAACTGTAGAGTCCCCGCTGCCAACAACCACATGCTGTAAGAAAGGTTTTTCATCTCGAGTTGTGTTAACATCAAAACTCGATTTACTTGATTAAGTCAAACACATTTATGTGTTGCATGTCATTAATTACATCTGTTGTTCAAATTGATCTTTTAGCTGTAGGAAACATTTTGTTTGATATTTTGGAGAATAGGCTTATTCTCCTCCTTCAGAGTAAAATAAGAAGTAACACAATGTAACTCTCGGCCAAGAGGAAATAATTGTATTTCACAATAAATGTCAAATTATTCCCTTAACCACAATGACTGAATGTAACTATACATATCCCCCCCCCCTCTCCACCTCCACCTTCCAGATCCTGCCAATATCACCAGCGTATGGGCAGCTGATGTCACTGGAACCTCCTTTCGTGTCCACTGGTCCAGCCAGTTTCAGACAAACCAGACGTACCAGGTTGACCTAAGCAAAAGGTCAGAGGTCATTCATTCAGGAGTCACCAGTCAGACCATGATGGAGATGAGGGATCTGCAGCCTGGGGTTCTCTACACAGTGGCTGTCACACCCAGCTCCTGCCAACAAGGAATCACCTTAGATATATCAGTCAAGACTGGTAAGAACTGTGCACCAAAAAGAAATAGACTGTTCCAGTAGCTTTGACTTTTGGATCTTTTTTTTAATCATTTACAGTAATGTCATAAAGCTGCAGTTAGGGCATACAATAGCTGTGTGGTGGGAGTTCACAACTTAGATGCAACCACTGGTTACTAACTGGGCATAACGGCCCCTACACACGGCGGCGTGCGTTGAAGCTTGCCGGCCGGCGCGCCTGAAGCTCGACCAACAACCAATCACATGAATCTCCCGCCCCGGACACACAAGCACGCGGTTTGATTGGCTAGAGCTCCTGGCATATGATTCGATTGGCTGGCGCTTCCGTCGAAGCCTCAAAAGTAGAACATTGCTCTACTTTTGAAGCGAGCAACGCGAGCAAAGCGAAGTAGAAACTGAAGGGTGTAAATAACCAAAGACAATCTGCAATGAAAAAGTAAAGCTGATACAAACAACAGATAAACACAAAATTAAAGGGGCAGGCAACGCAATATGAAAAGCAGCAAAACAATACAGGGAACAAATCGGACGGCAGTTGGAACACAGGCAACACAACGCAACCAAAACATCGACAATGAACCCTAAGACTTGGGGATATACACGCAGAAACTAATCATAACGATACAATGCGGCTGGGGGGCAGGCAAAACACAAGGGCAGCAGAATGATTAGACACAGGTGAATAGAATCAGGGGCAAACAATCACAAAAAGGCGGGAAACAGAGGAAGAAGAGAGGAAGTGAAACTAGACAAGACACTAGGAGAGTGTCATAATAAAACAGCAAACAGATAATACAACAACCAAAATCAGGTCCAATGCAGTACTAATGCGATAACATTTCCCTGTAATGACTAATGTGTGGATAACAAAAGAAAATATGTTTTGAAGCATTAGGCCTAGGGCCGGTGAAAGTGCTGACTGTAATGTGCCTCATACCACAAAGACCGCACCTACAGGGTTACTTGGAGAGGGTCCGAGTCCGACCCTTGTCAATTAACTACAGGGGTCCCTCAGGGCTCTGTTCTTGGTCCCCTCCTCTTCTCCTTGTACACAAACTCGCTCGGATCAGTCATTAGCCCGCATGGTTTTTCATACCACTGCTACGCTGACGACACCCAATTAATTCTGTCCTCTCCCCGCTCAGAGACCCAGGTCGTCGCACGCATCTCTGCTTGTCTAGCTGACATCTCTCAGTGGATGTCCGCTCATCATCTCAAGCTCAACCTTGACAAAACTGAACTGCTTTTCCTTCCGGGAAAAGATTGTCCCACTCTTGACCTAACAATCAACATCGGCCCCTCTGTTGTTTCCCCGACTCAGACTGCAAGGAATCTGGGTGTGACCCTAGATAACAACCTGTCCTTCACTGCAAACATCGCTGCTACAACCCGCTGCTGCAGATACACGCTTTACAACATGCGGAGGATACGTCCCCAGCTGACCCAGAAAGCAACGCAGGTTCTGGTCCAGGCTCTCGTCACCTCACGCCTAGACTACTGCAACTCCCTCCTGGCTGGTCTACCTGCATGTGCCATCCGACCTCTGCAGCTCATCCAGAATGCAGCGGCTCGTCTGGTCTTCAACCTTCCTGAATGCTCCCACACCACGCCGCTCCTCCGCTCCCTCCACTGGCTTCCGGTAACTGCTAGGATCCACTTCAAGACAATGGTACTTGCGTACCATGCTGCGAATGGATCTGGCCCTTCCTACATCCAGGACATGGTTAAACCGTACACCCCAGCACGTGCACTCCGCTCTGCATCAACCAAACGGCTCGCTGCACCATCGCTGCGAAGGGGACCCAAGTTCCCATCAGTAAAAACACGTGGGTTTGCTATCCTGGCTCCAAAATGGTGGAATGAGCTCCCCATTGACATCAGGACAGCAGATAGCTTACACACCTTCCGGCGCAGACTGAAAACTCATCTCTTTCGACTCCACTTCGAGCGATAGAACTATTAACAAAGCACTTATATACTAATAAAGGGCTGGCTTATCTAAAGCCAGTTGAGTAGCACTTGAAATGTTTTTGCTCTATGAAACCTGATGTACTTATATGATTCTGTTTTCTTCAAGTTTGTATTTTGTTGGTCGAACGCACTTATTGTAAGTCGCTTTGGATAAAAGCGTCAGCTAAATGCAATGTAATGTAATGTAATGTAAAAGTAAGTCCTTTCTTTATTTGTAGATGCTCAGAAACTCGAAGCCACAACACGACTTACCAACATCGAGTTCTCTGCTGACCTGCAGAACGGCAGCAGCCAGGCCTACCAAAACCTCACTGAGAGTATCACACAGGAGGTAGGTGTGTTACGAGTATTATCCAGGGACAGCTTGTAATCTTTGAATACATTGGAAACATGAACATTTCTATGAATTGCCATAGTTCAATTAAACATGTGTATTGTTTCATCCTCTCCTCTCCTTCCTGTGGGGCTGATGACTTTATCTCCTACAGATCTACCAGTCTCTGTCTCCAGAGATGAAGGCCATGGTGGATTCAGGCCAGATGAGAATCGAGATCACAAGCTTTTCCCAGGGGAGTGTGTTCGTCCACTTTACAATGACCCTCGCCCCCAGTGAAAGCCAAGACATCGCTAATGTGTCCACAGCTCTGCAGTACTCCCTACTGAATAGCACCAAATATACAGTGGATAAAAACAACACAAGCACACATGGTATGTCATCTTTATAATCTCTTATTAACTCTTTCTGAAAGACAAAGGCATTGACTTGAAAATTGACGGAATACCAAAATGGAGTTCTTTTGTGGAAATTGTAGGATTCAACACTTTTGGATCCTACCCCATATCAGGGCCTTATAGACAACCTATGTCGTATCAAAAAAACAACAGAGGTGAAAGAAGTATTCAGATGCTTTACTTGATTAAGAGTAACCATACAATATTGTAAAAACCAAGTAAAAGTCCTGATTTCAAAGTAAAAGTACAAAAGTATCATTATTATTAATATTATCATTATTATTATTAAATATCATTATTATTATTATTATTATTATTATTATTATGTTATTATTGTTACTACATAATCTTTCTGCATCAAGTAGAATGTTACTGTTGGAGACAAGCACATTTCTCATTGTCTATTTTTAAAATATTTAAATAATTTGACTCTTTTGTGACTTAAAGAGTTAGTCCACTAGTTACATTTTTAGAAATGCATTTTGTGAAAATTAGCTAAAACTGTTTAATAAATGTACTGATAAATAAATAAATGTAGTGAAGTAAAGTTACATTATTTCCCTTTTAAATGTAATGGAGTAGAAGTTTAAAGTCGCATTACATGAAAATACTCAGGTAAAGTACAAGTACAAACTAATTGTAATGCATGTCTTTTTTATAGATTTTAATGAGTGTACCATGGGAGAAAATGACTGTTCCCTGTTGGCTACATGTACAAACGCCTGGGCCTCCTACACATGTGTCTGCTTGGATGGATTTATAGACAACAACCCAAAGAGGCCTGGCCGAGCCTGTCACGGTACGCTCCCATAGTGTGGTAGTGGGAAAGATTCATTTTACGATGATTAATATATATTTAGTACCGACAGAATATCTTTGCAGTTTGTAACCTTTGTGTAACCAGGTTTTCTTTTTTTGTGCAGCAATCACAACCACCCCTACTTCAACAACAACCACTGCTACCGCCCCTCCAACAACCATCAATCCTCCAACACCCTCCATTGCTGCCCTAATAACCACTATTGCACCAACAATCACCACTACTGCCCCAACAACTACAACTAGCACCCTTCCAACCACCATTACTGCTCCCACAACCACTCCTATTGCACCAACAACCAAAACTGCCGCCCCTCCAACTACCACTACTGCTCCAACGGCCACCATTACTACTCCCACAACCACCATTCCAACTACCACTGCTCCAACAACCATTACTGCTCCAACACCCGCCATCACTGCCCTAACAACCACTACTACTGCTAATATATACACCACTGCTGCTCCAACGGCCACCATTACTACTCCCACAATCACAACTGTTGCCCCTGCAACAACCATTACTGCTCCTACAACCACTACTACTGCTAATATAACCACCACTGCTGCTCATACAACCACCATTACTGCCGCTGCAATCACCAATACTGCCCCAATATCCACCATGTCTTCTTCTGCAACCACCACTACAGCAGCAACAACCATTACCATAACAACCCCTACTACTGCCCCTGTAATCACCCCTTGTGCTACTGCAATCCCCACTACTGCCCCAACAACTGCCAGTACAACAACGCTTACTGCTGCTACAACCACCCCTAATGCCCTAACAACCATCATGACTGCCCCTGTAATCACCACTTCTGCAATGATATCCATGACATCTACCCCTTCAACCGGTGTTACCAACCCCACTTCCACCATTACAGCTCCTCCATCCACTACTACGACCCTGAGAACTGCTCCCAGTGCCTCTACTCTGGGGGAAATCTCAGTCCAGTGCAGGGTTGCTGCAATAACGGTGACAGTTTCCAGGGCTTTTCTCCTGAGCAACAACATCAGGGAGAGCAGCTTGTACCTGGGCCTGCCTGAATGTGGCGTCAATGGAGGCAACGCCCTGCACGCCCAGCTGACCGTGGCTTGGGATGAGTGTGGCACCAGCCTTATGCATGTGAGTTTTTTGAAAAGTTTTGCATTTAATCAGTGGTTTAAAGTAACTAAGTAGATTTACTCAAGTACTGTACTTAAGTACAACTTTGAGATCTTGTACTTTACTTGAGTATTTCAATGTGTTGCTACTTTGTACTTCTACCCCACTACAATTCAGGGGTAAATTGTGTACTTTTGCTCCACTACATGTATTTAATACCTTTAGTTACTTTGCAGATTTTGATTAATAATATCAATTATAAACAACACTTAAAAAAGGAGTAGTTACACCTGGAGTAAATTCACCTGCAGTATATAAGTAATTAAAATTACATTAACATTTACCATATTTGATAACACATTAATGCATCAATAGTTATAATCAAAACATATCATATATATTCATTCTGAAAATGGCCAATCTGCAGAATGAGCACTTTTACTTTTGGTACTTCAATTACATTTTGATGCTAATACTTTTGTACTTTTACTTGAGTAACATTTTGAATGCAGGACTTTTACTTGTAAATGACTACACTGTGGTATTTCTACTTTAACTTAAGTACAAGACCTGAGTACTTCCTTCTCCTCTGAATTTAAGAAGCTTTTGCATTTTCCTATGCTCCTTATTTTGTAAAACTGAAGAGATTGACTCTGAAAATAACCCACACTGCTTACAACATCTGGTTCTTCAGAATGAAACGTACTACATGGCATCTGTACCCCTGTTCAACACCATGGACATGTACACATCAGACAGTGGGACAGTGGAGGCTCCCAAGATACAGCTGGAGGTTCCCATCTTGTGCTCCTACATGAAGAGCATGCTCATCTCTGCTGACTTTGGCTCTATGGGGTACGCTTCACTTGCTGTCATTCTTTATTACTTATTGTACTTTAGCATGTTGCCAAAGCAACTGAAGCAGTTGGCCCTTTTGTTACCACCTGAGAGTTGGATGGGAAGATGAATACCAGTCTTGATGAAGGAACTGACAGTATTATGTAATTGGAGCCAGCAGATGGTTAGCTTAGCTTAGCATACAGACTGGGAACAGGGGATAATACTGTCGCTCGCCTGACTCTTCATAAACCATCAAACACTGTCGCCTCTAAAGCTCTTCCAGTTTTTCTCGATTGCTAACACACATTTTTTTTTCAATTGCTCAGTTTCTTCGAACACTAAACTCAATTACAAAACCACACACCCAAAGTGCAAAACACCTCATTCCTCCTGCTAAATGAAGACTCAGAACTACAGAAACACTTACCAAATGCAAACTTTAGCACCACATATAACACACTTCATTCATAATACTAGATGGTTTGACCACCCAGCTACACACTGCTGAGCATACTCTAAAGCACTCTCATCTGTTATGGGCTGTGCTCTGTACAGAGAGGGTTCTGCAGAGAAAGATTGCTTGAGTTTACAGAAATACAGTAAATGAAGAAATACAAATGAGTTGTTGAAAGAAATCACATTTTATTCAAAGATAACATTGTGCAACATGCATCTCAGCACACAGCTACTATGCTTCGGATCTCAAGTGTGATGCATTGTTTGCCAAAACCCAGTTTGGAGCTGCTGCTTCCTACCTCATTGACAGTGGCGGCGCCAGAGTATTTGTGTTGGGTAATCTATGGTAGGCCTAACTAACCCATACAGTGGTGGGGCTCAAATCAGTATTTGTAATGTAATTACATACACGCTATATCGCACCCCTTGACAGTGAAACGCACGCGTGATGCTTTTATTAGTCTCCTTTTATCAGCTAAATTACATCGAGAGCAACAGGTGTGAGTTAAACAATACAATAGCCTATTCTGCTAATTCCACGTTGTTACAACATGCTACGCAGCGGCAGAAACTAAAAAAGTTGGCATATAGAATTGACACGGAGAGGGAGAGAGAGAGAGAGAGAGAGAGAGAGAGAGAGAGAGAGAGAGAGAGAGAGAGAGAGAGAGAGAGAGAGAGAGAGAGAGAGGGGGGAGACAGAGGGAGAGAGACACAGGTAAACAGAGAGAGACAGACACAGCACACAACAGGTGGCCTGTATCTCTATTGTCATACAAACACTTTTTCAAATGACCCATTATTACAAAATATATTCAAAACTCACTATTCACTCTTCAGGTGGGTCGTGTGACTCTGGCACCTGTTCGACTTGTACCTCAATGCGAGGGCGTTTAAGAACAAATCTATCCATCCGAAATATACAATTAATCCTAGAAGTTCTGCTGTCTGTCTGCAATTTACTCGGCGCGAGTTTGGGGACTGTGAACGTGACGTATCGACATATCAGTAATGCATGACGCAGCAGACCCAACGTTTCGTTGCTCTGATTGGCTGCAGGTCTATTCAAATTGCATTCGGAGGCATTTTGATCTGACCGCGGCCGCGCTGATATTATAACGCCAGAGAATTTTCACACCTTTAGTGTATAAAACTCCCCCACTACTTAGACTATTCCTGGCACCCCTCTAGCATAAGCCCGAATGGTCTCAACCATATTGCGTCAGTAACGTGCACTTGTTGTTACAGCAGGATCAGTTTGTGTGTTGTGGACACGACCGGTAGATTTTCGCAATCCGTGTTCTCAACATGCTTACTTTAACATCATTTTTCATGGTCGGGCTAAACCATTTCTTGGTATGGCTGTAGCCTACCCCAGCCATACCCTGGCGCCGCCACTGCTCATTGAACATCCTTGGCCTTCCACCTGCACCTCTTTGTTTCTCAGTCCTTCAGAAAAACAACAAAGATATAGTGTCAGTGTCTGTGTTGCATAAAAGTAAGTTTACCACAGTACATTGTGCAGGGTTGTTGTACAGTTATAGTATGCAACATGCCAACAATTCAATTACAGTGATGAAGTGAATACGTTTCACACAATAGATATAAACTCTGATATATCATGAGTTATGCAGAGCTACAAACTGGGAACTAACCTGTTTTCAAGTCTAAGTGTCCGGATTACGGATTTTTTTGTACATATAATTGTAACTCAATACATGATTGTCACTAAAAGCCTTGTCTCTTCATTACAATACAATATAAAAAATAATTGATTAATTCATTTGAATAAAAATTCAAGTTAGTAGCTATTAAAGGCATACAAATACAAAAATGTATAATTTTTTCTTTGATAAAAATGTTTCTTCTGCCCGTAAAGTGTCCAAACCAGGATTGTAGGATATGTATTTGCTGGATAAGCGCATTTTTAAAACAGTCATTGTCCATGCAGGTTTCAGTTGGATTATTTGTCACTCACAGTTGCTCCGATCAGATCGGTCTCCTCCATTTTGTAGATTATTTACGACTTTTGAATCCACATAAACACATCGGCAAAATCCGGCTTACTTTGAGCATGTGTTTTAAACAGTTTAATCCCTTTGTGAATTGTTTCTACTTGCGCCGTCCTTTAATTTCTTCATACAGCGGGAATCCAAATGAATTAATCCTGAGTCCAATAACCATCAGTCACTCCAATAGTGCTCCTTGATTACGCTTTCATCCTCCTTTAACAACACACTTCACATTCATCCAGTTTGTGACAGTAGGTGTAGCATTTGTGAGACTTTTAAACTTTAATTACCGCTGTTGCGCCCCCCCCCCCCCCCGTGAGTGTGTGTGTGTGGGGGGGGGGGGGGGGCGGCCCTTCCAACAGGAGTCATTTGGGGGGGCTCTTGGGAAAAAAGGTTGGGAACCACTGCATTAGAGAGTATTCTTCTTTGTCCACGTCCTCTCCCTCCAGCTCTACCTACCTCTCATTCTTCCTCCTCTCACTCTCACCCACCTCTTCCTCCTCCTCTCACTCTCAGCCCAGCTCTTCCTCCTCCTCTCACTCTCAGCCCAGCCCTTCCTCTTCCTCTTCCTCTTGCTTCCATGTTGGCTTCCATTGTTGCTGTAAGAAAGTACTCACCTGTGGTCTTTTTATAGTGCTAACATCCTGATTGATGAGCCAACAAGTATGCTATCAGGTGTTTGGTCAGGTGGAACGTGGTTCTTGATCATTGGTCCATGTGTGAGGCCTTTTGAATATCAGTGTTATGTATGTGCTAACACGTGACTTTATGTCAGATTCCTGTGTCTTACGTGGAGAACCGTGTGCAGTGGTTTGCACAAAGTGCCATGTTGATTTGCAAATTGTGTGAAAAGCTGAAACGTGTTTAGAGTTTTGGAGATTTGAGCCGATGTTTTGCTCTTTGAGTGTCAGTTAAAATAATTGTGCTTTATGTAGAATTTTAGTGTGTTAGCAATCGAGAAAAACTGTAAAGTAACCAGTGCTCATTAGTGACATCCTGGAGCCCTAACAGCACATGTAAACATACGGAGCCCTGGAGGGTTCATAGAGAGAAAAATAAATAAAACGTGGCCACGTTTTACTTTCTCGTTCGCACGAGATACCTTCTCGTGCGAACGCTTTATTAACTCGTGCGCACGAGTTAATAAAGCGTGGCTTCAATTTAGTTTTATGAAGAATATGTCCGGTCGCCAGGGCGTGTGTGTGTGTGTGTGTGTGTGTGTGTGTGTGTGTGTGTGTGTGTGTGTGTGTGTGTGTGTGTGTGTGTGTGTGTGTGTGTGTGTGTGGGTATGTGTGTGTGTGTGTGTGTGTGTGTGTGTGTGTGTGTGTGTGTGTGTGTGTGTGTGTGTGTGTGTGTGTGTGTGTGTGTGTGTGTGTGTGTGTGTGTGTGTGTGTGTGTGTGGGGGCATTTGTTTATGATAGTGTTGTTCGTTCCGGTGCACTCCGGCAGGACTATAGCACTACATCGAGATTAAGATTAAACGAATTCCTTTCACTTGGGAATACACATATAGCTATTGTGACAACCCTGTGGTTGTCCACCAGGTGGTGCTGCTGTAACCTGTGCTTCTTGTAATCAGCAGTCATGGGACCCACCTGTGGCACTTGATTCCAGTAGATAAGAGGGCTGCAGAACAGGCTCTCGCTCTCTCTCGGCTGCCCTGCTCGGTGCAGCAGGACACCGCTCCTCTGTGTGTTTTATTGCTGGTTGTAACCACTGTGTTGGGATAAAAATAAATGATTGTTTTGGGCAACTCCGGTGTGGAACTGTTGTCCTTATGTTGCAAGCAGAGCCAGCTTGTAACATATGGGGGCTCGTCCGATCCTAGAACCAGGTGATAGTTGTTTACTTGATTTGTTTGCCTTGATTGTGTAGACAGTTTGTTCCTGGTGTGGGGCATTAAGGAGTAGCTTTGGAATTACCTTTCCTGATAGGCATAAGCAACATCTCCTTCAGGGGAGCTTGTTGGTTTGTTGTTTTTGTTTCTTATTTGTGTGCATAAACATGATTCGACATTTTTTTGTCATGGGTACAAGTCCGTGGCTGTCTTGGTGAGGCTGGGGCTTTACCGGGTCATTGGTAAGTGTTTAAAACACCTGTCGTGGCATGCATGAAGACTAGGGTGAGACAAGATGGCTAGTATTGGGTAGGCAGTTAGCTAGGGGAGAGGTATTCCAGAGTGAAACAAAAATATATATATATATATTTGTAGGTGTCTGTGCACCGGGTTCAACGGAGTTTGCATAATCATGGCTACATTGATGGATTTTGTGAAGTGTCCCAGTGTGGAACTACTGGGAAAATGTACTAAAGACCAACTGTTAAAAATTGCAGAGCACTTTGAGGTAGACGTTCCAAAGCAGGGTCGTAAAGACACCATAGTGACTACGTTACAGGCCCAGTTGGTACTGCAAGAAGTTCTGCCAGCAGTGGCTGGCGATGATGGTTCCGAGGAGGAGTTGGCTGAGAAGGCAGCTATAAATCCAGAGCGGCAGAGAAGTGCAGGTTTTTCTTTGTTTGACTTTGGTGAAATGACATTTGAACAGAGAAAGGAAATAATGCTGCTGCAGTACCAACAAGACAGTGAACGTGAGGAACGAGTAAGTGCTCGTGAGGACCGGGCTAGAGCTCGTGACCAGGAAACTGAGATGGAGCGTGTAAGGTTAACTACAGTGGTGCGGGAAGCTGAATTGCGACAAGAGCGTTACACGTTGGACCTCATCCAAGAGGGTAAGCTTTCTTCTGGGGTGTCCCCAGCTACTTTTGATGTAGCTTATAACTTGAGGTTGTTACCGAAGTTCGAGGAGAAGACTGTAGATTCTTTTTTTGGACTTTTTGAGCGACTTAGCCAAAGACGACAGTGGTCTGATTCAGAGAAAACAATGCTGTTTGTCAACTGGTAGGGCTCAAGAAGCATTTTCTGCATTAAGTATGGATGACAGTGAAGATTACTTAAGGGTAAAGACTGCAGTGCTAAAAGCTTATGAGTTGGTGCCTGAGGCCAGTACCGTCAGCAGTTCAGGAAGCTAAGGAAGCTAGAAGGACAGACCTATGTGGAACTTGTTCGGGAGCTGACGATGAAATTTAATCTGTGGGTCACGGCTTCCGAAGTAGTAAATCTTAATGATTTGAGGGAACTGTTCCTTCTTGAACAACTAAAAGATCTTCTTCCAGAACGCGTTGCTACGTACCTGAATGAGCATAAGGTTAAAAATGTAACAGACGCCGGGGTGTTAGCTGATGAATACACGTTAACACACAAGATTCATTCAGGGGAGAGATTTGACTGGGGGAGCAGAAATAACTGGTCTGGTGACCCCAGATGTAAAGTAGATCCAAGTACTTGCTACTTTTGTTTGGGTAAAGGACACCAGAAAAAGGAATGCCCAGTACTTGCAAAAACCAAGGGACTCCAAAATGTTCAGTTTCCCAGGCCTGTTGCCCTTGCAGCTTCTCCCCACCAGGTTGCTAGGGATGAGGCTATAGCTGCGGTTAAACTCTATACTACCCCGCAACCAGTTGCTGCTGCGGTTTCTAACTACGGACCAGCCCTGCAAGAGGTGAAACCTCTCCCCTCCCAGTTGGCAGATGAAATTGATCCAGGGTATGCCCCTTTCATACGAGAGGGTTATGTGTCTTTGCAAGGAAGTGAAAAAAAATTCCTTGTTAAGATACTGAGAGACACAGGTGCTATCGATTCATACATTTTCCTCGGCAACTGACACTGGAAGTGGTGTATTGTTCAAGGGGGATGCAGTTGTTGTCTGCTCCAAAGCATCGGTTGGTGTTGTCCTGTGATTTACGGCAGGGTGAGGTTGCCATGGGAGTCCGGCCATCTTTGCCTGTTCCGGGAGTGGCAGTCATCCTCGGAAATGATTTGGCTAGTGGCAGAGTGTGGCCTGATGTGCCTCTTTCACCAGTGGTGTCCTCTAAGCCAGTGAGGGGCGAGCTTGCTGACCCTGAGAAGAAGCTGACAAAGGTAGTTCCAGCTTGTGCAGTAACACGAGCCCAGACCTATAAAGCACAAGGTAAAAAAGTCATTTCTGGGAATATTGTTTTGGCGCTACCTGTTGTTCCATTGTCTGTCTCTCGTAGTGAATTGGCAAAGCAGCAGCAGGAGGATCCAACTTTGCAGGAGCGTTTGTCCCAGGTTCACCCCAGTTCACCAGTCCCACTGAGGAAAGTCATCACCAAAGAGTCTGGGGTGCAGGTGAATGTCAAAGTGGATAAAACCGTGCAGTGCTCGCTGGGTCCTAAAACGCTGTTCTGCTCAGAGGGAGTGCCCCTGTCAAAGTCCCCCAAGAGCCCGGGGCTGGTTAAAGCAGAGGGGAAGGCCCCGTACTGCACTACACTGGTGAGCCACATGCGCTTCCTGCGGCCTGTGTCAATCTACTCCCCCGTGTTTGACCGCAGGATCTCCAGGAAGAAACTCAGCTATGCGGATGAAAGTGAAGGAGAAGCAGACAAATCCGTGGATCACGTTGAGTCAGGGCATGAATGTGAGAAGGGTGACAGTGGCGAAGAGGACACCGGGAAGGACTTCAAGACAACTTTCCACAGGTCTACAAAGGGGTCCAGCTTTCAGTTCCTGGAGCAGAGGTGTGGCTTTTTCCACTGCAAGAAATGCAACATCCGGTGGGAGAGTGCGTATGTTGGTGCATCCCTGGAACCAGTAAGGTGTACTACAAGCAGCTCTGCCGGAAGTGTCAGGTTGGGTTTAACCCCTACAGGGTGGAGCCCATCCTCTGCAAGGACTGCTCTCAGACTACCTGCAACTGTGAGCAGAAGCTGCGGCACATTAACATGAAGAGGCCTCACCGCCAGGACCTGTGTTGTCGCTGAAAGGGCTCGAGGTTGTCCTGCGACGCCACCTACAGCTTCAAATACCTCGTCTGAGCTGCCCTGCATGTTCGCTCGGGTTTGGAAGCTCCCATTCCTCAGCAGACATTCAGTACATGCCACAAATGGAAGTTGACTCTCGTAACGGACTTTAAGATCTTCATATATTCTCCTACCAGCGAGTAGATGGAGATCTTTTGGTGGTTTATTTGAAGCAATCTCAAAAAATCTTTGTTTCCCCTAATTATCCTGGAGCGTAACTTAAACATAAACTATTTTTGTAAGGAAAAATTAAATAAATGTATGTTTCATGTAGTAGCTGTAAGTATAAGCTCTGTTATTGGTTTGGATGTTTCAGTGTCTTGGGGACACTTCTTTTATGGGGGGGGGGGTGACAACCCTGTGGTTGTCCACCAGGTGGTGCTGCTGTAACCTGTGCTTCTTGTAATCAGCAGTCATGGGACCCACCTGTGGCACTTGATTCCAGTAGATAAGAGGGCTGCAGAACAGGCTCTCGCTCTCTCTCAGCTGCCCTGCTCGGTGCAGCAGGACACCGCTCCTCTGTGTGTTTTATTGCTGGTTGTAACCACTGCGTTGGATAAAATAAATGATTGTTTTGGGCAACTCCGGTGTGGAACTGTTGTCCTTATGTTGCAAGCAGAGCCAGCTTGTAACATATGGAGAACCAGATTTGTGTAAATTACTGTTCGTGGTCATTTTAAAACAAATGCCGGTGGTGTCAAACACACACACACACACACACACACACACACACACACACACCGGTGACAGGACATCTCCTTCATAAAACGATGGGGAATACTCTGGTAGTTCGATGTGTGTCGCAGCCTCGATCTCTACTCAGCGGTTCTAATGAAGCGAAACGCAGTGAAGGAACCAGTAAAAGGCACCGCTCTTTGCAGCTGGTGCTGCTCTTCTCAGATTCTGCGTCTCACAAACATGGAGACGCGTGCTGACAGCGCAGCGTCATACTTCATGAATGAATAGTAAATAGCAAATCCTGCTTCGTAGTACAGGCCACGTAACGCTTTTAACGAGTTAATAAAGCGTGGCCTCGTTGTATTTAAAGCGTGGCCACGCTTTACATCTCGTGCGCACAAGTTAATAAAGCGTGGCCACGTTTTATTTATTTTTCTCTCTATGAACCCTCCAGGGCTCCGTATAAATGTGTACACGTTTTGTGAAGTTTAAAAAACTAAATTGCATGTTAATTAGTGAGCTTTAGAGGTTATGGTCAAACTGAAAAAACTGAAACCTTGACTTTTAATTCAATATATTACGTCAACAAATTTCACATAGCCTAACTGTATTAGCTTAGTTATTTAAACTTAAAATCATTGCTTTCAACTAACCTAATAGTGTGAAATTCGTTGACTTAATAGATTTAATTCAACGTTTCGTTTTTTTAAGTGCAGTTTCATTTATGTATTTAAGAAAAAGCTCTTCTTTAAAACCATTTTGAATTGTGCCCTGTTTATTTTTGGCTGTAGACCTATATTTTATTTCTTACCCTTTTCCAGGTATGACATGATCAAAGATCTCATCATCACGGGTTCGGGGGAGTTCCAGGTGACGGTACAGCTGATGAACGGCACCATGCCTCTGCCCCACAACTACAGCCTGTCCTCTGAGGAGGCGGTGGTGGTGGAGGTCAGCCTCAACACCTCCTCACAGCAGATTAAAGTAGTCATCAACAAATGCTGGGCCACCCCCACCCTACACCCTGTGGACATCTCCAGCTACATCTTCCTGGAGAACAGGTCTGCTCCTCCCACTGCACTATCCTGTTCTGTTTCTATCAGTATTTCAGATAGCTATTCTCTCCCTTTTATTGAATCTAATACATTTTATGACTAATATGTTAACTGCTATCATTGGTATCACCACTACTTCAGGGACTCTTGGGGTCAGGTCTCACATGGGGTTAGATTATGAGCATAAGGGGAGCTGACAGATTTCTAACATTTACTGTATTTATAGATTTTTGTTTTAAAATACGTAAATGTTTTGGGTTCAAGTTCAATCTAATGTTCTAAATATTAATGTTAAACAGTATTGTGTAACAGTAAATATGATATCTAATTGGTAAATATAATCTTAAAACTATATCTAAAAGTGAAATCTAAACATGAAATTGACATTTTAAATCTAAACACTGAATCTAAGCAACACATTTAAATCGTGAATCTACATCTTAATATTACATCTCAATTTACATTTGAATCAGTCTTGATTAGTGATTAGTGTGAGGTTTCCAGGAGTGCAATAGTCCAACATGTAACCCCTGTCAAACCATCATGCCGTTATTATACTTCGGCTTTTCTCCTTAAACAAGATACAAAATGTTCAGCAGAGAGAGACTGTTTCCACCCTTTAAGCTAGCTAACCACCTTCTGGCTGCAGCTCCATGTTCCATACCATACATGAGATCTTCTCTTCATGGTCACTATGAGTTATACCCAATCATTTTGAACCAACAGATACATTTGTGCTCACAGAAACTCAGCATCAGTGATGATAAGGAGACACATTTCTGTTCCCCCCAAATTCTAATTAAACTGAATTAAATTGCAACATTTCAAGAAAAAGAAAAAAAAGAATATAAATACTTTATGGTCATTGTAAAGAACACAGTGAATGAATTTGTGCTACTTCTGGTCGGTGCAGTTTAGAGGAAAACAACACAAAACAACTAAAGCAAACGAACAACAGCAGTCAAACCTGCAGCTTTCAGACAAATCAAAAGTTACACTGAAGTAGTGCCACTATCTTTCTGAACAACACACTCTCACTCCCTAAGCGTCCAATAGCGACGTTTGGTCAGTGTCCGTGGCGTCCAATTGTGACGCTCCTAGGCTCCTTCAGCGTCATAAAGGGACGCAAATAGCTTTCAACTGATTGCAATGTATTCCCATCTGCGTCGGGATTTGACGCTCATGGAAGCACGGCATTCGTTTATGTCGGCAGCCCTTAAAGGTAATGTGAGCGTCCATTCCCAGGAGTAAAGGATGGCAGAAGACACTACACTACCCAGAATCCCCAGCTATCGTTTGGACTACACCATGTGCTCTGTTTGACAAACCCCGTGATAGTCCTCAAGCTCTGTGATTGGAGAGTGTGCTCCGAGGGTTAAGCCGATTCTCGAACAGCACTTGAAATGGGATGGAACCACGGCAGACTGTCCAAAACTGGATTTGAACGGGTCCACCGCGTCCCCCCCCCCTCCCCCACCCCGTCCCCAGAACTACACATGCTGGCTATTCTGTTTCGCAACATGTTCTCTATGGCACGTCTCTACTGGGAGTTGTAGTTTTAAAAGACGTTTTCGTATTTCCCATAATAAGAAGTTCCCAGTATTAAACTGTGTACATCCCTGGAGGTTTAGGGGACAGGAAACACTCACATTTAAAACATATAATTAATAAATGGGTGAAAATTGCTTGTGCCCATTATGGGCAGTATTAATATATATATATATATACACACATGCCAGCTAAGGTCAGAAGAGCTTTATTTAACAGCTGGTCTTATGTGTGTGACCCCTGTGATAACATTACATTACATTAATTGATAAGCCTGAAACATGCACTTGTCAAGGTTCAGAGGCACATTTTGCAAATATGGCAGTAGCCATCGATCAGCTTAACATAAGATATACTTTATTGATCCCAAGTTGGAACATTTGCGTTACATCAGCATGTATAACAATTAAATATGCAGTTGTGTTTATTTGAAAATCATTTAGTATAATCACACAAATTCTGTGTTTTATATTCAACAATTATGTGTTCTTTATTTATTGATTGTTCAATACCTGACAAGGCCGGAGATGAAATATCTACATACATCTTATAAGAGTATAATACATTATGTATAATATCAGTTAAAATAAGTGCTTCAACATAGTTAACATTGCTGGAGGTATGCACAAATATTGATAGATGTCTTGTAATGCACTATTGAGGAACCTGCAACCCAAGTTTTTCATTCAGTGCAGAACTACACCACAGTTGTGTAGGCCTATATGATGTCAATAAACCTTAGAAAATCTTGAAATCTTGAAAGGGATGTGCAAAATAGTCATTACATACAGTCTTTAATTAATTATTAGTAGAGAATAACGAGTAATGAATATACTTTATAGGGATCGTATTAATATCTAATAATAAAAATAATTAAATTCAATAACATGCTTTAACCACCAGGTGTCCCTTTATATCAGCTGTGCACCTTTATGGTGTAAATACAGCCTATCTACCAATTGGATCAAATATAAAAGTGAGCCGAATTAGTGTTGATACTGCAAGGAGACGTATTGTGTGAAAAGAAATGTAAGATGTTGTTTATGGCTGATATATTTATGACCCACGTCACATTTTCAGTTCCTCATGTTTGTCTTCTCATCAGGGCTCTATAAATACAGAACTACGGCAGATATGTAATATGTAATGCAGCCGAACCGTGTATTACAATACCGTTATGTGATGACTTTCAAAGAGAAAAGCAAGCACACTCGGAATAAAGTATTATTATTATTTTTTTTAAATGTTTTCGGTCTGTTTCCGGTATTTGTTAATGACGATGTGCTGTGAGATGTGAGACTGGAATTGCACAGGGGAAAATAACGTATCTTTAGATGCGGATTTTGTTAAACTAATATGTTTAGGCTGTGGACCAACACTATACATTGACGGGGAAGGGGGTAGCAATAAAGATAACACCATTAAACAGTACACAACATAACAGAAATAATATTCATAGCAGCGTCCCTAGCAACCACCTTGGTAACAATGAAAACGTCGCGATTTCCTGAAGTAATCTTCGTAATAACTAGCAAACTAAAGATCATGTACATCCACTGCACACATAATCTGAAATAACAACTCATAT
This sequence comes from Pseudochaenichthys georgianus, assembly GCF_902827115.2. Taxonomy (NCBI): domain Eukaryota; kingdom Metazoa; phylum Chordata; class Actinopteri; order Perciformes; family Channichthyidae; genus Pseudochaenichthys; species Pseudochaenichthys georgianus. Next base: position 36,424,706 of record NC_047516.1, read on the forward strand.
TTCTCGCATCAAATGACATCAAAACGCATTTTAATGGCCAAACTAACTTTAAAATAGGCATTTTCCACCTAGAATAAAACGAAGTTCGGCCATGTTTTCTTTTTCTGCAGGGAGACATTTGAAGATCGTGACATAGACGCCAGCCATCGGAATGAATGGTGAAAAAAACGGGGTTTGTCAAACAGAGCACATGGTGTAGTCCAAACGATAGCTGGGGATTCTGGGTAGTGTAGTGTCTTCTGCCATCCTTTACTCAGAAAAAATATTTGTTTCTCCGAATCGAAGGGGAAAAATACAAAAGCATTGCACACAATTTAAACCAATCAATGTTGTGTAATTAACAAGGATAATCTGGTGTTTTTTAGTCGATGAGTAGTGCAGATATCACTGTAAAATCAATCGACAGTAAGAGGAATACTTACTTCCGGGTGTACAATTCTCCGTTATCCAATGGGAATGGACGCTCACATTGCCTTTAAGGGCAGCCGGCATAAACGAATGCCGTGCTTCCATGAGCGTCAAATCCCGACGCAGATGGGAATACGTTGCAATCAGTTGAAAGCTATTTGCGTCCCTTTATGACGCTGAAGGAGCCTAGGAGCGTCAAAATTGGACGCCACGGACACTGAACAAACGTCGCTATTGGACGCTTAGGGAGTGAGAGTGTGTTGTTCTGAAAGACCCTGAAGTAAAAACTATATGTTATAGTGACAACAATGGTAAGCAGTTTAGTGAGAAAGTCTCCTGTATTTTTAGCTTTAAAATAAAATTCAGTTTTAGTTGAGCTGTATATTGTTTGGGATTGTCATTTAATAATCTTGTATTGCAATTCAGACGCAGACAAGAGCAGAAAAACAATAGCTTGAGTTCCTTGTCCCTGTCTCCACAGCTGCTCAATGAACACATACACCACGGTATTGATGAATGGGAACTCCAGCTCATCCCGCGTGTCCGTGCAGATATTCTCCTTCATCGACCTGGACGTGATCTACCTGCACTGCCAGGTCCAGATCTGTGTGCAGACTGGATCCGGTTCCTGTGTGCCTGTGGGTTCATGCTATTCAAACTCAGATACGGCCGTGCAGCTTCTACAGAGTGGATGATTCTAGAATAAACAGTGCCCTTGCTGCTCTTGTTTTCTTGCAGGACTGTCAACAAAGAACCGCTCAGTCTTCAAACACAATTGGAACAGCATTCTGTTCCTCCGGACCTCTGCTGAGGTCAAATGAAGGTCAGTATTCTAACACAGAAAAAACAATTGTGGTTCTGTTAGAAAATACACATTTTTGTTGATACGTTTTAGATCAAATGGGATTGAATTCCATCCAGCAAGTAAAACACTACAGCTTCTAGTCTAGTCTGTCTGCAAAATCTATTATAAACGCTCTCTTCTCATTTTTCAAATGTGAAAATCCATCCAGCTGTTCAGTTATGGCAGTGGCAGGCTAAGGTAGCGGGATGGAAAACACACATTTCTTCATGTGGATTATCTGTTTTCATGATGGACTCTTGAGTTGAATTGAATATCTTTTGGATTATGCTGTTATAAGAGCCGTATGAAAGTCCCATTATTTCGAATCATCTCTTTACCAATCTGATGTTTCGAGTAACGTTTTTTTGTTCAACTTGTTTCTCCATTCCTCTGTATGTTTAATGATTTCTAATGCTCCAACACATTTTACTCCAGAGTCCTTGGAGGAGGAATCTGACACTCTTCATTTAGTTGGGCTCTCCTGCCTGGGGATCGGCGTGTCGCTCTTCTTCATCATGGGTTTCGTCTGCCTGTTCTACTACCAGAGGAACCGCATCGGACACTATAACTTCAGCGCCAAACCCAAGCAGGAGAACTTCACCTACCTTGTATTTAACACCTAGATGTGCATCAGCACCAACAGCTGAACACCCCTATATTAGAACACATAAACTCTTGCAGCAGCAGACACATTTGGTAAGGCTTTAGAGCGCAGCGGCCACCAGGGGGCGCTGTTGCACCACATTAGTTCTCACCAAACATTGCAAATCTTTGCACATTAAACAATAAATTAAGCACAAATGAGTTTTATATATATTTCCACCCCAGTCTATATATATTTTAAATATGTAAGTGATACTAGTTGCATGGGATTGAATGTCAAATATAGAGACTATAAATATGTTATGTATATTTAACATTATAGAATAAATATGTTGCACATCTTGAATGGTAAAAGTGAAGTCTTGAAAGATTTAAGCTGCATCGCGCCTTCAGCTGAGACAAATGTGTTCCCAGAAGATATTTATAGTTACACATTACACATTTCATGTATGGTTGACATGCACATTTGTGATGTGAGAACTTTGTAAATATACTTAAAATATATCATCTGCAATATACTCGTGAAGCACAGTTATCACTTTTATTTAAGCTGCTATTCTTCTTTTATTTAGACAATATTTATTATTCTACACTTACAGTTTTTGTATCTGTAAGTTTTGTGAATGAAATATTTATTTTGTCTCACTTATAAAAACTCTCCTCTTGTGGTGCAACAATAAACATGTTCTGTGTGAATGTGAGCTCTTGGGGGTGCTGTGCCACAGTTCTTCAGCTGTAGGAAAACAGGCTAAGATGGCTTCCTGCATGCACATAACATGTTTACAGTGGTGATATGAAATTACATTAAAAGGTTGCTGTCATAGCCAACATTTATCTGACAGGACGGCGGGACGGAATGTGTCCTTTTCTTCTCTTAATCAGATCAGGGCTTTAGAAAAAAGATCTTAAGTAAGCCATTCACAGTTGAACAGATCTGAAGAGGAGGGTCCAGCTTTCCCCCACATATCCCATAATCCCACACAGTTGACTGCAGGGTCAGAGTGACAGCTCCTGGATCAGCAGTGAGGGTCTGAATGTTAAACAGGAGAGGCTTTCTCTCTGAGAGGAGTCCCCGGAGACATGCTGAAGGAGGCCTGAACCATCTGGAGGGTGCAGAAGCCCCGCCTCCTCATGAACCCATTCAGCCTCACTGTCTGAGACCTGGCAACACGTCTCCATGGCAACAGACCAGTGCAGGGATGGAGCGAGCGGGACAAGCGATCAAAGAGTGGGAATAATTTCAGTTTAAAAGCATGGAATGAGATGTGTACCTCTAATTCAGTGACTGGATTCAGATGATGATGCATCATTCTGTAGAGAAGACACTACAGGTGAAAGAGGACATATTTTTAACTCATATAAATCACCCCTAAGTGCTCTCCCTTTTAATATGCAACGAAGGCAGTAATTTAGTAAATGTATTTTAATTTGCAACAGAACACCAATCTGAACATTTGCCAAGTTCCCAATTCTTGTTTTTGTTGACTTGATAAAGTCAAAGATACTGAGGGACTTTAAATAAATATATCTTAATATCACTCTGTCTGCATAACAAATATTTCCCCCCATTATTTAACGAACAGAATAAACAAAGCTTTGAATGATACATGTGCACACGCCCCTCTAAAAACATCAAGAATACAGATTAGGAATGAAACTGTAAGGTTCTCTTCAAGGGCCATGTGAAGATGTCTATTTCAGAGTGAATTTAAAATGTCGACACATGCTGCAAAACATATGCATAGGCTATATTTCCCCATTCGATACTTACTGGAAACAATTGTTAAATACACGACCCAAAGAGAGATTCCATATTCATAGATGAGGTGTTGGGGACTGGGGGCGGGGGGGTTGCTCCTGAGGAGAAATGTTGTTCCACTCCGCCCGTCTTTATTCCGGAAAGCAGCAGAGCCACATCCTCGGTAGTGACTGCAACCTGATCTGTGTCTCCACCGTCTCCTCTGTCCTCCCTCTCCTCACATCCGTCTCATCCAGGTCAGAGCGCTCTCAGACTCATCATGCGTGTGTGTGTGTGTGTGTGTGTGTGTGTGTGTGTGTGTGTGTGTGTGTGTGTGTGTGTGTGTGTGTGTGTGTGTGTGTGTGTGTGTGTGTGTGTGTGTGTGTGTGTGTGTGTGTGTGTGTGTGTGTGTGTGTGTGTGTGTGTGTGTGTGTGTGTGTGTGTGTGTGTGTGTGTGTGTGTGTGTGTGTGTGTGTGTGTGTGTCTGTCTGTCTGTCTGTCTGTCTGTCTGTCTGTGTGGCTTCTCAGACTTCATTACTAATGAAACACCCTTATTGTGTTTTAAATAGCGGTCCAGGCCCTTCCTCCACCACCTTTGCAGTGGATTGTAGTGAAATCTCAGTCACCTGCACCCCCCTTCTGTTTTTTAATTAAATAATTAATGCATTTCAGCGCTTACATAAGTATTTAACAAATCTGAGGTACTTTAGTATTTCTATTTATAGGCACTTTGTCCTTCCTCTCTACTTCAGTTATATGTTTTACTACATACAATTTATGTTGACTGTTACTCAACAAAGATTTAGCAAACAAAATATTTTATGAGAATGTAATTAATTGTTATATATTCAAACAATGCTTTTGTGATATATTGTTTATATGATAACTGTGATTTAAAAAAATTATAATATTGATGTAATGCAAATAATAAATCTATGATAGCAGTGTGTAAATAATCTAGAGTTTCTTAGAGTCATTGGTTACTGACTCATCATTAATTGTTTTTTTCAGATTCTCTATATTTGTTATGATTATACAGTTATCTAGATTTATTTTGGCAATGCTGATTGTGTAGTAAAAATGGTGTTTATGTTGTGTTGTTAATATAGAGACATGTTGATTTGCAGAAGTTTTTCTAAAATCGAGGTTACACAAGCAGTTCATGTAATTATTGTGTTCATTTTCCTTATGATCGGATCCATTTTATTTTTACAAGAAGTTACCAGAGCTTTAAACAAAGAGTTACCAAATAAGATAGGGGAGAGTGGGGTAAGTTGTGCAAGTGTGCAAGTTGACCCGCCCCCTTTATCTAGGGAACTGTGCACATGTAACCATACATTCAGGAAGCACCCATCATGTATATGTGCTGTGATGGAGAGAAGCACATGTCAACTGGTAAATGTGTTTTCTTCACAATAAACCATGTTTGGCTTGTCAAAGTACATAATTACTGTTATGTCGAAGATAAATTATCCAGGTCTGAAAATATGTATCTTGCATTTTGGTTGTTTAGCAAGGAGTAAAACCATGTGAATCATTTAGCTAAAGATTAGCATGAATGACTCAGTCAGCAGACAGATTTTTTCCAAACACATATAAGTGGCTGTGGGGCAAATGGAGCCACAGAATGGGGGGTAAACTGAGTCAATGGTTCAACTTAACCCCCCAAGAGGCACTGAAGTTAAGTTAAGTCTCAGTAGTATAACATGGGATTTCAGAGTAGTTTTACACAACTGATTTGTTTTTTTTCTTTCAAACATTGTAGAAAGAACAACATTCCTGTCCCAAACAGCCGGAGAGAGAAGGGTTCAGCAGGTAGGTGTGAGAGGTCACATGATCCAGAAGGTCAGCTAAGGGTGACTGGTCTTGTGGAGCTAAATACAGAATCTTGATAGAAGGAATAATATTATTTTAGGTCTAGATCGGTTCAATCATTTTAAGGAACGCCAGCATCTTTCCTGCCGTACGCCTGAAGTAACATCTTTAGGAAGGGCTACAGCCTATAATAAAAGTGATAGACAGATAAGAGACTAACCACATTTGATAACATGAATAACTATCAATGACTAGACTATAACAATCTGTACAGTACATTCACAACAGACTAGTACATGTGTTTACCTGCAGCTACGTTAACAAGGATATCTATTTGGGGGGTTCTGATCTGGTTCTTTCATGTTTGTTTTACAGGCATTCATTCCCTCCAAACGTGATTCATAATGTTGCCGAGGTGTCACTACAGTGCAGACACCGAAGCAGGTAGTGGGTACTCCCAGATGGCTCAATTTACCTCTTGAGTCGGATCAATTTACCCCTTAAGGTCCTCACACACCAAGCCAATTTTATGCGTCGATAGATGTCGGGTCGTCGATGAGCGTTGTGTCGCCCTACTCCGATTGGTGTGTATTGGTGTGTACTGCACTGTCGTGTCTTTTCGTCCGTGCCGACACCTTCCGCCGCCAATTCGACATGTTGAATCGGGAGGTTGTCGGCCAAAGGCCGTCGGCCAAAGAAATCACTCTGATTGGCTGTTCAGCTTAGCGAATCAGTGCATGAGAAGCGAAACGGAAGTGAGGGACCCAAACAAACTATTAAGAAAGCAAATCTGAGATTTCATTGAACTCCAGCTCTCGACTCAGGTTCGGGAAAGCCCCGTGAGCTTCTCGCTGTAGAGTGAAAATGGAACGCACACGCTATTTGTTGTTTGTTTATATCACGCAGTCTGTTCTTCTTCTCTCGGTTATCACGCAGTCTGTCTTCCGGTTGTTGCCTCTTTTGAATGATGAATACACACTTCCGCCGCCTGATGGTAGGAAGAGTTATTGCCACTCATGCGCAGTTCGTTCGTGCTTCTTGGCCGTCGGCTGCAGTCTTTGCGGTGTGTTCCAGTGCGACACATGGCCACAACGCAGAGACGCGAGGCGACGTGAGGCGACGTGAGGCGACGTGAGGAGACGTTCCGTCGGGACGTGTTCTTTGGTGTGAGTTTGGTGTGTCAGGACCTTAAAGGTAGGGACACACCAAGCTGACACCAAAAAACTGACACAGACGGACCCCCGACTGTTGCGTCACCTCGCGTCTCTGCATCTTAGCCATGTGTCGCACTGGAACACACCGCAAAGACTTCGGCCGACGGTCAAGTACAAACTGCGCATGCGTGAGTGGAAATAACTCTCCCTACCAGCAGGCGGCGGTAGTGTGTATTCGTCATTCAAAAGTGGCAACAACCGGAAGACAGACTGCGTGATAACCGAGAGAAGAAGAACAGACTGCGTAATATAAACAAACTACAAATAGCGTGTGCGTTCCATTTTCACTCTACAGCGAGAAGCTCACGCGGCTTTCCCGAACCTGAGTCGAGAGCTGGAGGTAAATGAAATCTCAGATTTGCCTTCTTAATCATTTGTTTGGGTCCCTCACTTCCGCTTCGCTTCTCATGCACTGATTCGCTAAGCTGAACAGCCAATCAGAGTGATTTATTTGACCGACAGCCTTTGGTCGATGCCTACCGATTCAACATGTCGAATCGGTAGGTTTTCGGCCAAAAAGGTGTCGGCACGGCCGAAGAGACACAACGGTGCGGGACACACCAATCTGAGTAGGGCGACAGGACGCTAATCGTCGGCCTGACATCCGTCGACGGCCAAAATCGGCTTGGTGTGTCCGGGGCTTTAGACGCAGATCTGAGGATTGCTTACAATTTAGGACGAGTGGTCTTCTGCATGTTAAAGCTGCAGTAAAAGCACATTCATGTTACAAATGTTAGAATAGACCTTTCTCTGGGCTTTCTCTTTCCACCAACAAGTGCAAACAGTGTTACACAACAGTTCTCTCTCTCAGGACAGTCATATTGTGCTCACCAATTTCCGTTTATACCATCAAATTGGCTGACCTGCTGACTTCCTCTCCTGCAGTGCTTTTATAAGGATGACAGTCTCTCCATGAACAATTGAATGTTCAGCACCAATGCAAGCTGAAACAGTGAGCTCCACGCTGTCTGTGCACACTGGGTGCTGACTGTGTGCTTGTGCGGAGATGTTAGTGCAATCATATCATTTGTCATCTACATTTCCTCTGAAGCTAACAGCAGTAATGAATGAAAGCCATAGGCTAATGAGGAGTTACATTAAAAGTGACAAGGAATCAGAACGTGAAACCAGCTCCCTGCCTTGTTTCCTGTATTGTGTCTTCATCTCCATTTCCCCTTATGTGCTGGACTGCAAGCCATACATGAAATATGAGTCCCGCTTGTTTTAATGACGCACCCAAAAAGCCTGCCAAAATCACTTCCAAAAATACTGCATGTGCTTTTTTAAGGGAAGTAGGTAATCCATCACTCTTTCCTTTTCGTTGTTGACTTGGAGTGCAGACAGGAGTGCATGGCAACAGCTTCTGTCCTGGTTTTTCTGCAGCAGGGATACATGGAGGAACAGGCAGAGTGGTTTTACAATGGAGGAGCTCTGGAGTTCCAGGCTGCCTCAGTGTTGTTAAAGGATTACTTTAGGGTTAATGGATTACTTTAGGGTTAAGTATGAAACCGCATAAGGTTCTGGTGCGGAAAAACACAGTATCCAAAAGTGTCAAATCCTGAAAGATGGCACTGAATCTTTTGCGCATTCATTGATCAGATCTTTTTGAGTTATTGACCTTTTATTCCAGTTTGTGTGCGGCTGCTTGTGTTTAAAGAACATTTAAAGAGCCCTGGAAAAGTTAAAGATACTACACTGTCATGATGGTCAGTTGGGACCAGAAGGATCTAGATCATCAAACAGAACCATAAGTATTCTCTTTTTTACTATGCGTTCTTCTTCCTTGCTGAACCCTACATTACCCACAATGCTACACGATACTGACATTTCATACAGACATTTGTCTCTTATGCTAGTTGCAGATCTGTAGCTATAGGAAGCCTACAAAAGGTAGATTGTGGCCGTTTCTCAATGTCGAGTAAACCTGCTGCAGAGCCACTATTTCAAGTATACTACGTCATGGAGTGGCGCCGAAGGACTGTTTAAATGCATGTTACATGCCCAGCATTCTGCGCCACTCCATGACGTAGTATACTTGAAATAGTGGCTCTGCAGCAGGTGTACTCGACATCATGTTACATTAATTAATTAAGTATGATGGAAATATACCACACTAGTGGGTGGGTAATAGTGGTATTAAGGCCAATTCCACATTTCATAATTATTAACCATCCCTTTTTCATGCATTTATCCCGAAGGTTTCACCTCTGCACTTTAACATAACTGTTAGAGCCAGTATTTTTGATTTATAAGAAAGGCCACCTAATTGTGACATCTGTAGTCAACACATTATAAAGGACTACAATTCCCACGGCGTCTGCGGTAAAGCCACAGTGATGGGCAACCTGTTTGAGAGACGCCGCAGAGGAACAGTTTTTTACCGTACACCTACAACTCGTACAATTACCCATTATGAAGTTATATAAGCATTATTAAGAAAGAAAGAATACCTAAGTTGTTTATTATTTTATTTGAGTTATGCTTATTTATTTTGAAAATGGCCTCTTTTCTTTGTTGAATGTGCAAAAGTTTGTTATTTTATTTTGAGCAAACACATCGCAACATCATCTAACCACCGGAGGCCAAGCTACTCTTCAAACTGTAAGTCATTTAAAGGAAAGAAAAGGAGTTCTAAGTGTCTGTTTAAGGCGTCTATGGCTTGATAGAAACACAAGGAAGGAAGCCACGACAATAACTGTTTAATAACTTAACATCACCTCACACCCATCCAATAAAAACTACAGAACAGTTTGGTAATCTCTTGTGATTATTTATTTACACTAAAACTGATCCATGTACAGCACAGTTGAATGTGTAGTTGTTGTATAAGCACTTTATGGTGGGGTATTTTCTAATGATATTGACATAATCATTGAAAATAAATTGCATGAACATGATGTAGCACCTTTGCAATAATGCCATGTGTCAAACAGCGGTGATATTAGAGGTAATAGCGACTCAAACATGCGTGTTTTAAAAGTGTGGATAGTTTTGGTGGTTTTAACTCTTCCTAATCCAACTTCATATACTATATATGTACAGTACAGAGCTTCAGTCTGTGGGCTCTGCCTCCACCCTGACGGGCAGATCTACTCCGGCTGCTTCACGTCTAGGTCGAAGCGCACCACGGCGCTGCTCCTGCGGGGCTCGGGGCTCTCCAGCGGAGGGGCTGGTTCTCCTCCAGCAGCACCCTGGGAATGATGATGACTGGGTCCGAGTACCTCGTGCTTAGCATCTCTAGGAGGCAGCACATGGTGTAGACACCAGAGAAGAAGGAGACAGAAAGAGACACGGGATGAAGCATTTCTCTCAGGCGGAATAACACAAGTCAGTGTGCTGAGCACCCCGTGACCGCTCATTCCAGAGGAGATCAGCTTCAGCATCACTCTGGGTTTACTTATCACTAACATCACATACAAATGCTCCGAGGCAATCTTGATACAGAGTGACTTTCAAGTTATATAACTTGGAGAACTTGACTATAAAAGTGGAAAGTTCACATGGAAATGTTCTATTTCAAATGATGCATCTTTAGAGCAATACAAGCCATTGGTTTTAATCTATATGTATGAACTACAGGATGCCATTAGAGCAATGAGGGTCTCGGGGTGTTCTGTGGAATAGTAGCTACCAGAGATAGCACGATGCAAAGTAACAAACCACATTTCAGTAGTATATAGATTAGCGGTACAAATCAGAGTGAAAATCTTTAACATGCACTTACAAGTTCCTTTGTTTCCAAAGCAGAGCCGCTTCCCTCATTCCATTCATACTTAGCCCGCATCTAACACTCAAGCTAACACCTCAAATGATTAAAGACAACATTAGATTGCAGGTCCAACAGAAAACAGTGGCAGCATGCTTCAGATTAAAGAAATGAAAGTCATTATACTACAAACATAGTATGAAACGTTGACCCATGACAACAAGCAGAATGCAAAGTGCTCCATCTCAGTGCATGTACCTGCAGCACACCTGCCTCATAAACAGGGCTGTACTAATGTTTGTTTTTTTACATTTGAAGCTTCTAATAAGGTCTATGAAATAAGCTTCACATTTCTGTCCACATATTTCATAATATCAGCTGAACATTTTGAATTCTGCAAATGGTATTATGCTACGATATCAAGGAAGCCAAATCTTGTTTTGCATCTGTGCAGAAATATAAATGAATTGCACTCGAAAAAGAAGCTAGTCACACATTCGAAAGTCAATTTTGGAGTTGAAATGTCCAAGCTGGTCGCTACAGTACAGCCCTACTCATAAGTGAATGGAATATTGACCTCCTTCACTACAACAACTGAAGAGTTGACTTTAATTAAATGTCTTACGACAACAGATTTCACATAACTATATTCGGTTAGTTGAAAGCAAGAATACACCATTTGAATCAAATTATTAGGTTCAACTTATATTATTGCTTTCAACTAACCTAATACCGGTATGTGAAACTTGTTGAAATAATACATGTAATTAGAGTCGGCGGTTCAGTTGTCTCAGTGCTCCTGACAGCCATGCATTTAGCTGAACTGTGCAGAGTGAGTGCATTACAGCAGCTGGCAGGTTTAAACATGGTGGAGATGTCTGGACTAAACCTGGGCCTCCTTAAGAATAGGCAGCTTAAGGGACCTTACATGTAGGATGGGACGGCAGACACCCCCCCGCCCCTATTCTGGGGTCCATATGGAAGAGAAATATACAGTGCTATTCAGACCAGAGATGAAAAAAACTGTGCCACTGCAATATAAAACAAAAGTAAATCACAACTCCATGAGCATGTATGAATGGGAATGAGTGCATCTGTGGCTCAGGGTCTATTTCCTTTGGCTGTTGTCTCCATTGATTACCTTGGGTCGGGGAGGGCACAGCCCCACAGGTGTTGCTTTAGGGTCTGCACCCAGCCAATGTCTCGGATTGGCTGGCAGAGTTGTACGTAGTGGTACTGTTTTAGCACAACCCTTCAAATGAATCAGAATGTCACTCATTAGCACACCACAGACAGCACACGTATGAGAAAGAACAACATGATGTCAGTAATGTAATAACACACATTTGAGGGGGGGGTTTGCATAAAAGAGCATCATTGAAGATAAGACACATGACATTTGATTCTGGAATAAGGTTCTGAACCTCCTTTGACATGCATGTTGCTCCGTAAATAGGATGAGAATATATCAGAGGCGTGATGCAGGAGTAATATATTCGCTAGTCCTCACATGAGGCACCATGCAGGGCAGGGCAGGAGTCAGAGCTCATGCCAGAATGTGACGCGACTTTTGGATAAGCATAGAAAGAAGTTGTGAGAGCTTCTCTTCCATGTGGATTTATTCCATGTTGTCTGTCACAAAGACAAAGACAGGAGGGAGACAGAAAGCTGCAGCCACTACCCTTCACCATCAACACAACAAAAGAAGCGAGAAGACACTGCTTTTTCTGCTTTTTGCATTTATTTGTAATGTTTCATTAAATACGAGCAAGCAGATAGAAACACAAGCACGTCACAGTCCATTTTTTTGTTGCCCAAGACATAACTTTCTTCACCATACTTTCTATCCTTATTTTCCTAATACCCACAAAGCTAGCACAGGGTGTGTGTTGTGCTAACCACTCTTTACATGTACTGCCCCTACGAGCCCCCTCCCTTGTGTTACATGACGTCCCCCAACCAAAGGCTGCAACATGCTAATGAGTCCGGCCCTGCTCCCTGATGGGGCCCAGGCTCTGATGGAGGTGGTGGTCTCCAACGCCACAGGAGATGAGATGGTGCATTGGTCCGCTCAGAATGAAGGGAAGGATGCTGAGAAGCAGAGCTAATGAGAACAGTGAGGTGTGATGGGGGTTATAGTGATAGGACTAACAGTGCTCTTCTAATCCAAGACAAAGAAAACAATCTTTCTCTCAGACTCTCTAAGACTTAGTGAAAGCAAACCGTGCTTTGTGGAGACTCCAACACCGAGCCTATGTCGTCTGTATATAAATATATTTAAACACAAGAGAGGTTATAGTTAGTTTCATTTTAGTGAGGGTACAAGTTACCTCCTGTTCCCGTTGTCTTTAACGCATCCTAAAAAGGTCATTAGGAATAAACCAGAATTTATAAATGGAGGCGTTACAGTTTATTTTGGTATGTTCGACTAAATACGTCTTCGCACAAAGACAGCACCATAATGTTACCCGACAAAGCAAAAGTAAATCCAGATTCAATATTCCTTTTAACCCTCCTGTTGTCTTCGTATTCCCCCCCCCCCCCCCCTTACTTTGGTGTCCGCCGTCAAATTTCACCGGTCCTGTTTTAACTGCTATTACATTAACACAAAAAACATTAATCATCACCAAATGTAATTTAACACCCTTTCAAACTGTACATATGGTATCAGAGTACTGGTACACATGAAACACTGCAGTACATATACAAAGAACAGACACTGAACATGTACTGCGTGTGCCAGGTGTGATCCATGTGGGGGAGGGGCACATAAGAGCGGGACATGTGTCAAATTGATCTGCATGCGTGTGTGTGTGTGTGTGTGTGTGTGTGTGTGTGTGTGTGTGTGTGTGTGTGTGTGTGTGTGTGTGTGTGTGTGTGTGTGTGTGTGTGTGTGTGTGTGTGTGTGTGTGTGTGTGCCAGGTGTGATTCACATGGGGGGATTGGGCACATAAGTGTGTGTGTGTTGTATCTGATCCGGATGGTTACTAATTCCTTTTCTTTATGGCGGTCATGTTTGAGCGGGAACACCATGGTGCTACAAAGTTGACTAAATCATCCAAAATGCAATGAAAGTGGTGATCAGCAATGTATATGTTCAAATGTCTGCTGTGAAGGATATCATGAAGCCTGAATGCAATCGAATGTAAAACTAAAAAGTTATGATTGATGAAAGTAGTACATCGGTCAGATTTGACCCGAACACAACAGGAGGGCTAAATAAACTAAACCAGCATACACTCGTTCTTTGGACAAAACAAGTGGATCCACATTGATTCAGAAACAAAGAGTGATGCACATTGGAGTCCAAAAATAAATCAGTTACACTTATCATCATCACTTCGCCCTTATTATAACAAACTACTATAAAAGAAAAGCGATAAAACGTCTTATACTTGTAAAAAGATTGTAACAAATGGCAGTGATTTGTTCATGATTTATTAAAAAGGTCAATCTGTGCTTCATCCGTACATCTCCCTCTGTAAAGGCTATGGAGATGAAGCATTCATATCATCTGTCCGCTGTCGTCCCATGAAGAAGCCACAAGCAGGTGTGTGTTGTTAGCATGCTACTACGATAGCATAGCTGCTACTGCGATAGCATAGCTGCTACTGCGATAGCATAGCTGCTGCAAAGCTCTGCAGAGGGATCCGTCTGGTTAAGAAACACAACGATGTGAGTGATGGCTTTGGACTGACAGCGCTATGAGCTCGGCTGATCGGGTCCAACCTGAAACCCGTCCCTTGAACTCATCCCTCTCTAATGCTGCGGAGACACGTTGGACGCTTTAACGCATGCTAAATGTCACTGTCACTGCTGCACCACAGTATGTAGGGTAGATGCAGGCAAATGACTGGTGTCTAATGCATCGTCAGCAGCATGACCCAGATGGTTGGTGGCAGCACAGTGGGTATTACAAACTAGCCTTGAGTGAAATATAACTGGGCTGATGGACTGCACATGAGAGCAAAAGCTGAATAGGATATAGATCAACTAAAAACAATGTAGTGTTCATCCACCAGGTGAACATGAGACATTGAGCACATTGAACAGAGCGTTGTGGTATGGAGCTGTGCCATGGACAGAGAGCAGAAGCAGAGACAGAGCCGAGACACACCGAGCCTGAGCCACACTCATCACTAACCAAGCGGGACATTTATCAAGGATCTTCCAGAGGTGTTGTTCATTCAGCAGACTGAATCCAAAGGGCCAATTATCTTTTCTCAAAGATCCTTGATAAACTCGACAGAGCATCTGCTGAGCCGATCAAAGGCAGCCCATGCAACCACAGCCATCCATTGCCTTGCCTAGGCAGCCAGTAGCCATGGCAACCTGGAGATGGAGGCGAGCAGAGTGGGGGTGGCATCAAATGGAGGAGGAAGAGGATGCCCCGCCCACTCGTTACTATAGCGGTGTGACGTAGCATGAGGTGGGAGGAGAGGTGGCATGTCATGTCTGAACCCCGACATCTTATTATTCGTATAGAAATGAGCCAAGAGGTAGTGAAGGAGGACAGAGGAGAAGGATGAGTGACGGATCGATCAAAGGAGAGAGGAAAGAAGGAAAGGGAGGTAGTGAAGGAGGACAGAGGAGAAGGATGAGTGACGGATCGATCAAAGGAGAGAGGAAAGAAGGAAAGGGAGGTAGTGAAGGAGGACAGAGGAGAAGGATGAGTGACGGGTCGATCAAAGGAGAGAGGAAAGAAGGAAAGGGAGGTAGTGAAGGAGGACAGAGGAGAAGGATGAGTGACGGATCGATCAAAGGAGAGAGGAAAGAAGGAAAGGGAGGTAGTGAAGGAGGACAGAGGAGAAGGATGAGTGACGGGTCGATCAAAGGAGAGAGGAAAGAAGGAAAGGGAGGTAGTGAAGGAGGACAGAGGAGAAGGATGAGTGACGGATCGATCAAAGGAGAGAGGAAAGAAGGAAAGGGAGGTAGTGAAGGAGGACAGAGGAGAAGGATGAGTGACGGGTCGATCAAAGGAGAGAGGAAAGAAGGAAAGGGAGGTAGTGAAGGAGGACAGAGGAGAAGGATGAGTGACGGATCGATCAAAGGAGAGAGGAAAGAAGGAAAGGGAGGTAGTGAAGGAGGACAGAGGAGAAGGATGAGTGACGGGTCGATCAAAGGAGAGAGGAAAGAAGGAAAGGGAGGGAAAGTGGAGAATAGATGGAATGTGTTGCAGCCTCTGTGTTTGTTTCCCCGACAAATAAGAGATCAAAGTAGAAGTATGCTCAAGGATGTTTACTCTTTTGCCTCGGCCAGTTTGTTGTTCATCTCTTTACTTTTCTCCTTGTCCCCCGCGGCGGGCCGGCTCTCGGGCAGGCTCTCCGAGGTGGTCTTCTTGGAGCCCCTCAGTGCGGCGCTCTGCTTGTCTTTGGCTTTCTTCCCTGGCTTGCCCCGGGGCGCCTCCAGGCCGCTTGGGCTTAGTGCGCAGAGCACTGTACCGGTCCACCTGAGGGGGGGGGCAAATGCATTCCTGAGCTGTAAGGTATGGCTGGGCATTTCTGAGAGTGTGGTGAACATTTTAAATACATTGTTTATGGTTTTGTTCAACTAATCGATGATAACATGCACAATGAATACTGACGAGGTACCAGGACGCACGGTTAGGTGAAGCGGAGCCCTCCGTCACAGTGCGCCTGCTCAAAGACCTCACATATCACGCTGACAGAACTACATGTCATGATAACAGGCTCCAACATACAACAACAATAACAAGTCTTTAGGAATCCTACGGGCACACACAGGGGCCAGAACAATTACGCTAATAGCCAACACAACATCACATGTTACTTGTTAGACGCTTTTATCCACAGTGACTCACACACTCAACACTGTGGGCAATCAACGACATGCTGACTGCAGTGGGGTTTGAACCTGTGACCCCCTGATCCCAACAACAACGCATTAGGCCACTGCGCCACAGCATCATTTGAGCCTCTAACCACTAATATCATTTAAATCATTTTTAAAAATAAAACCAAAGCTTTAAAAGCCTATACTTTGTATTTTATATCTATATTGTTAACTTACATTAACATAACTGTGGGTAATCTGTTCGTACAATATTCCTAAACTTTCCTTTGAGTTGTTGATGAGAAGTAATGCTTGAGTTATGAAGGTTTATCTACGTTTTATCACCAACAGATCGACTGTGAGACTTAACACTTTCCCTGTGAGGCATCTACACAAAGTACTTGTTTCCTCGTTGGGTCCTCGCTGACTTGTCTGAGTGTTTTAGGAGGACAGGGTTCGTGCATCACCAGCGCTGTCTTCAGCTCAACGATGTCAACACATTGAGTATATGAAGTTTCATAAATAGAGGAGTTGCATGGTCTTATTTACCACAGAATGTGTATACTGTAGATGTAGTATGCACTTGTTTCCCCATTTTCCAGAGAAGTGGTTAAGATAAGGGCTTCCGTACAGAATGCCTGAGTGCATGTGACTTAGATGATGTGACTTAGTGCATGTGACTTAGATGATGCCTGAGGTTGGGTTGTTCTTCCACATAGTCCACATAGCAGCATGTAAAGATGTCCTCTCCTGATTTACTTTGATTAAAGTTGTGTTAAATGAAATGTGTGTCCTCACCTGTGTGATGGGGTCCATGTAGGGCTCGCTGTACAGGCTGCGTATCCTCCTCCGGTCCAGGGCCTTGTGGTCCTTGTTGTCCAGCCGCAGCGGGGCCTGGCCCTTGTAGGTGGCGCTGTAGCTCGTCTCCAGGCTGGACTTCTCGTCGGGGGGGAGGTACTGGGACCGGGCCCGGATCATCTTTGTGGGCTTCACATCTCTGTAAGCCTTGTACTCAGACCTGCGTGCAGAAGGAAGTCAGGTGTCTTTCAGAATTGTAAAGAAGGCTCAGATTAGACTGCTTCAAACATTTCTGTGAAAGCTCCAGAAAACATGTTGCAGACGTTCACTTCAATAGTTTCAGACCAACAGTGTCTAATTATTAACACCAATAAATATGATTATGTTTATTTTAAAACCAATATTTACAATATATATAACATTATTATTATTTGCTGGCTCATCATATATGTTAAACATATTGCATGTTGTACTCGTTGTGATATCCCTGGTACAATTACCCCTATGCAAATGAGTCACTGCCCCTGGTGTGTATGTTGCTCTATTGTTGTTGGTGACCATCGAAAGAAATGTTCTAATAATAGATTTTATTGCAGACAGAAAGACACCCATTTTGTAATCCCTGACTGTAGGGAGGATGTGAACTGGTGCACCACCCTCTGATGCGGTGATATTCTGTAAACCTCACACAGCACTTCTGAGGAAGGTCAGCAGAATGCCAACACAGAGCGCTGTGCAGCATGCTGTCTTCTATAAATAGAGTGAACATATAAAGCTCTGTGTCAGTGGGGAGACAAGCAGGGACATATGGACAACTGAAGCACAGAGGACACCAGCAGCTGAGTGCCAGGTGTATTAAAGCTATTTACATGTGCATCATTCTCTCTTCCTTACCTACCTCTCTGCAGTGTACGGTATTCCTACATCTTCCATTCAGGCCACATGTTTGAACGGCTGCAGAAACGTTGCTAAATGTTACTGCCTGTAGGGCTGGTTGAACTTTATAAAAAGGTAATCAGGTGATGCTTCTGAAAACACAAGTCTACACACCCTAATATTAAGGAGAGAAGTTCTGACTGTAACTAACACTTGTATGAACACATATGCTCTCATGGTGGATTTGTCTTTACATGACAGAAATGGAACATGTGTATTACCAATAACGTTGCTTAGTGTAATGGTAATTGGTTACATTTGAATGAATGTTAAAGCATAGCAAATGTTCACCATCTGTACACAAGTAAACCATGGCTCTCGTGCGCTAAACCAAACATCGTCTCCTGCAGTGTGATGAGTGTGCTGTGATACAGGCAAACAGAGCGCTCTGTGTCTCAGCTGGGTCAGGTGACACCTCTCAGGTCTCCCCTGTGACTCAGGGCGCAACACACACACACACACACACACACACACACACACACACACACACACACACACACACACACACACACACACACACACACACACACACACACACATCAATTCCCCTAACGTTGCACCAAGCCTCCGTAGCCAAGGTTCAACGAGAAGTGTCCCTGCAGCAACATCAGCAGAGCACAGGCTGCTGTACGAGAGCCTCACAACAACAACAACAACAACAACAACAACAATGAAGGGATGGCATCAATAACAGCCTTGGAGAACATGGGTGTTCCTGTGTAATGCATGTTCAGGGACAGGTGTATCGATGTAACACGTGTGCACGTGTGAGAACAGGGGCTGCATCTGATGTATGCCTCACGCTGTGGAAGCTGGGCTCTCACCTGATGTGGGAGTGAGATGATAAACAACAGGAAGCATGCACATTTATGCTTTAGGATTTAGGGTTTGTTGTGTGGTTCTGGTCCTTAGTCATACCTTTCCATTCACTGTTGAGCCACTGGTAATATCACTTTTAAAATACTAACTATCATAGTATCCAAACTAATTGAGTCTGTAGCATGCTAGCGTCTCTGAAAGGCTATCTGTATTCTGCCTTTCAGACGACCTGTTAGCTAGCATGCTAACATGATGCTAATCAGCATCATGTTAGCTAGCATGCTAACATGATGCTGATTAGCATCATGTTAGCTAGCATGCTAACATGATGCTGATTAGCACTTAACACAGAACTACAGCGTCGATGCAAATGGCATTGCTTTGGCAGGTGTTTGGTCATCAACCAAAGCATTGGACAAATGAAGATGCCAACCTGAAACATATGCATTTCATGTTGTATACATTTCATATTTTGTTCATCTAAAGTTTCAACAGTATATCAATAAAGACAGCTGACATTTACAAACTATAAAAGACGTTCAATCAAGATTTAAATGCTTAACCTTAGCATCTTATTTTCATTTAACTATATAATTGGTAAATTGGATCAATCGAAACTTTGTGCACTTTCAGGCGTTAACATTTAAGCTGTTGTACCTATACTGTATAAAGCAAGCTGCTGGGGACAGCGACGTGTCTGCTGGGGACAGCGACGTGTCTGCTGGGGACAGCGACGTGTCTGCTGGGGACAGAGACGTGTCTGCTGGGGACAGCGACGTGTCTGCTGGGGACAGAGACGTGTCTGCTGGGGACAGCGACGTGTCTGCTGGGGACAGAGACGTGTCTGCTGGGGACAGCGACGTGTCTGCTGGGGACAGAGACGTGTCTGCTGGGGACAGAGACGTGTCTGCTGGGGACAGCGACGTGTCTGCTGGGGACAGAGCGGAGGGGAAATCACACAGTGATGACATAACTGGACTGAAGTCCATTTAATGCTGTGCTGGGCCAAGAGGCACAATGTAAAGACAGGTTGCACAACAATGTCCAAGGCCAAGGGGGGGGGGGGGGTGTGAGTGAGAGAGAGAGAGAGAGAGAGAGAGAGAGAGAGAGGCAGATTGTGAGGCACAGTGTGACACAGCGGCCTGTACTGTAACATTGCTGTTCTTCATGGACATACAGTACGACTGTAACAATAACGCCTGTGTCTCCGAGGCCAGTGTGTACTTGGTGCTTACAGCATTTAAAAGTGAGTCTTCTGAATGGATATCATGTCGCAGTTACTGTAACACGCATACAGTCGCATTACTGTGCAACCGTGAAAGTTCACTTAAGCACACACACACACACACACACACACACAGACACACAGACAGACACACACACACACACACACACACACACACACACACACACACACACACACACACACACACACACACACACACACACACACACACACACACACACACACACACACACACACACAGAGGTAAAGAGCATTCCTTTCCATTGGCCGGGATTCTGCGATCTCTCTGTATGCAAACATTTAAAACAAATGTTTGTCTCACATTGTAAAACAATGTTGTAGATAGGTTCTCTTGGTTATTCTAAAACCTCATCGGGTGCCTGCAGGTTTCCTTACAGTACTGTCCATTAATCATTCATCACCATGGATAGATTGGTAGATAGATGTTCTGACTACCAGTGCACTTCCTGTGTCCGTCTACAGCACAGGGCTGTTCACCCACCCGCTGCTGCACAGAGGGAGATGGTTTGCTTTTCCATTTCCTATAAGTTTACTGATAATAATTGCGTACATGTTGCACCTCGAGGGTCCCACATACCAAGGGTGAACGGATGAACTGTTCAGAGATTGTTTATTTTCTCTTGTTCCTTTGCAAATAATTCTCACGGTGTTCTTATTTATTGAATTTCTTTGTGCACACATTTATTCGGAACATTTTTAACAAATGATACCAGGGACTACATTGGCTATTGGTGATGTGTCCTCAGTGTCCTCAGCATAAAGGGCGTCTATGCTGGTCAGAGTTCAGCAAGAACTGCCGTTTTAACTGGACAAAGTATCTTATATAATTCATTTATATCCAGAATCAAATCTGAAGACATTTCCTGTAAATTAACTGTAATCAGATATAATAAATCAGATTACATCGGTTACGTAAGAGGCAGAGCTCTCAATTGAAGCAACACATGCATACTGGACCCTTCACTCTTACAGCATGTCACACAACTCAAATGAACTGGTTTATTTTCGGGGAGCAGAAAATCCCAGCAGTTTCTCTGCCAGAGAGCTGGTCTGGAACATGTCAGATAGCAACCCGCTGTGTGTTCAGAATGGGTTTCTGCATTCTCTGCTTGTCAGTGGAAACACGAGGCTCTACTGTATAAGAGGATCATTTTTTTAATCCATCAAAATCCATTGGCCTCTTTACAGTGGACTGTCTGCTACCAAGAGTTCTATGTAGGTGCTTTAAATTAGCGAAACAGACAAACTCATTTCAGTTGAAGACGCAGCCTTTTCTGGAACATTCCTTGTGCCAATTCTCTTGATAATTCTTTACGTAATTTCTTCTTTGTCTGTCTTTTATTAAAGGCGTCACATAATGGTAAAGAAATACTGCTGACAAGATGAAGAATAGCCTTTGTCTTTACAGCAAGGAAAGGAAACAGAAACAAAGACCTCAGCTGCTGTCTGAAGCGTGTGACTTTCTCAAATGCAAGAAGTGGCCTTTAAGCACACTGCAGTGAGTCGGTGGCAAGATGAAGGCCAGGACGTGTGATTAGAATGCTGCACCGATGCAGGCTAGAAAAGAAACAGTTAACAGCGGTTGGCAGAAAAGAACTATAGTTGCCTTTAGCGTTTCCTTCAGTGAGAGAAAGAGTCTTTGTGCTCTCTGTGGATCAAGCAAAGGAAAAGGGCTGAGGGAACAGGACTCAGTAACTGACCCGCTGCAAACCAGTACAATGAAGCTGGCTTTGAATAGACAGAGAACATGGCTCCCTGATCAAAGTGGGGAAGTTCATGAGATCTTTCTAGAGGGTCATCAAGAATAACTTGTATCCAATGACCTTTGACCTCTCTGTCTGTGTCTGTGTATTCTCTTGTTCCGATTAACCCAGCCACATCTTTTTTCTTGTTTTGTATCTATATCTACGCCGGGGTCCGGAGTCGAGGCTGATCCTCTTGCTGTAGTCCTGTGCCCTGGATCCTCTATCCTGAGTTCTGGATTAAGTCGTGGACTTCGGGTCGTGGCTGAACCTGTCTCTGCGGTCCTGCCTTGGGTCTCGTCATGCTGCTTCCCTGATGGCTTCCACAGGATTGTAGCTGACATCCTCGTGGATTCATCTTCTTATTACAGACACATGCATTTCCTAACATTCGGTCTCTATGCTGTAAAATGTATTCTCTCTTCGATTTACACACGGCATCTATTGCACGTCTGTCCGTCCTGGGAGAGGGATCCCTCCTCTGTTGCTCTCCCTGAGGTTTCTCCCATTTGTTCCCCTTAAACTGGGTTTTCTCTGGAAGTTTCTCCTTGTACGATGTGAGGGTCTGAGGACAGAGGGTCTAAGGACAGAGGGTCTAAGGACAGAGGGTCTAAGGATAGAGGGTCTGAGGACAGAGGGTCTAAGGACAGAGGGTCTAAGGACAGAGGGTCTAAGGATAGAGGGTGTGGTTTTTCTCATACTGATATTCTGAACAATCTGTGCTGTTGTATTTGCTGTAAAGTGTCTCTACTGTAGGCTATTTTTATTATATGTACAGCACTTTGGCTCCACCAAACATCGTTTATAAATGTGCTATATAAATAAAACTTGACTTGATTTGATTTGAAAGTCACTTCCTGCTACAGAGTCTGTATACAGTACACTGGCTAAATAAAACCTACACATAACTACTGTAAAAACAGCCCAAATCAGACAAGATATGACACCTATTTAATACATTTCTTATATATATATATATATATAGAAATGTATTAAATAGCTACCTATAAATAGAATGCACATTTTTTGATTCTCAGAGTTTTTTGTCATATTTATATGACTTACTTTTTGGTAAAATTAGATTTCTTTTTATGTTACTTAATTATTTAAAGGTTTTTCTTCAAATGTATTAAGAACTTTTATTAAAAAATGTTTTAAATATTTCCTTTTTTAAACTAAATTCAACGTGTTGTGTTTCTGCATGAACCTTTATATACTGAGAACAAAGTAAACCAATCGTAATTGTTCTCATCCATATTGTGTTGAGAGATTTAAAGCAAATTGTAGTTAAAAACTAACAACAATAAACATTTGTGTCCGATGTTTTGTGTGACAGTGGAACACATACACTTAAAATATCCATCAACTCTCTAAATATTTTATTCATATAATTAGATATTATATATAATTATTGATTCAAACAAAATGGACCAGATCAAAAGAAGGTCATGCCTTGTGTTTTTAAACTGCAGTGATGGTCTTGTGTGATTATGTGTAATAATGACTAAATAATAATACAAATCATATCAAAAAGGTGTGTGTGTGTGTGTGTGTGTGTGTGTGTGTGTGTGTGTGTGTGTGTGTGTGTGTGTGTGTGTGTGTGTGTGTGTGTGTGTGTGTGTGTGTGTGTGTGTGTGTGTGTGTGTGTGTGTGTGTGTGTGTGTGTGTGTGTGTGTGTGTGTGTGTGTGTGTGTGTGTGTGTGTTTGTAGAGAGAAATGTAAATAGTGAGATTAGGACTCAGTTGTGGAAAGACAAAGAAACATGCACTGAATCTAGATCACAGCAGAAATATAAAGAAACAAACCAGCGTTAAGTGTGACACGGATCACAGACAGTATATCATCTCACTCAAAGCAACAGGCTTCCCTGAACCATAATGCAACCAATCACAGCCTCAGGAAACATGCGTTCAGTCACAGTGACGTGCATGACTGGATCTTCATCCATCCACCAGCCGCCATCGCCCTCTGAACGTTGCATGGCAGCACAGAGAGGACCCTCGAGGACCTGCACACGGATCCACCCTGACCTCTCCATTCCACTGAACCACCTTCGAGGTAATGATCTGCAGTCTGTGGTAATGACTGCCACTTCCTGTGTGCACGTTCAAGAGGAAGCTTTCAATGTGTCTGTAACAACTGTTTCCTAAGATCAAGTGATACATGAGTTCACCCAACCTCAGGGAAGTCTGAAAATGATTCAGGTAAACTGGGTCATGCACTAAAACCATAGATCTTTGGGGAATGTTTGCTTTGTTTCAGGAAAACAATCTGCACTTTGAGGACTTGCTGCGTAACCATGTGCATTATATCTGCTCATTTCAAAGGAATTGTATAACTTCAGTTACTTAATCAGAATATATTATAATGATATGGGAATTATAGTATGATTCATGCATTACCTTAAGTAATGATAAAATAATTATTGCTAAATAATGTTTTCTGAGAGACGTGTAACCATAATTAAAGAGTGCTTTACTTTGTGAATGCACTGCAAGTGTGTTTGAAATGCGTCATATATAAGGGCGTCGTAGAAAGGTGTTGCAGCCGTACATTAACATTATTAATTATACATTTCAAAGTGTTAATGAATTTAAACATTGTGGAGGGTGTTGCAGTTTTTCTCTTACTGCAGTGGGTCCACATAAAATATTACTAGTACTAAAGTGGGTTTCTCTTCTATTTTTGTAATAGTATGTTGTGAACACTCTCCCCTGACAGCAGAAGGATTGATGGAGAGAGGCATTTATATCATGCAGAAAGATAACGACCTGTTTGGATGATTTCTATTTTTCCCTACTTTATACTTCTCCACATGTTGGAAGCCAATATTATAGCCTTCTTTTTACTCCACTACATTATCTGACCGACAGCTTTAGTTACTTTACAGATTATTAGCTATTACAAAATATTAATAAGATATGAATTATAGGCTATATTATAATATAAGGCATCAAGCAGCAACATACTGAGTCATTTAAATTATTACCACAACTTTACAGGCTGTGTTAGACACAACAATGCATCAATAATCATAATCCAGTTATTATAATATATGATTCCGAAATGGTGTCATTCGTATAGTACTTTTACTTTTAGGTACTTATATTTAGATGCCAATACTTTTGTACTTGCACCTAATGCTGCGCTCACACCAGACGCGATGCGATGTTTGGGGCGGCTCGATTACATGTCAAGTCAATGCAGAGATGCGGACAGACGCGAATTCGCTCCGGTGTGAACGCAGCATAAGTAAGATTTTGATTACAGGACTTTTACTTGGAGTTTTTTTCATATTTAGTTTTGCTAAGTATCTCTTCCACCTCTGGGTGTGTACAGTATAACACATGTTGACCCTGCTGTGACCCTGGACAGACTGACAGGGTGACTCACGTGTAGGAGCTGTCCCCGGTGATCTCCTCTCGGATCTGCCTGTTCACAGCATCCACCGGCCTCCCCCGGCCCTCCCCATCCCCCTTCAGGACCACAGTCTTCTGCCCCTCGGGTTTCTTCTGCCCCTCCGGTTTCTTCTGCCCCTCCGTTTTCTTCTGCCCCTCCGGTTTGCTGGCCTTCTTCTTGGTCTCCAGCAGACACCAAGAGTCCTTCTCCTGCAGCTGGTCGGCGATAGCGCTCTTCTCCACCCCGCTGTCCGCCTGTTTGGAGTGCCGGGGCCTGTCCGGAGCGCGCTCCCCGGCGGCGGGCTTAGGTATCCAGGGGTGGTCGGACTTTTTGGGGATCGGCCAGGGTTTGTAGTCCTTCTGGTACTGGGTCACGCTGTTGAACGGTGTTTCCGGCTCGTGGTACTCGTTCTTGGGTTTACAGCTCGGTTCGGGTCGCACGTTCCAGTGCTTAAAGTCCTCGCGCATTACCGAGCTGCACACGCGCTCCTCGGACACGCACCTCCGCGGGGGGCGCGCGGCTGGCTTGGTGCGAGGTGTTGTGCGAGACGGCTGCGTATCTATGGTGACCCGGGCCTGGTGCGCGTGCAGCGGCGGCTGCAGCTGGATGTGCTGCAGCTCCGATGCGTCCGTGTACTTGGTGAACACCAGAGGCACCGCAATGTCAGCCTTATCCAGCTGGTTCCAGAAGCGGGCCATGCAGCACGCCCTGCTGATACAGGGCCACGCCATGGTGGGCTACGGAGCTCCACTACAATGCACTGTGCAGGGGCCAAACAGAAGAAAATATGTCTCCTGAGCTGAGAGAAACGAGATGTCCCTGCGTCAGGCTGCAAGGAGGCCAGCGACACCTTTTGACGTCAGATGAGGTTAATCAGTAAATCCATTTTGCATCTAAAATAGACAGATTTATTTTGCTACAAAAACAACCGTTGCCTAGTGCCGTGTTCTCCGCTGCTGTCGGTCCCTCTCTGTCTGCTACATCACTCCCTGGCAGGACTGCAACGGAAAACAGCCCCGCCCTCATCCTCAGCATCCACAGACACAGGAGGATCCGCGGAGGAAAATGAGTCCATCAGCGAGAATAACAAATAACTTCCGGTTTAACCCCCATTGTAAAGACTTTAATAACGCTCTTTTTAAATGATCTTATTATAAATAGCACACAACAAGATAGCATTATAATATATATTGGCTATATGTCATTATATTCTATGCACATTCTCTTCACGTCGCATATGTGAAGGCATTGACGCGTGCTTTTATTTTGAAATTGGGCCATTCATTTCCGCTATAACGCTGCTAAACATGGTGAGCTTGACGTAAATTAGGTGTTTTTTCCTTCGCTCACTGCGTATCGTTTCGCCATCACTTTTCTACTGTTTCTCTGAACGTGTGGATATGTATAACATTAGATACAACTAGAATTAGAAAATCAGTGGTCAGAAAAGAGGAGAATATATCTGCCTGATAAAATAAATATCATGAAAATAAATAAATGTATAGCTCAGGAGGAAATATAAAATAACACCAAGAACAAATACATATTAGATGAATCTGTAGTAATAAGGAAAACTTTGCCATTTATTTTTTAAGTATAGTACTACATGGAAGTATAAAGTATAGTACTCGTATTTCCATCATGTGTATAAAGACAATAAAAGCCATAAAAAGGGCCACATGTTAAATGTTATCTACTGACTCGTGCACAATTGCCTTTGTGACAAAGACATTGCTTGCAGGCAGCAACACATGAATAATGCCGAGTCATTACACACCCTGACGGCCTGTTTCACAGGGGACTGCATTTCTACGACATCTGACAGACAAGCACATGGGCTTCATAATGAAGTCTGACAGCTGATTCTTTTGAAACAATAATGATGTTACACATGTTTCCTTCAAGTTTAATGCATTTGTTCCATTGGTGCGGGTGAAACATTAACTCACTGACTGATAAGGTTACAAGGTTCATTTATTATCATTCTGCAACGCAGCTGTGCACAAAATGTGTGAGGTGCATCCTCTTTAACGCAAGAAGAAAAACATGGAGGGTGATCTGAACAGACTTACAGCCTGAGAGAAGCTGCTGTCTGGTGGGACGTACAGATGGATTACTGAACAGGACATATGATGCACCAAACCAGGAAGAAACACACAAATAGCAACAAAAATCACAGCGCAACTACAAAGAGATGCAAAGCAACTGCTAGAATACACACAATAGCTTGAAAAGGGGAAAAACAGCCGCAAAGAGAAACAAAATGACAACAAAGACAAAAAGTGAGCAGAAGGAGACCATAATAAACACAAAAAGAGACACACAACATGAGTGAACAGACACACAAAAAGACTCCAAAATGAAACTAAATTACCACAAATTAACTAAATAAGACACAAAAATACGAGAAGAACACAAAGAAACACACAATTATTTACAAAAAATGAAATACAAAATGACCACGAAGAGACAATACTAAAAGAAAAAACATGATAGTAAAGAGACATAACATCAAATGGCCAAAATGATAAATACATCAAATTAGTAAAAAGAAGTACAAAAATAAGCATAAGAATTCAACAAGACAGACACGCCCACAAAGACACAAAACATCAAAATAAAACAAAATGACACAAAGCAACAACAGGGACAAATATAACACTAAGACACACAAAATAATAAATGCATAATGGCTACAAAGAGACACAACATGACCATATGACTGCGCGAGCACAAAGAGCCCAAACACAAAGTAGTTCTGAGAAGATAAACAATACAAATAATTCACACAGCTCAAGTGTGTGTGTCCGGTTCTTATAGATGCTGGGCCGTTTGCATGTCTGCTCCAAGGACCCATTGTCTCATTATCAGCCTGCGGTGCTGTGACAGTGAACACGTCTGTGTCTCTGGTCAGAGGGCAGCAGGGGAGCTGCGGGGGTGCATGTCGTCTCAGTAGATGAGAACCAATGATGTTCTGGACTGTTTGAATCACACACTACAGAGATCAAGTGTTCGGGGTTATTAAGGTAGATCATCTGCTAATACATATTAGGATGCAATCAAAGGGCAAATCGTAATGGATTAACATACATCTGTTTATTGCCCCAATAAACACCTCCACATCTCCTGTGAGCTTTTTCCTTATTCCTATTCATCACAGAATAGGAATAGTAGCACTGAACAGATTGCAACAGCTGCATCTGGGTATTTCTAAGTATGGATTCGGGTCAAAGGTCAAGCATAACCTTTCACCCACAGTGTCATGCACACACCACGTATAGGCCTGGTTTAGGAGCTTTCCAAATCTACAAGAACACTAACTAAAACACATTTAAAATAATTCACAATGAGGTTATGTGAGCGGCCTTGTCTTTGTGGCTATCTGTTAGCATGAGGTGCATCTGGCTATCTGTTAGCACGAGGTGCATCTGGCTATCTGTTAGCACGAGGTGCATCTGGCTATCTGTTAGCACGAGGTGCATCTGGCTATCTGTTAGCACGAGGTGCATCTGGCTATCTGTTAGCATGAGGTGCATCTGGCTATCTGTTAGCACGAGGTGCATCTGGCTATCTGTTAGCATGAGGTGCATCTGGCTATCTGTTAGCACGAGGTGCATCTGGCTATCTGTTAGCATGAGGTGCATCTGGCTATCTGTTAGCACGAGGTGCATCTGGCTATCTGTTAGCACGAGGTGCATCTGGCTATCTGTTAGCACGAGGTGCATCTGGCTATCTGTTAGCACGAGGTGCATCTGGCTATCTGTTAGCATGAGGTGCATCTGGCTATCTGTTAGCACGAGGTGCATCTGGATATCTGTTAGCATGAGGTGCATCTGGCTATCTGTTAGCACGAGGTACATCTGGCTATCTGTTAGCATGAGGTGCATCTGGCTATCTGTTAGCACGAGGTGCATCTGGCTATCTGTTAGCACGAGGTGCATCTGGCTATCTGTTAGCACGAGGTGCATCTGGCTATCTGTTAGCACGAGGTGCATCTGGCTATCTGTTAGCAAGAGGTGCATCTGGCTATCTGTTAGCACGAGGTGCATCTGGATATCTGTTAGCACGAGGTGCATCTGGCTATCTGTTAGCACGAGGTACATCTGGCTATCTGTTAGCACGAGGTGCATCTGGCTATCTGTTAGCACGAGGTGCATCTGGCTATCTGTTAGCACGAGGTGCATCTGGCTATCTGTTAGCACGAGGTGCATCTGGCTATCTGTTAGCACGAGGTGCATCTGGCTATCTGTTAGCACGAGGTGCATCTGGCTATCTGTTAGCACGAGGTGCATCTGGCTATCTGTTAGCATGAGGTGCAGGGACAGTATTGCTCAACCATGCTGGGGCTGCCTTCGGAAATGTACATAGATCAATACATTACACTGTCACGCTAGCAGCGACAGTTAACAAAGTTTAAAAAATGTAACTCTTCTCTCTTCCACTGAGCTGTGGCAGTCCTCTTCCTCTGAGTTATGCTTACGCTCATGTTTCCAGCAGGTCAAACGTCAGATACAGATATGGATTGACAAATCAAACCCTATTTTGAGTGTGAGATAAGGCAGTCAATATGAGGTGATGGTGGAGAGGTGAGGAGGACAGACTTTGGACCCATTTCACTTCTTCTCCACCGGCTGCAGCCTCGGTTTTTATTTCTCTTCTCTCATGAACAACATGAAGGTTGATTTTGCCCCCCTGGAAATCCCCCTGCAGAGGAGACTGCAGACGGCTGCCGTGGCGCAGTGGGTCTTCTCCTTCATTGGCCTGGGTGAGTGCATGTTTAAATGTGTGCCTAACATATGGCAACCCAGTCTCATGGCATTTCGTGTTCACCAACACCATTTGTAATCTATTGATATGATACTGATAGTAACGGACTGCTAATCAAATAAACAACTCCATTTTGTTTCTTTACAGTAAGTGTTCAAACATGTTGTTTCTTGTGTTAGTTCATGTGAGTGTTAGAGAACTGTTGTCACATTTGCATGAACTGCTGGATGGCCAGAAGGGGAGCTAGTTTGAGTTTGTTCTAAAACCAGTTGCTATCGTGGTGCTGTGATGATCTGTATCTGTAGGCTGACACGGAAGTTAGCATCTCAAGGGATACCTCAACAAAAAGCATTGGGATTTTTTAATTGGATTTTAGAATATTGCCGGAAAAAATATCTGTGGCAACGTTCATTTTACTAACCCTAACCTACACCGGCTTTTTATAGTTGAATTAAAGCCTAAATGCACATCGCAAGAAGTAGGCTAGCTCAATCGTACAAACAAACTATCACAGTTGCATGACATGACATCACAAGCGCTAAGCTAAATAAATAATGTTGGGCCTGATGATTTTTAGGGGCTCCTCTAGATACTTGTTAGCAACAGCCATTTTAAAAACACCAGTGGGGTATTTACTGACGTATTGTTTCTCGTAGAACAAAAACAAGAACCTTCTATAAGCTTGTGTTAAACACAGACCTTATTTAATGAATTTAACAAAAAACTAATTCAAATAACCATTGACTGCAAGTCAAGGGAACCCAGAATTGCTAAAATGCTAACTAATTTCCGGTTTTAGGAATCATTCCTGCAGAACTCTATTTCATGTGGACTGGACGCATCACAACAAGTCCTCCAACTCATACGACCAAATGGGTCGATTGTTTTAAGCCCTTATTACGACCAAATATGTCGTTTGTTCAAGCGCTTAATACGACCTATAATTACGTTTTAAAATTGTCGGCCTCGAGTGCTCCCGTTGAATGCAAACGTTACAGAGGGTTGTTTATTCACAAATAACCCTCTCTGTAAAATCCTAAATTGTAGAATAGTTTGGCCATTAAAACGCTTTATGATTAGATTTCTAGCGAGAAGTATATATTGTACTTTTGGAATCCACGTCCAGTCGATATGTAGGATCTATAGTTTGATAGATATTACGAAGATGATTTGAGGTTTCGTCAGGAGAACGTGTATATGCGGCAAGCTTCCATGTAAAGTTACGGGTTTAAAACAGTATTTCCGGTCTCGCCGTTTTCATAATAAAACTAATGATCAAATGATTTAACAGTGATATCTGCACTACTCATCCACTAAAAACATCAGTTTATCCTAGTTAATTATACGACATTAATTGGTTTAAATTGTGTACAATGCTTTTGTGTTTTTCCCATAGGTTTTTCTCTTTCGATTCTGAGAGACACATTTCTTTTTTCAGAGGTTTTGATAGGCTAAAATCACGCCGCAATGCACGTCGGGATATGGTGTTTATGTGATATGAAATCGGAAAACATTAAAAAAAATTATAATAATACTTTATTCTGAGTGTTCTTGCTTTTCTCTTTGAAAGTCATCACATAACGGCATTGCAATACACGGTTCGGCTGCATTAAATATTACATATCTGCCCTAGATATGTATTTATAGAGCCCTGATCAGAAGACCTTTTGACAAACTGGAAGAGATGCCGCCAAAACTGAATACGTGACGTGGATCATAAATATATCAACAATTAAACAACATCTTCCATTTCTTTTCACACAATACGGCTCCTTGCAGTATCAACACTAATTCAGCTGACTTTTATATTTGATCCAATTAGTAGATAGGCTGTGTTTACACCATAACGGTGCACAGCTGATAGAAAGGGACTTATTTGTAGTTTTTAAAGATATTACTGATTTTCTGAACTACCTTTCCAACTCCTCATGCAGTTGACTGTTACAGGTCTATACAGGTTCATGGTACAATGCATAAGCTTCACATCGAGAGACTGAAACTGTATTTTCCTTTACCGTTCTGTTTTAAACTCACAATAAAGTGAATAGTCATATTATGTTTGATATTATTATGTGTTATTAACTAGACCACTGGTCTATACCGCACCGCCTAGTGGTTAAAGCACGTTATTGAATTTAGTTGTTGAATAAGTTATATTTGATGAAAACATTTAAATATTAAGAGTAGCCTACATACAAAATAGGGGTCAGTGATAGAAATATAGAATGGAAAATATCAAGAAGATACTGTAGTGATCTCTACAATAAAACAGTTTAGTGCAGGACGTCCAAAGATATTAACAGGAGGATGTGCAAAACAGACAAACTGATAAGGCTGAATTTTACTCAGGTGTAACTAAAGTCTGATTTAAGGGTTGTTTATATTTCACATCATTAATCAGAATCTGCAAAGTAACAAAAATAAATGTAGTAGAGTAAAAATACCAGGTTAACCTCTGAATTGTAGTGGAGTAGAACAAAGTAGTACATGCTGCTGTAACAAAAACATTTCCCAACTTGGGATCAATAAAGTATCTTAACTTAAGATGATCGATGGCTACTGCCATATTTGCTAAATGTGCATCTGAACCTTGACAAGTGCATGTTTCAGGCTTATCAATTAACAACAGGAGGGGTCACAGACGTAAGACCAGCTGTCATGTGGTATTAATGCTGCCCATTATGGACACAAGCAATTTTCACCCATGTATTAATTATATGTTTTAAATGTGATAACACCAATGTGTTTCGTGTCCCCTAAACCTCCAGGGATGTATACAGTTTAATACTGGCAACTTCTAATTGTGGGAAATACAAAAACGTCTTTTAAAACTACATTTCCCAGTAGAGACGTGCCATAGAACATGTTGCGAAACACACAATAGCCAGCAAGTGTAATTCTGGGGGGGAGGGCCGGGCTGGACCCGTCCAAGTCCAGTTTTGGATAGTCTGGCGTGGTTCCATTCCATTTCAAAGAGCTGTTTGACAGCGTAACCTTGTCGCACTGCCACTCCAATATCCAATCACAGAGCTTAAGGGCTAATCACGGGGTTTGTAAAGCAAGGCGGATGTTGTAGTCCCAAACGATAGCTGGGGATTCTGGGTAGTGTAGTGTCTTCGGAAACTCTGTTGTGTCTAAACTCCGAAAAAACAATTTGTTTCTCCGAATCGAAGGTTAAAAACACAAAAGCATTGTACACAATTTAAACCAATCAATATTGTGTAATTAACAAGGATAAACTGATGTTTTTTAGTGGATGAGTAATGGAGATATCACTGCGTAATCATTTGACAGTGTGGGGAATACTTCCGGTTTTATTATGAAAACTTCGAGACCGGAAAAACTGTTTTCACCCACGCTAATTTTACTTGGAAGCTGCCCCATATACACGTTCTCCTGGCGAGACCTCAAATCATCTTCGTATATCTATCAAACTGTAGATCCTACACATCCACTGGACGTAGATTATAAAAGTACAATATACACTTCTCGCTAGAAATCTAATAAAAAAGCATTTTAATGGCCAAACTATTCTACAATTTAGGATTTTCCAGAGAGGGTTATTTGTGAATAAACGACCCTCCGGAGCGTTTGCAATCGACAGGAGCATGTTGTTTCTTACACGACCACTAGAGGTGCTACACTTTAAAACGTGTCTCTGGGTCGTATTTAGCTGCTGAACAATCGACCTATATGGTCGTTTTTTGTAGGAGGACAGGCTGACGCATCAATATCTCCATACAGATCTGAAAGATACAGAGTCCACTGCAGTGTTATGAGTTTCTCTGGTTTTAATATTTATAGGTATGTGTTTGAGTAGAATGCACTTTTCTACAAACTACTGACAACATTTCTCTGTGTTGGAATTCAACAGACACTGGAATGGAATGGCTGCCATACATGTAGAGATTGAGATTTTAGAAACATTTGCAGTGGTCTCTTTTTTTCTTCTTCTTCAGAGCATTATGTTGTATAGCTACCATGTTCCAGATGTTTTTATTTGGAATTGATTGTACATACAATATTTGTTCACAAGCCATGTTGATACAGCAGGTGTTTTTCTGGTGACTTGTGTGGGCAAAATAAGGGGATGCACAGCTCCACCTATTTGAATACATGCAGATAATCTCATCACTGGCATCCAGAAAAGTACCTGATCATGATCACTTCAAGGTATAGATAGATACAAGGGGGTTTGGCAACTCTACATAGACGGTGCATCCAGATAAACCACAGGTGTCAATGAACAACTTTACATCATCGACAAATGATAAGAACCTAATACCACAGGACAGTAACCACACACACCACTGATGTCCTCTCAAGCAGAACTGAACACTATTGACACCAGCTATTCATAGCATGCTTATTCCAGCTAATATGATCTCAACACTCTATACAGAGTGTGTTGCACTCACAGTGAGACAATGCTACTCACGCCCTCCTCTCTCCTCAGCTCCCCTCTGCATCTTCATCTTCTTCTACCTGCTGTTCACTCGCTTCTGGCTGATCAGTGTGCTGTACGCCGTCTGGTGGTCCTATGACTATGACACCCCAGCACGTGGGGGCCAGAGGATGCCCCTCTTGTGTGGCCTTAAAATGTGGGAGTACATGCGAGATTACTTCCCCATCAAGGTGAGACCTGAAGAAATCCCTTTCACAAGGCCTGCATGTCAATCACTGCTCTGCTGTGTATGCAGACCTGCCTTTACGCAGCCCGTTAGTTCTGTTCATTGTGAGGGCTTCACCTCTGCAGGTCAGAGAACGAGGACATCACGACCTCTCACTCTGCCAGTTTATCTTATCTTTGATCTCCACCTACATGTGAGCAGCGGCCCCTTATCTCTGTCCTTGGCAGCACATGTAGGAGGCTCCAGCTCTGTGCAGTCATGTGGCCGACTGCATACACACACATAGCCCCCTCCGCAGGACAGGTACACATTATAGTTGTCAGATTAAACACAGTGCTGTCTATGTGTATTTGACTAGTGTTTGTCAGAGACTCTGTCAACACTAGACTAATGGACTCTGAGGTACTGTAGCTACTGCAGGACAGGACTGCTGCAGACGGCATGAGATGCACAGCCAGATGATGTTCATTGGGATTATTATCACTGTATTAAACTGTTTTAGACTCTGCTGATCATTAGAAGGAATAGTATGAGACTGTATTCTCTGTCTTGCTGTCAGTAGCAGATTGACACCACTCCAATATCTGGTTTAGCTTAGTTTAGCATGCCGTCTGGAAGCAGGTGTTAGCAGCTATTGTGTTTTGGTTATGACAGTTGTATGGGGTTGTGTGCAGGACTGGGTTTTTGCCATGCAATAATCAAGAATTGCCTTTTAACTTAAGGGTGAACAAAATACTGTAATATATCACCGGGAAAGAAGCAGTGCAGCACATAACCCCCTAGTAAACCACAACGTGTTGTGTTTTGTCACTTCAGTTTTTTAACTGATTAAACAAAACATAATTTGTAAGGTCGAAAGCACTTTTGTCACCTTTGGACAGAGCCAGGTCAGCTGTTTCCACCTGTCTCTGGACTTTATGCTAAGCTATGGTAAACATGACATTGCTCCTGCTTCATATTTGACACACAGACATAGGAGGAGTAATGTCATCAATTGTTCAGGAGAAAGCAGTGCATTTTCTGAAATGTCAAACCTTTCCTTACATCTAGTTGCAGAACAGTACTTCCAGCAGTTATTTGTACAGATGTACTCTGGCTGCTTTCCAGATGCTGCTGCAAAGTACAGAGGTATTAGGTAGTAGAAAGTTACAATACTGAAGGCTGCAAATGGATGATCAGTTTCATACATTCGTGTCTATAAACTGCGAACTCTCTTCCGTACAAACATTTTTTATTTTCTATACAAGGAGAGTTACGTTGGCATGCTTTCAGAACAGTGCTTTCAATGGGACATTACGAACACCCTCATATAACTCGGACCAACACACCTGACTGACTGTGCCCTCTAGTGGTCATTGATGAGAAGTGCATACATATAAGATGTACTTTATTGATCCCAATTTGGGAAATGTTTGAATGATGATGATTTGAAGCACATTTCATCACAGGATTGTATCCAAAAACCGACAGTAGTGTGATGTTGGGTGTGTGCATTTTGATTGATGAATAATAACTGTAGAATCAGACAGAACTGAATGTAAGAACATCTAGCACAGTGTGCCTCCAGCAGGACTTACACTTTGGACCGTGCTGATAAGAGTACAACAACAACTACATTAGTTTAACACTATTTATTTTTTGGAATCAGAAAGGGACAAAGTTTATCAAGATTTCCGAGTTGTTTGTGTCTCTAAAATAAAGTCGGTAATTTCCTTGTTTTTGCAAATTAGTCTTTACAACCATAAATGATAACACAGTAATCCATATTGTTTGGTTGGACAAACTGAGCTAATCAGATCCTGCATACAGCTTATATTTTAAAGACTGCTTTATCTTATATACATTTCAAACATATAATAATATAAGCAATGTCTAGATCAGGAACAATTGTAAGGCAAGGCAAGTTTAGTTATATAGCACTTTTCAACACAAGGCAATTCAAAGTGCTTTACAAAAAACGAAAGACATTAAGAAAATGGCATTTAAAAACAGTCATTAAAAAGAAAAGATAATAAAATAAACATTAAAAGAAAAAATACA
Organism: Pseudochaenichthys georgianus; assembly: GCF_902827115.2. Classification (NCBI taxonomy): domain Eukaryota; kingdom Metazoa; phylum Chordata; class Actinopteri; order Perciformes; family Channichthyidae; genus Pseudochaenichthys; species Pseudochaenichthys georgianus. Next base: position 36,461,226 of record NC_047516.1, read on the forward strand.
TGAATAAAAAGTTACAGTGCCGTTTAAGATGTGAATAGTTCAATTAAGAGCAGCGACAAAAAGAAAAGTCTTCTTGCTGGATTTAAAAGTAGTCAGAGTTGCAGCGGACCTGCAGGTTTCTGGGAGTTTGTTCCAGATATTTGGAGCATAATAACTGAACGCTGCTTCTCCATGTTTAGTTCTGACTCTGGGGACAGAAAGCTGACCAGTCCCTGAAGACCTGAGAGATCTGGATGGTTCATAGTTTAGCAGGAGGTCAGAAATGTATTTTGGGCCTAAACCATTCAGTGCTTTATAAACCAGCAGCAGTATTTTGAAATCTATTCTTTGACACACAGGAAGCCAGAGTAAAGACTTCAGAACAGGAGTGATGTGATCCACTTTCTTAGTGTCAGTGAGGACTCGAGCAGCGGCGTTCTGAATCAGCTGCAGCTTTCTAATAGATGTTTTAGTGAGACCTGTGAAGACACCATTACAGTGTCCAGTCTACTGAAGATAAAAGCATGGACAAGTTTTTCCAGATCCTGCTGTGACATTAGTCTTTTAATCCTAGATATATTCTTTAGGTGATAGTAGGCTGATTTAGTAACTGTTTTAATGTGACTGTTGAAACTCAGGTCAGAGTCCATGACTACACCTAGATTTCTGGCTTTATCTGTTGGTTTGAACATTGCACACTGAAGCTCAGAGCTAACTTTTATACGTTCTGCCTTGGCTCCAAAAACCATTACCTCCGTTTTATCTTTGTTTAATTGGAGAAAGTTCTGACACATCCAGTCATAAAGTAAAACAATTAAACAAAAAAAAAAGAATAATAATAAAAGCCTGGACGAGGTATGATAAGGCAGTCACACCGTGAGCACCATAAACACTGCTCCATATAAGAATAAAAGTCAGGAGAACACCGATACAGAAGTGATAATACTACAATCACAGGGACATACATTTAGTGAAATTAACATTGTCATTCAGTCTTAAAAGGATACAAGATAATGGGTGGAAAATAGTCATTATATAAACATATATAATGATGGAAATTCCAATGGAAATAAGTCAAACTCACGCAAGTAAAAAAAAAAGGCATTTTATTATGAAATGTGTAAATACATTTGGCATTCATCTCAACGATGCATGAAGCCAGGTACAACATTTTTGTTATATATATATATATATATATAGCCAACGATTTTTACAAAGGGAATTCTGGACATCTCTTTACATCATGTGCATTCTTACCTTGTATATCATTAAGAAACTTTCCCCAAATGATCATTTTGTTTTAGATGACATGTTTTCAAAAATGCTTTATTATGCAAATGCTGTTTTTCTTTCTGTACATTTAGAATAAATATACAGATGTCAATAGTAAATCATCTGAAAGAAGACATGTTATAGGAGGAAAATAGCTCAACATCTCTAAATTGACCGGTGCAACATGAAAATACAGTATTTTGAGTATTTGAAGGTGTTGTATAACAATTAAGCAGCTAATACAGAGTAGTACAGAATATGTAACAGTTCCAGAAGAGATAGAATGGGGAATGTCCAAGACATCTTTTCACATGTTTTACCACGCCGTAAATAAAGCCAATAACATGGTGAGAGGTATTAAAGATCTCTTGTGAAAGTTTATCAGTCGAAATATCACTTTGACGATGTTCTCTCTGTAAAAATAAACACAAATGACGTTATTACCAAGAATGAGAAGTTATGACATTCCAGGGTTTGCCCTCATTCTGACAACCCAAAGGATCATGTATCATCTGACTGTACGCAGCATTAGGGCTGAAACAAGGACTCAATGTCAGGGTGAAGGGAGGCAGTGTCCTTTCATTCGTTTCGATGGTGTGTCTTCGCCCACCGTTTCTAATAGCAGCATCATCAGCTCAGGCAGGCAGATCACCAGCTGACGTGCGCTCACTTCTAAAGGACAAACATGCCTGCATGCAGGGAGAGCAATCAGAGTTCACATCTGACGCTCTGCAAGAGGCCAATGAGGCTTTTCTGTTTCAAGTCAAAGTCAAAATGTGTACAAAAATGTTATACAATCAAATTGAATATAAATATCTAAATACACTTAATACATTAAGTAAAAATGTGCAATGAAATAGAATAAAAATAGAATAATACTATTTCTAAAAACAGAAAAAGTTGAAGTAAAATGGTGCAGATAAAAGGTTAAATAAAATAAAATAGAATACAAATATGTATTCAGACATAAGAAGTTAAAATAATGTACAATACAAATATTAAAATGTACACATTGTACAATATGTAACAACAATACATACATGGATATTACTAAAATCCTGTGGTGTATTAAAATCTCCTTGATGCTGCTCTGTGATTGGTCCGGACAGTTTTTTGTTTATCAGCACTGAGGGTCCTCATCATTAGGAACTCAGCTAACAAGTGACTCTGTGATCCAGGGCCCCCCGGGAGCAGGGGCCACAATACAAACAGAGCCACAACAACAGCAGCCTATAGTCTGATTCAGATCTACAGCAACTTGTTTGAGTGATACAAGACCAAGAAAGAAAGAAAAGAGTGCAAGCAAAAAAAGTACAAAATAGAATCAAAGTAATTAATGAAATGTATTACCTCAACAGATTGAACATAACTGTATTAGTTTAGATGAAAGCAATAATATTAAGTTGAACAAAATATTTTGTATTTAAACTTAATATAGTTACATCTGTTTACATAATACATTTAATGAAATTCAGCATTTCAGTTTTTTCAGTGTGTGAATGTTGCCATGAGAACATTTTTGAAACGTTGACTTAAGTAAATGTTTATGTCAGCTAATTACACACGTAAGTATAGTAGGTTAGTTGAAAGCAATAATTTCAAGTTAAAATAAAACATATTAGGTTCAACTTATTGCTTTCAACTGCCCAAATACAGTTATGTGAAATCTGTTTTAATGAAAGTCAATGTTTATTTTCTTCAGAGAACAGTAAGGCGTCAAATTCAGATACAAACAGTGGAGACAGCACATTGGGTTTTTTTTTGTGTGTGCATAATACTTGCTTCAAAACAAAGGACAGCACACGCCTCTTGACTCTGACAGTGACCCCCACTATCCCCCCCATCCGCTCTCTGGACCTGTAGGCACACACACCCTCTACAGATATATCTTACACATAGATATCTTATCTTTTACAGTTGAAGATATAGAACAATATTTATGACAAATCATGGAAATATGACCTAATTTCAAGGACTGATAACGTCAGTAAAGCATTCAAAACATCTTCTGTGTTGAGTGCAAACATTCATTACTTTACATTACATTACATTGCATTTAGCTGACGCTTTTATCCAAAGCGACTCACAATAAGTGCATTCGACCAGGAAGACACAACCTTGAAGAAAACAGAATCATAAAGTACATCAGGTTTCATAGAGCCAAGTATTTCAAGTGCTACTCAACTGGCTTTAGATAAGCCAGTCCTTTATTAGTATATAAGTGCTTTGTTAGCAATTCTATCGCTCGTAGTGGAGTCGAAAGAGATGAGTTTTCAGTCTGCGCCGGAAGGTGTGTGAGCTTTCTGCTGTCCTGATGTCAATGGGGAGCTCATTCCACCATCTTGGAGCCAGGATAGCAAACCCACGTGTTTCTGCTGATGGGAACTTGGGTCCCCCTCGCAGCGAGGGTGCAGCGAGTCGTTTGGCTGATGCAGAGCGTAGAGCACGTGCTGGGGTGTACGGTTTAACCATGTCCTGGATGTAGGAGGGGCCAGATCCATTCGCAGCATGGTACGCAAGTACCAGTGTCTTGAAGTGGATTCTAGCAGTTACCGGAAGCCAGTGGAGGGAGCGGAGGAGCGGCGTGGTGTGGGAGCATTCAGGAAGGTTGAAGACCAGACGAGCCGCTGCATTCTGGATGAGCTGCAGAGGTCGGATGGCACATGCAGGTAGACCAGCCAGGAGGGAGTTGCAGTAGTCTAGGCGTGAGGTGACGAGAGCCTGGACCAGAAGCTGGGTCGCTTTCTGGGTCAGCTGGGGACGCATCCTCCTGATGTTGTAAAGCGTGTATCTGCAGCAGCGGGTTGTAGCAGAGATGTTTGCAGTGAAGGACAGGTTGTTATCTAGGGTCACACCCAGATTCCTTGCCGTCTGGGTCGGGGAAACAACAGAGGTGCCGATGTTGATAGTCAGGTCAAGAGTAGGACAATCTTTTCCCGGAAGGAAAAGCACTTCAGTTTTGTCAAGGTTGAGCTTGAGATGATGAGCGGACATCCACTGAGAGATGTCAGCTAGACAAGCAGAGATGCGTGCGACGACCTGGGTCTCTGAGCGGGGAGAGGACAGAATTAATTGGGTGTCGTCAGCGTAGCAGTGGTATGAAAAACCATGCGGGCTAATGACTGATCCGAGCGAGTTTGTGTACAAGGAGAAGAGGAGGGGACCAAGAACAGAGCCCTAAGGGACCCCTGTAGTTAATTGACAAGGGTCGGACTCGGACCCTCTCCAAGTTACCCTGTAGGTGCGGTCTTTGAGGTATGAGGTGAGGAGGGAAAGTGCAGAGCCTGAAACTCCAAGTTCTTGGAGAGTGCGAAGGAGGATCTGATGGTTCACCGTGTCGAATGCAGCAGACAGGTCCAACAGGATGATGACAGAGGAGAGGGAGGCTGCAGACATCAAGGAGGGCAGTTTCTGTTAGTGACCTGCCTTGAAACCAGACTGGTGCGGATCCAGAAGGTTGTTCTGATGGAGATAACAGGAGAGTTGTTTAAAGACAGCGTGTTCAAGTGTTTTAGACAGGAACGGGAGGAGAGAGACAGGCCTGTAGTTTATAACATCAGACGGGTTGAGAGTGGGTTTCTTTAGGAGAGGGTTTACTCTCGCCTCCTTGAGACTGTTTGGAAAGTGACCAGAAGTTAGAGAAGTGTTGATGAAATGGGAGAGAAACGGTAGAATATCAGGAGCGATAGTCTGAAGGAGGTTTGAAGGGATAGGGTCCAGAGGACAGGTGGTAGGGCGGGCAGAGGTAATGAGGGTAAGAACCTCACGTGGAGAGAGAGGGGAAAAGGAGGTCAGTGTGCGGGTGAAGGGAGGGTCTGGTGACCCAGCGGTGAGTAAAGGTGAGTCAGAAAAAGAAGAGCGAATATCATCAACCTTTTTTTCAAAGTGGTTAACAAAGTCGCTTGACAGAAGGGAGGAGGGGGAGGGGCTTTGGGGGGGTCCAAGAGGGTGGAGAAGATGGAAAATAGTTTTTTGGGATTGGAATAGGAAGATTGGATCTTATCTTGAAAGAAAGTGCTTTTTGCCTGAGAGATCGAAGCAGAGAAAGAGGAGAGGAGAGCCTGATAGGTTAGGAGGTCGTTGCGGTGTTTGGATTTCCACCGTTTCCGCTCTGCTGCCCGAAGGACGGTTATATCAGCACGCAGTGCGTCATTTAGCCAGGGAGCAGGAGGGGACTGACGAGCCTGCCGAGATGTGAGGGGACAGAGAGAGTCCAGAGAGGATGAGAGAGGAGAGAGGAGAGTTTCTGCAGCAGAGTTTGGAGGCAGGAGTTGGAACGAGTCAGAGGAAGGGAGGGCTGAGAGCACCGATGAGGAAAAGGTAGAGGGGGAGAGGGAACGGAGGTTACGGCGGACAGGTGCAGGATGAGAAGAGATTAGTTTGTTATGTTTGGAAAGGGGTAGAGAGAATGAAATGAAGAAGTGATCGGAGGTGTGGAGCGGGTTTACAGAGAGGTTAGAAGTAGAGCAGTTCCTTGAGAATATGAGATCAAGGACACTGCCAGCTTTATGAGTTGGTGGGGATGGAGACAGTGAGAAAGCAAAGGCGGTTAACAGAGATGTTAGTTCGTCTATCTTCCCTGTCTGGAGGTTGAAGTCTCCGAGAAGTACAGCGGGAGGGCCAGTTTCAGGGATGTGTGAGAGGAGATGATCTAACTCCTCCAAGAAGTCCCCCAAGGCGCCTGGTGGACGGTAGAGAACAACAATGGTTCATTGTATAGGATGGGTCACAGTGACGGCATGGAATTCAAAGGTGGAAGGAGTGAAGTTAGGTAGCTTGTTGGCTGCTGCAGTTGCATTGTGGGTAAAGCAGGCACCATGTTTTGACAAGTAAGATGAATGCATACAACTAGAAAGATGATATCTCTGATTCTAATGCCCTGATTTTGACACAAAAAACAATTGTAGATAGTGATGTCACTATAGTAAGTATTTCAGCGCTAAATCAGTACTGTAGTTTATTGTTTTTGAATGTTTATGTAAGTAGCCTAATTGGAGTCAAGCTATGTGAATATTGTTTACTGTTGCAAATAATGTCACTGTATATCCAGTATTCACAAACAGAGCAGGAACAACAGAACCACCTCACAGCAGGCTAGACAGTCCTCTGCTTAATGAATCTTTATTGATGATGAGTGTTTCTGCGGGACAGGTGAATGAACCCATGGTGTATTGATCCATTGCTGCAGATTCTACTCCTAATATCTTCCTCTGTCTGGAACTAAAGTAGGTTTCAAAGAAAATACACAAGAAAATGTCTGTTCCTCAAAATGATATATAAAATACACGACTTGAATTAAAGTTACTTTCCACACCTGAAGGTACAGTGTGTATGAGGGGGAGTGTGTCAGCTGACAGCAGGCTGTTTCTAAATACTTTGCACACAGACAGAAAAGCTGGACACTGGGGAAATGGTCTTCCTCAAAGGGCTGACAGTGTAGTCAACTCTTTAAGGATATAAATAAATAACATATTCTACATGGCTAACCTGCAACATTTTGTTTCTGTTCCTCGCCAAGTTGGTGAAGACAGCTGATCTGGATCCGAGGCACAACTACGTCCTGGGCTTCCACCCCCACGGCGTGCTGGTGGCGGGGGCCTTCATCAACTTCTGCACCTACGCCACGGGCTTCAGAGAGCTGTTTCCAGGCCTCACCAGCTACCTGCTCATGTTGCCCCTTTGGTTCAGGTCCCCGTTCTTCAGGAACTACATCATGTGTGCAGGTGGGGGCCAGAGACGTTTGTACTCAATCAAACCGAAGGGGTGTTCCCTTCCCTGTAGTGTTCTAGAGGTTTCAGTGCATGTAAACGGTCTGCAAAGGCTATAATCCCTCTGCCCCCCCCTGTCTGCCTGAAGCACCTCCATTGGACTCCTTTGTTTACTTCTGTAACATAATGACATCACTATGTAACACTTGCACTTCTATTGGCTAGTGTTCCGACACATCGTCGTGATAGGCTAAGGGGCGGGACATCTCTAAGCAGTTGATCAATCACAACAAAGCCAGCCAGCTAACCAATCAGAGCAGACGGGGCTCTGGTTTCAGACAGAGGGTGAAAAGAGGTGCTGCAGCACAGGCAGTATGAGAACAAGAAAGAGCTTTTTGTACATTAAAACATGGAGTCATGTCACAGTAGAGACACTACAGACATGTGTATCTGACTTTATATTAAAATGAGCATACTATGTCATTGATTACTGTATTCAAACAATGTTAGTACTTGACATACTAACAGTTTTTTTATGACATTCTTGGTTTGATCTGATTTATTTTGATCACTTCTCGTTGTCTCTTACTTCGCTGCAGGTCTGATTCCTTCTGACAAAGAGAGTGCCAGCTATCCGCTCCGCAAACCAGGAGGAGGCAATGCTGTGGTAATAGCAGTGGGTGGGGCCTCAGAGGCCCTCAATGCCCACCCTGGGACCTACAATGTACTCTTGGCTCAAAAGAAAGGCTTCATCAAAATGGCGATGGTACACGGGTAAGAGCAGAGAGCCCTGGGCCAAGAGGAACGTTTTCTGTTAATAGAGCTGATTCTCCCAAAGGTGTTATGGCCTGTGAGAGGATTTGTCCATCTCCTCCTTTGAGGTTTGTTGCATAACGGGCGTGGCCTCTTGAAACAGAGGCTTATTCAAGCTCCTCACATGGGAAAGCACACTGTTATGAAATCAATTCAGTTATTGAACGATAAACAGAAGTAAAAAGTAATACAATTAGTGAAATTATTTTACCAGTATATCATTCTTTTTTTTCAGTGCTCATCTGGTGCCAGTCTTCTCTTTTGGAGAAAATGAACTGTTTGATCAAGTGGAAAACAAAAGAGGAACCTGGCTTCGATGGGCACAGGAGCGGCTGCAAAGCATCATGGGTATCTCCCTGCCTCTCTTCCATGCACGTGGCATATTCCAGTACTCCTTTGGTCTCATGCCCTACAGGAGACCCATCCATACAGTGGGTGAGTATACTTTGCAGATGAGTGCAGTACACACAGCAGGATCAAGGACCCAGTTAGCTTCCCTTTGCACTACAGTAGTCTATGGAGTCTGTGTCATATGTTTTTTCCAACATCGACTTTGTTTTGCCACATTTTGAGTATAAATGCTGAAGGTGAGAGACCCAAAACAGGCAATAGCACGCTGTCAATCTCCAACCACTTTCTTTCCCACTGACAGACTTTGCCACTTTCTCTTGATAAGGTCACATTTGTCACAAATCAAAAATTAAACAATTTTAGTGGACGTACGTTGACAGTGCAAAATTGCCTCAATACTTACCAAATCTGTACAAAACATGGTCCCAATAAGTCACTTCAACAAAACCATTGCAAAAGAGGGTCAAGATTAACCTGTAATGTATTGCATGTATTGCATTTGGCTTTACCTGGCAGCAACAAATCGAAGCACTAATTGATTTTGGCAGAATCATCATGTTGCTGGGTTGGGAAATACATTTGGAGCGAACGTGGTTAATACTAAGTCAACAAAGTATAATCGAAGAAATCAAACTGGTTCACCTGCAGCATTAATACATTTAGACCGTCCTCCAGTAGCACCAAACTGACCAGACTGCTTTTTTGTAAAGTACACTGACTCTGTTTCGTCTCCTTCCTGCAGTTGGAAGGCCCATTCAGGTTCAAAGGAACGAGAAGCCAGCTGCCGAGGAACTGGATGCCCTCCACCAGCTCTACATGGACGAACTCAGCAAGCTGTTTGAGGAGCACAAAGAAAAGTACGGCGTGGACAAGGACACACAACTGAATTTTGTCTGAACTGGACTGATATTGGAGTGAATTTAAATGTATATTTATTTGTAAAGTTAAGGTAGACATGACTTTACTCTCAATTGGCCTGTAAATTAAAGATAAATCAGCTTTTGTTGGTTCTACAAGAAGACATACTGCTGTTTTCGTTAATATGAGGGACCCTCATATATACCCTCAACAACCCTATACAAATGGAAAAGTGAAATAGAAATGCTTGTGTCTTCATAACTGAGACCTGGCTGTTCATTCAGATGATTTCAGGGCAGTGTGGGAAAGGGTTGGGTGACACAAGTCTTCCTCACCACCTCCCAGTGGGGGCTTCTGTCTGGGTTCTGGATTGTGTGGAAGACTTTCTAATACAGGGTCATAATGAGAATTTGGGTTGCAACATTTTTTAAAGAAACAGTCATTAATCATTTGGGGATTTTGTATCTATCCAAGTGCTATAAACAGGGAAACACCACTAAACTGAATTTCGTTAAATATTTTTGTTTTACATATTATGCCCTTGAAACATTTAAGAAATAATTTAACATTAGAGTGTTGTAAAGTAATTTAGTGCATTTACACAAGACCAATTTTTGTACTTGAGCATTTTATTTCTGTCTCCTTATGTTTGGCCAAATATTGTACTTTCTAATGCACTACATTTATGTTTGTGCTAAAGTTACGTTTCAAATGATTTTGATTTAAAATTAGAAAGGTTTTTGAAAATAAACCTGAGATTCCAATATCTTTGGACCGAAAACAGCTGTGGTCCTTTGAAACATGAAACATGACTTTGGGTTGTAAGCAGTTCCATCAAGAGACAACGATTGTTTTATTCAATAACCGTTTGTGGCCAAATACAAATTAAACCTATCATCATGCCTTTAATGACAGATGTCTCTGTGTGTGTGTGTGTGTGTGTGTGTGTGTGTGTGTGTGTGTGTGTGTGTGTGTGTGTGTGTGTGGTGTGTGTGTGTGTGTGTGTGTGTGTGTGTGTGTGTGTGTGTGTGTGTGTGTGTGTGTGTGTGTGTGTGTGTGTGTGGTGTGTGTGTGTGTGTGTGTGTGTGTGTGTGTGTGTGTGTGTGTGTGTGTGTGTGTGTGTGTGTGTGTGTGTGTGTGTGTGCGTTTTTATGTGTGAGTACACATTTCAATAATCTCTTCAAACCTTGGACTTCACGCTTGCCGTGTGTGTTTCTGAAGATGCGAGGGAGCTGCGCCTCAAGCTCAGTGTGTGTCTGAACTCTATTCCAAAGCCTTCATCACACCGTGGACATATATGAAATGTTAGTTTGGCTTTCATAAGGCCATCAAATGTTCTTGGTATTTTTTGCATAGCCTGTACCGTTGCTACTGTAGATGCGTACATTGTCTTACTTGTCTTACTAAACAAGAAGCAATAACAACACAACAGCATGAACTACTGTACTGCATTAGTTTGGATAGAAAACACAAAGGTTAGAGACAATTGAAAGATAAACAGAAATGTGTGGATCAGAACTAGCCTGACAGGGATTCTGGGAAAAGTTAGGAAAAGGCAAGAAAAACTCAAAATAACCCATCGTAAAAGCACCATTTGTTGTTTTATGTTTTGCGGTTTGTATAGATCAAAATAGGATTTTATTTTAGAGCTTCAGAGGAGCTGGTAACAAAAGGTAAAGGTAAGCTAGGCTACCCATCTTCTGCCTCAACCTTCTGCATGCATATTTTCCAAAATGTTGAGCCATTCCTTTTCCTATTTTAGTACCTCATTTATTTCCTGTTTTTAAATTAGAATATGGTTATGACCGGCTAAGATGTGCATTCTTATCAAACATGATGCAAATCGAGCTTGGCACAAACTACTGTAGACTGATGTTATCCAACATGCTCAAAGATCATGAATACGTGCCTCATTTATTGTTTTATTAGTTCTAAATTCCACATTAGAAGTTGAGTGCCCAGCTTTGGATCACGTTCCCAAATGATAAGACTGTCTGTGACATTTGGTCGACACTTTTTATCTCAGATGGCAGGGTTCTGATATTTCCAAATGAAAGGACATATTGGACAATGCCCTGATGCTTTCAACTCAGTCTGGACAAGGTTAGTGTGTGTGTGTGTGTGTGTGTGTGTGTGTGTGTGTGTGTGTGTGTGTGTGTGTGTGTGTGTGTGTGTGTGTGTGTGTGTGTGTGTGTGTGTGTGTGTGTGTGTGTGTGTGTGTGTGTGTGTGTGTGTGTGTGTGTGTGTGTGTGTGTGTGTGTGTGTGTGTGTGTGTGTGTGTGTGTGTGTGTGTGTGTGTGTGTGTAAAATGCTGACTAAAAGAAAAGTACTTACTGTGATGCAAGAGAGATGAATAATTGTGTCCTTGGGCAAGACACTTCACCTGAACTTGCTCCTGTGGGTATTGTCCACAGTGACCATTGCATGTATACACAATATGTGTAATGTGTGTATCTGTAAAGCGCTTTGAGCACTGGAAAAGCGCTATAATAAATGCAAGGAATTATTATTATTATTAATTGGAAACTTTGGGACATTTTCAGGAAGGGAAAACACCAGGATGGTGCAGTAAGTATGTGGTGGTGTGTTAGGACGAGACTGGCCAACCTGTAATGGAACAAAAACACATTTAATGGAGTAAACACACTTTCTGATTCAAGACAGGTGTCGGCCTGAAGTGCTGTGATTGGCTCAGGCCCTCCCTACATCCATGACCTGGTTCAACCATAAAACCCATCAGTTCCTACTAGACATTGGTCAATCAAATACAACACAATGATTAACGCTGCATGCTCTGTGTAATAGTAATGCCACTAAAGTATTCATGTGTCACATTGGGGTCTTCTCAGACAAAACGGCTTCACAGTTGAACATCGTTTGGTCTCAGATTCCTCGAGGAGTGGAGTGTGTTACTGCAGGTTACATTCACAACATTATCGACCTTCTTTGAAGACAGTGTTCAAGGTACAACCCGGTTCCTGTGGGTCACATCTTATCTTGGCTTTCTCTTCAAGGAAAACAAAATACTGACTGCCTGAGAATATCCATATGTACTATATTTACAACTGTGGCGTGATATGAGGAAGGAATCTTGCATGGTAATAAAGTCGTATAGATAATTTGGTATCTTTTCTTCAGACACAGAATACAATACACAGCAGGAATTATATAACAACATGGAACACTGAACAACATGGTAAACAGGTGAAATGATTGAGGTATTGCATAATACAAAAATAATGTTTGTGCCTAGACTAAACTAAAATAGACTTGAGTGGAACACTTTGATTCATGACATCTGGACCATAATGGACTTTATAAGAACAATCAATGTCAATATAGCAATTAGAACCCGACCGAACTGAAAATAAAGCATAAGGATATTAGAGGACTGTAAATGCATGATTATGTAACTGAAGCTTAAATGGCTGGTTCATTTCTCAACTTTTATCTCATGTCAAGGACTGGATGAATCATTTCAGCCAAAATCAGTTCTGATTCTTGGGCCTGATCCCACTGGACATGTGCTATCAGTTCAACTTTTTGGGATGAACTTTATTTGATATAAAGTGCAAATATTTCCTCAGTAAACACTGGGTTTAATATTGAATTTGATAAGGTTGTAGAGGGCAAGGTCAGCGACCTGGGAATGTATTGTGGTGTAAAATTGATACCCCAGTTTGAGTCAGAACTGTCGAATTTCAGTATGAGTTGATCCAGCAAATACACACTGATTCATTAAATCAATGACAATTGTCATGAGCAGTTTCATGAAGGAACTATTTTCTTTCTCACTGTGCAGAAAGTTAGCTAAATACTGGTTGGGTATTTACTGACATATTTTATGTCGCGGAACATTTTGAATTAACCAGAAGTTAACTCAGTTGTGTTTTTTAGGACTCATTCCCGCACCACTATATAACTCTTGACCTACTCTTTAGCTGTTTGCCAGCAGCTGTACATACTTGTTCTGTCCACCTTCAGCAGGTCCTGGTGTGGTGAGTGTCTGTGCCATGCCAGCTGGCAGCCTGTCAGAAGACTTACCTGTAGTGATGGCAAAATGAAGCTTTGAATGAAGCGTCGAACCACTTGGACAATTGTGTCGGAAATAGGTTCATTTCTCGAAGCTTCAGTTACAGCGACCTCTCCTGGCGAAGTGCAAGGCTGCAGTGGGTTTAACGTATCTTTGCCTTGAAAAATATTCGATGCACACACACACACACACACACACACACACACACACACACACACACACACACACACACACACACACACACACACACACACACACACACACACACACACACACACACACACACACACACACTAAGACTGAATATCATGTTCTATTTGCAATTAAAGATTGATAATTGTGTGTATTGGGTTATTGAGAAGAGACTAGAGAGTGCTGGACATTTTATTGGGAGGAGAGGGCCTTTTATCAGTTATTAAAGTCGAAAAGCAATGATTAAAATACATCCATTCCGGGCTTTGAACCAGCTGCGCGGAGGACATCGCCGCATTCGGGCCCCGGGCTCTATCCACTGGGCTATCTATTCCTTGAAATATTGAACTGTTTTTATATTACTGATAATTGTCTTTTTGTTCCCGAGCCAGAACGACCTATCTTTCTTCCTGGCTTGCTCTATAATGATACTACAATTCAAATGCAATGCCAACAACAACTCAACAGACAACAGCAACAACGCAAACTACGACAACAACCCACACATTGCGCATTGTTTAGAGCGGTCATAAAGTGTTGAAGCGCTCAAGTTCGAAACTGTTTCAACCTGTCACCTGTCAGAATCGAGACGAGGCAGTGCATTGAATCGCGTGAATGGACCGCGAACCAGTGATTCATTCAGGAAATGAAGCAGTTGCTGGTTCGGACGTCACATGTCACGTGATTTGAAGCAGTTGCTGGTTCGGACGTCACATGTCACGTGATTTGAAGCAAGCTTCGAAGCACTGCTTCTATGGAATAGGAAGTCCAGGGTTGAAGCTCCGTTCGAAGCTTCAGTGTCAAACTGCCATCACTACTTACCTGGTAGTTTGAACTTTTCACAACTGAACCCACAGCTGCCCACACTGAAGTCACGTGCAGTGCACCAAGTGCAACATCTCTGCAACAATATTTAGGGCTGTGCAACATGTTTTGTAAAGCATTCAATAGGAACACAATAAGAAACTTCTAGCAGTATGGCATTTCTCTAAAAGACGCAACACAACAAAAAGAATGATAATGAGAACATTACCAATCTGAAGTCGGTGTTTGGATCCCATCCCCTGCCGTCAACATGTCGATTTGTTCTCAGGCAAAATACTTGACCCCAAACTGCTCCCGATGGCCGACGGTGTGGGAATGTTTGTGAATGTCAGTCTCCCTGAGGTGGCCTCTGTATGAATGTATTGGTGCGTTTCCACTGCAGGCCTCGCTCGGCTTCGCTCGGTTTGGTTAGGCCCGGCTCACTTTAATGCTGCGCTTCCATTACAGTTTAGGAACTGGGGTAGTTACTATAGTAACGCAGTGTAGGCGGAGCCGTGACGTCTTCTTCAATGAGAGCCCCAGAAAAACAACACAGCCGTTAGCTCTTAGCTCTCAGAGTTCACAGCTCCTCATATCTGTTCAGAAACTAGACAAAAGTTAAACAAGTACAAACCACAGACTGCAGGTGTCATGGCGAATACAGTCGCTGCTTTATTTATGTCTGTAGGCCGTTGTTGTGAGTGTGGACGGTCGGAGCATATATAACGTTAGCTTAGCCAATCTCCATTTAGAAAACACACATTTTAAAAGGGTTTTTCGCCTGCCGTCTGTCTGCAGACTTGTCAAAGCATTAATTCATGGTTTTTACTAACCGGTATCAGTATGTTGTTACTTCGGCATCATTTTGAAACGTGTATTACAATTAAATCACGGTCAAATATGTTCATCTTGTTGTAGTTGTAGCCCCCTTGCCAGCGATTCTCTCTCTAGTTTTGCATACTCAGCCCAACTCAGCCTGGTTGTTGCTGGCCCTAGAACCACGATTTAGTCGGGCCAGAAAAAAGGTGAAAAAGTAGCCCCGGGCCAAAACTAGGCCAAGTGGAAACACAACCAAAAACGGGCCCCGCACGGCTCGGCACGCTTAAAGGGAAATGGAAACACTTTTCAAACTGCTTTCCATGCGACAATATTACCATTAGGAAATGTATTTATCTAGTCTATTTCCAATGTAAACGATCGAGATACGCGAATTTACTTTTTGAAATACGTGCCAGTGACGTCACTGACTGGCTTCCTGGGCCAAAGCTCAATAACAAACAACATGGCGTGCAATGCACCAGTAGTTTACATTACAAGAAAACGGTCGTCGTCAGGAGTTTATTGTATTGCCCCAGGCTGCACAAATGGATTTTATACAAAGAAGGAAGAAGTACATTTCCATAGGCTGCCACTAAAGGATGAGAAGCTGCTCAAAGTCCAGTCTGGATGCCTGGTTCAATACAAAACATTGGATTTGAAGCCAGGATCTGTTCCCATAATATTCGATTTCTCAACGTATGCAGTCGGGAACACCGACCGTCCCAGCACGTCGGCCGCGCAAGACGATGACAGTGTCAACAAACGTGAAGTTTGAGCCACCAAATGAGTTGCTTCAGCTGGTAAATATTGCAGCACTACCAGATTACTAGCTCACACATGTATTTACTGACACAGTGTGAACTTATTAATTAACGCAATCGCGTCCAAACTAAATGGTAGCTATTATTATGACGCACAATAGAGAATTGGGGGTGTTCTATAGCTCAACTAATTAAACTGGCATACACACGCTCATCTGTCGAAAACAGCCCTAAAAAGGCTAGTATTGCTATCAATGGATGGTATTGCAGGACCCAGAGCGCACGGAGCACAGAGCGGACAGCAGATAACGGAATTGCAGTTGTATTGCTTATAGATTATCAGAACATTTCAAAGGGGACACAGCCCCATTGGATATTAACCTATGGATTAACTACATCATCGTTTTTATCGTTGTAATGCCATTGAAGACCAGTTTAGACCAGACAATGAGGAAGGTAAGCCGTTAGCCTGGCGTATGTTAGTACCTAGCGCCACTTGTTTTGATGTACGTTTTTGTGGATAACCTCGCGAGTTTGTATCTTTCAGTGTTGAGGTGGGCACCGTTAGATTCTGTGTCTCCTTGCGATCATAAACGATGTGTTGGATGTGCGGCTAGGATAATAGTAATAAGGGAGCTAGGAGTGATTTTCGGTGCAGTAATAGGTTAGCATTTTCGCTCGGGGCTAATTCAGAGGCTCACTGTTAGCATTGTGTTTTTTTAATTTTTTTATTCCGGATCGTATGCCACTCTATTCGACCGAATCGGTTCATAAGCATAGGCCATGGGATGCCTGGTAACTGTAGATGCTTCCACATCAATGTCATCTCCCGACGAATAGTCAAATTCATCGTTCAAAACGTCGATCTCATTGCAAAATTCCTCCATCGCTGCCATATCTGCTACGTTGTGTTGACTTCTGGTGGAGCGAAAACACAGCCAGTGACGTCACCATTTGGGACTCCCCTAATGGCGGCGGCCTGGTCCCGGAATTCCCCACCCGGCCGGCGGATAATTAATTTTCTTTTGGCGAGTAATATCATATACAATAAATATTACGATCAATATCCATTGTAAAATGAATAAACTACCGGAATATTATAACTGTAATTGGTGTTTCCTTTCCCCTTTAAAGCGAGCTACCCGCTGCAGTGGAAACGCGCCATATGTTAACGGCTGAATGCTGACTAAAATGTAAATGTAAAAGTAAAAGGGCTTTGAAAGTAAGTATATACATAGTTGTATGTTGTAAAATAACAAGGAAAGGAAAATGTTTAGGAAAAAACAAACATGTTTGAAACCCCCACTCCTCCCATCTCCACCTGTGAGGAGGTGAGGCAGGGTCAATGGTCAAATGGTCAAATCCTGCTCCATGTTGCTCCCAGCTGACCCACGTGACTGCCCCAATAAATACAGACAACAGCAGCACCCCCGCATCCCGTCCAGACGTCTTGTGGCTATATTATTAATCCACCCAGACCCGGCTCCAGGCTCCTCCCCCGCTCGTTAAAGGCCGGCTCTACGCGTCGGGGAGCCGCAGTCGCAGGCAGCCGTGTCCGAGGAGCTGTAGGCTGGATTTATGATCCTGACAGCCCGCAAACCAACATCTGAGCGTTCCTCTCTCAGTCCCGCCTCTCCATCCTGAAGCTCAGATATGAAGACCATCCTCGCTGCGTACTCTGGCGCCCTCAAAGGTAAGAGCTCTGGAGCAGTGCACTGGTTTACGGAGAGCAGACACACAGTCCTGTGAGGGTGACAGACACACATGTCCAAAATGCACTACCATAACACTGCATGTGATTTTAAAGGGGATTAGTCCTGAATAGCACACTACCTAATGTATGTTGGTAAATGTTTGTGGTTGTGAATGCTGCTTCCAATAACGTTAAAGAAACAGTGTTATGTGCAGCCCAAGTTAGCATTTTCTCTGCAGTTAAAATAAAGTCTTGAATTCTAAAGTCAAATTAGGAGGTGTTGGTGGTGTTGGTGGTAGTCCAACATAAAACTCAGGGATTTTCTTGGATAAAAGTTTAACCTGAAATAGTTTCTTGTAAAGACTGGATTGTGTCCCCTTTTACTAACCTTCAAGTCGATTTTTCTTAATTGCATCGACATATAATATGCTGATTTTGCACTTTGTCACTGAACATACTGCTTTCAAGTCCAGAGTTGTATATGAACCCTATTTGTCATGTCTTTGCAGTACAATATTAGATATATATGACGGTTAAAATAATAGTTATTTGTGAATGTCCAGCATATGAGTAAGGGATTCATGGGAGAAGTTTGAACTTTATAGACTGTTCCTGACTGTGGATGTTGTGCCTGGTTACTGAAATTGAAATGTCTTTTCCTCAGCATGTATAATATGTTGGATTTGTGCTATGTGGTTGTTATTGCTTATTCTAACAAAGTCCAACAAACACAGTTTGATGTGCATCGCATTTTTGAATTTCTCTGCAGTGAAATATTGAAAATGTAAGTTAAATTGAGAAGCTTAAATGTTCGTGATTGAAGATTTGCTCCTTCATCACTTACATTTAAATAGTTTTCTCTTTATGGCCAGTATGAACAATTTAACATATCTCTCAGTGTTTTTGTTGGTGTTTCAGTATTATTTCATGCCAGACTTTAAAACATATGGACTTCTGAGCAGACTCTGCTGCTGTAGAAGAGTCTATCAAGGCTGTTGTCTTTAGCGAGTGGAACCACCTCTAAAGAAAGGGAAAGAAGCTGTTTTTGACTGAAGAGCCCATGCTCCCTCTGCAGGACATGTCAGCGTGTGTTCCTCTGTGTCTGGTTAGCACATTGATCTGGCACCCAGTGGGACTCCACATGCTGTAAGCAGGCCGATTCAGCTGTGACCAGCATCCCGGCCAATTCTCCGGTCTCTCCCCATCAGCCACTGGCACCCACCCACGCGTGTAGCCTTTAAGCCATCATAGCATCATAGCATCATAGTTCACAGGTGTTACCAGCAGCAGTCCAGTGTTCACAGATGGGATTAGATGGCCGTGTTTTCCAGGAGGGCAGCTCTTCTTATTGGCTGTCTGTGTGCGCACTTGACTAGCCTTAGCTGTTCTTAATGTGTCTTGTACTGTTCGCTCCATCTTTGCACACATATTCTGTAGCTTCATGGCCTTACTAGCATGGGCTGGTGACTGACAACAGCTGGTGAGTAGAGGGCTGGAATGAGTATGGATGTAGGGCTGCTGTGTTGTGTGGAGGTCAATATTTAGTTTGATCTCCAGCTCTGGACAAATAGTTACTAGGACTGTTACGACTGCATCGCGTATCCTCTCATCTGCTTCTGTAACTGTGTCTTTAATAACCCACCCACTTGGATATTAGTTTAGTTTATTTCTTTATAGTATCGTAGACAGTCCCCATTGATCAACTGTCACACAAAACAGTAAATGAGGCAGCTTTAGCAATCATTGCTAATTCCAGCTGTTGTCCCTGGCCAGATGATAATATACACTCTTAAAATCACACAATACAGCATTAGTTATAAAAAAGGACGAAAGACAAGTATTATTACATTTGATCATTTTGATACAACTCTTATTGTCTCTTGTTTGGTCTCAGGCACTGGCTCCAGCATCCTCTCTGCCCTGCAGGACCTGTCCGTGGCTTTTTGGCCCTGCAGATCCAAGATGGAAAAACATCTGCAGGTCATCTCTGTGCTGCAGTGGGTGCTCAGCTTCTTAGCCTTGGGTGAGCCAGTGTGTTTGTGTGTAGGCTCATTTTACTTAAGCCTTCGGAAAGTAAAGGAACATGAGACTTATCTTGTAGTCTCATTAGACCCATGTCAAGAAGGTCATATATCTGAGCTGCACACGGAGGGTTCTGAGTCTGACTCCTGTACCTCTCAGCCTTTCACAGAATATCTAAGCCTTCAGTTAAACCTTTCATTTGTAGGTCATCTGCAAGAATGACATCTGTATTTAAACACTTGATGTCACCCCCCCCCAGGTGCTGGCTGCACTGTGCTGCTTATCTACATGTTCTGCACTGACTGCTGGCTGATTGCTGCCATGTACACCGCCTGGCTCATCATGGACTGGAACACCCCAAAACAAGGCAAGACATGACCATGACAAGAATGATGATGATGAAGAAGAAGATGATGCACAGTAGTCACATGTTACCCCTATACGAGGAAAGAGGATGATGACATTTTAAAATATGTTTAGGCATGACCAGAATTGCACTGTTCTTTGTGTTAGATGCCAATAAGCAAATGCTAACAAGCCAGATTTAGCTTGTGAACATTGAACACATGCCTGTTAACCATTCCTATATTAGCATACTGATGTTAGCATTTTGCTAAATGTTGTTACGTTGTCAATGAATGGAAACTATTTTTGTAGACTGAAAAAGCATTATTCTAAACAGGTTACCCTGTGTGTTCATTTTATATATATTTTTTACATTTTATAAACTAAATTATTTATGAATCAATGTAATTATTGCAGATGAATGCTAATGAAACACTTTAGCCGTAGTGAAGTCATTTCTAATCTGTAATGTCTTCTTTAGGTGGCAGGAGGTCCTCTTGGGTGAGGAACTGGACCGTGTGGACATATTTCCGGGACTACTTCCCAGTCAGGGTAGGCGACTCAGTTTCTTGGTGTACCACAGACTGCTAATTTATCATCTTAAAAACTCAAGATAACAGTAGCTGTATGAAGATGTTAGAAATCCAACCAGTAATGAAATTAACCATCAAAACATTTGTGCTCCCACGCAACAAAGTGATTCTAACGCATGCTTAGGGTAGGCAGTACAGTAGGACTTAGCCAGTTCATCGATTCCCAGCCATGCAAAGGTTTATCATTATAGATAAGCTTATCAGGGAGGACCGGTATCAGCTGCCGGCTACATGCTGTACCTCGTCCCGGTTGATTATGATGACTGCTTGACGTTGGTTGAGAGCTTTAGACTTTGTCCCACCTGATAGGCGAAGGAGCAGCGCACGTCAACATCGACAGTGTGCACACACACACACACACACACACACACACACACACACACACACACACACACACACACACACACACACACACACACACACACACACACACACACACACACACACACACACACACGCTCTCCAGAGTTTTAAAAAACAAAGAGAGTGACCGCAGGAGGAGGAATCTGAAGCCCTACTGTCTACATGTGACCTTTGTTCATGGCTTTGATTTGCACACTCGCTGTGGGTTGATGTGATCACTCTTTTTCCACCCAGCCAGGTGAAATGTGCGTTAAGTGATGAGAGCACAACAATGATCAGAATCAGAAGACTTTATTTATCAGGTGAGAATTTGGGTTTTGTGACAGTTGCTCCATTTTAGAACAAAGTCATTGAAAATAGATAATTGAAATATAGCTACCAAGAAAAGAAGTTAAAGTGAGGATGTGCAACAAAAAGCAAAACAAATATATTGACATATACATAAGAAGTAAAATGTCCAATAAAATAAAGACATTGTACCGTAATAAATTAACAACAAAAATAAATTAGTTTGACTTATGATCACCTTAACCTTACTTCAACCATGTTTGTCATCATAATGTTATAAATATAATAATAATAATACATGAGCCTTATATAGCGCTTTTATAAAAACTCAAAGACGCTTTGACAGAGAAGTAAGTACGATACAAAGTCATTCATAATAATGATACTAATATGTCTTACTGTATGTAACCTTCATGTAACCCAAGACCTATCCAAAAGAGAAGTGAATTGGAGAGAACACACATGAATGAACCCGCCCTGCGACTGACGGACAGCAGGATATATCTGTGGGGCATCAATTGATTGCAGGGCAAGTGATCTCATCCCTCATAACCATTTGGCTAGTCTGCATATGAGCTGGAAGCTATATGGTCAAAGTCCAAAGCAGCCTTAAAAACAGAGTGAGGACTGTCTGCATCAACACTGGAAACAGAGTCTGTAACGTGTTGGTGCTCTGATGCGGTAACCTGCATATCTTTCTCTCACGATATGAAGTGTTACATGTTACCTTCACCTCTGAGCATCAGGTGGAGTCCGGTGGCACTATGGAGATCTTTAATGGGATCTATCTGCTAATGTGGTTATGCAACCTTCATGTTTGACTAGCTACCAAGGCAGCTGTGGGTACTAGGGGTGTAACGGTTCACAGAAGTCACGGTTCGGTTCGTACCTCGGTTTGGAGGTCACGGTTCGGTACAACAACAAAAAAGCAAAAAAAAGTCCCAAATGCATAATTCCAGGTTTGTTGTTATTTATGTTTGAACAGTAGTGCAAGTTTCAGTTTAAAAATAAAGAACTCTGACATTTTGAATAATTAACTGTATTAAACAGTTAAAAACAAACCATACACAGTACACTCAGATGGCCATATTATCTATAATGGCTGATGTCAAACAAAGGTTTCATCAAGCTGTAAAACTAAAAAGGATGTCTTGAAAATATTACATCATAAATAATAAAAAAGTGTTTCAAGAGCGCAAAGTCGTTGAAAAACATATGCCAAAAGCTTCCGTTATTTATTTTTGGTCTCTCGGCTTTCATGTCTCTTGGCTTCTTAAAAACAGCTGGGATCAGCTGTTGAACAGCTGTTGTCTTTTGCCGCTCCGGTGATTGGCAAATCTGGGTGATGCCTTCTGATATGATTTAGCATGTTTGGCGTGTACATTAGCATACCGCACAGTGATGTACCTGAACGCGTTCAATGAACGATCGTTCATGAACGCGTTCATATTTTGGGCGAACGTGAACTGAACGTACTGTATTTCCGCTAGATGAACGTAATTGAGAACGCGTTCATTCTCAGCGCTGTATAACGGCGTTCAAAAGTGCGTTCATTCTCAGCACTGTATTATAACGGCGTTCAAAAGTGTGCCAGATTTCATATGCCTTTCAGCCGAAAACCCAGTTAAAACACACCGTAAACAGGCTTCAAAATAATGCGGAAAACCACCCAATCTGGCAACAACAAGCTGCCTGTGACGCGTACGCGCCTGTCACCCCTGGCTGTCACACTAAAATATAAATATACTAAATATATCAGACTCCTCACAACAAACAATGTGGAACCGCGGAACCGGCGAGCATTGAATGAATGAATGAATTAGTATGGACGAAGCCGAGAGCAGCTGCAGCAGCACTCGCTCAGAGTGAGACTCTACGGCAGGGGTGGGGAACCTCCGGCCTCCGTATACGGCCCGCGAGACAATTTGGTACGGCCCTCGAGGTAATTTATAAACACACGCAAAAAATAAAAAAATGAAAGAAATCTAGACCGCAAACAAATTAAACAAGCGAGTGCCTGTTTTTCCTGGCCAAGATCAGGGTCCTTGAACACAACACGAGCCTAACGTGTCATCACGTGGTATATGTCTCGACTGACATAGAGATGGCAAATCCGGATCATTTTATGGACTCGGAGTCTTCTGAGTCAATCATTGAAGAGATCCGGATCATACGAGTCATTTGAGTCATTTGAGTCATATGAGTCAGCATGACCAAGACCGTAGAAATCCTACCGGTGAAACCGAAAAGTTGTTGCATTTAACCAGCATATTAAACTAACGTTACATTAACCTCCGCTACACAGTGTCTTTTGCTTTAATAAAACATGTGTGTGTGTGTGCATTTTAAAAAATAAGTGTTTTGCATTATATGTATATAGTTATTTTAATATGTTCCTGTAATTAAGCTAATTTTGCACAATTGTGTTTTCATTTAATAATAATAATAATAATAATTGTATAATTACATTTTATATATTCTAACTGTTTTGCAATTTTCTATCATTTGTTTCTTTTTGTGTGCCATGTTCAAAATAAACGAGTTTCCAAGTAAGATCTTTATTGGAAATGCAGATATTATTACAGGAGACTGTTGCACAACATGACCATTTTGTTAGAAGTCTACACTGAAATTTAATTTAGAGCCGGAAAAATCGCGGGATCCGTGAATCCAGGTCAATGATCGAGAGAGACCAGTAGCCTACGAGGACTCAGAGCCGTAACATATAGCAGGCAGCAGATCCAGAGATCCAGCAGACTCGTCCCCATGCACGAATCTACAGCAGACTCAGCCCCTCCTCCGAGTCCCACGGCTCCCGCGAGTCCCACGGCTCCCGCGAGTCCCACGGCTACCTCGACGAGTCGCAGCAGACTCACTCACGGCTCACGGCTCACTCACGGCTCCCGCGAGTCCAACGACTCACGGCTCACTCACGGCTCACGGGACTCTCGCGGGAGCCGGAGGAGGGGCTGAATTTGCTGTTGATTCGTGCATGGCGACGAGTCTGCTGGATCTCTGGATACAACAACGTTGTAATGTGATTGTACACGTTATAAAGAGAGTAAAGAGTGACGCAATTTATAGTTTTAATTGTTACGTCACATCAGGTGTAGGACTCAAAGGACTCGGGTTAATCGAGAGGGAGACTCGTCACGACCGGCTCATTACTAGGATCCGGGTTAATGATCCGGATGAATCATGACTCGCCCATCTCTAGACTGACAGGGGTGCAGTTCTGACGGAGAGCACCAGAACGCCACTCCAGCACTTCAGAAATTGCAGAAAGTCCATACACATGCCGCAGTTTCTGCGTGTCTGTGTCTTTAGTTGAAAGCCCAGAGGCGATCTGCTCATCTGTCATACAGTCAATAACTTTGTTGTTATCATTAGCATCTGGTTAGCTAGCTATGCTAACGAATATAAGAAGCTTTGTCTACAACCAGTGAGGTAAAGGCACATCTTTATATGATCATTATAGTTGTAAAAAAAATAAGAGAATAAAGTAAACAGGTATAAAATACTATATGACAGTTATTAATAAAGAAGAATACAGTTTGAAAGGGGAGTGATTTGTCAAATATCCATAAATTAAAAGTAAATCTGTTTACAGTTCTGTTTCATCTGGGTGTTGAGAGATGTGTCCATCGATCTCCTAATGTTGCTCTCAAAGTGCACCAGATTGATGCTTTTAACTTCAACATTTTAAAAAAATCTTCCCAGGGGAGCATGCCCCCCGGACCCCCCTAGAGGAGGTTAGGTCCCCCCTCCACTTAAATCATGTTCACATGGATAGGAAACTAAATACATTTGCACACATCTTGTGTCCAGATCTTTCTGTTTTGGTGGTCACGCCACACCCTGCACGTGCATGCATACGCGAGTCATGGTGAGATATCTGGATTAAGAGGTTGCTTTTTCTTTGCACAGAATGAAATGAATGGGCTGTGATTTTAGTTTTTTTAAGCAGAGGTCAATAACTTGTACGGCCCTCTGAGGATATTGTAAAAATTGAAATGGCCCATTAACATCGTACAGGAGACAAATAATAGCTCGCAGCAACGTATTGAAAAAATAACTATGAACTATAAATTAGTTCATTTTTGAAACCATGAACTTTAGTTCAACATTTTGAATTATGAACTATGAACTGAACTAGTTCATTTTAAAATATGTGAACTGAACTAGTTCATGTAGAAAGTGAACTTTCCCAACACTGATACCGCACCGCTATCGAACAACGCCGACACACCGTCCTCGTCCGATCCACCACTCACACACCTCGTCGTTATTGTAGTCCACAGGGAACCCGAAATGTTCCCACACAGCTGATTTAAAAGAAGCAGGTGGGTTCTAGCTCCTGTGTGTTATCTGAACTCACCATACTAACTTTTCTTCTTCTTGTATTTTGTTCGTTTTGTTGTTGTGTTTCTTCTTGTTCTTCATTTGTTGTTTAAGGGCGGCTGGCAAACAGCTTTTAGGCGCAATACCGCCCCCTGGATTATATATAGTGTAGTGGATACTGCCCTGAATTATTTTTTTCCCACTCGTAAAAAAAAGGCGTATTCGCCGTGTGACTACATGTGCCGAACCGTGACGGTACGGGACGAATACGGATACCGTTACGGAGCGTCCACACTACAGCTTCAAAAATAGCTTGGAGCTGGGCGTGTCTGGAGCTTGGGGATTTTATTCAAGCAACACGGCCAACAACCAATCACATGAATCTCCCGCCCCCGACATACAAAGCAAAAAACCCCGGGAATTGTATGGGAGCAATATATATATATATATATATATATATATATATATATATATATAAACTCCCCAAACAGGCGAAAACCTACCAGTTTCACCCACTGTCTCTGCCACCTCCCTCCATGCCTGGTTCCTCCGGTTTGTATCCCGGTAGGTGAAGAGGGTCTGGTCATACAAAACCGGGTGATTTGCTACGGCGATAGTTAGTTTCTCCTCCGAAATATAGAAATGAACGGCGGGATATCTCTCCCAGCTTAGACGCGGTTTGATTGGCTACGGCTTCAGCTGTCAGATTTTGGGAAACGGGATTTGATTGGCTGGCGCTGGCTTCTCAGGCGACAGAAGTTGAACATTGTTCAACTTCTGTCGCCTGAGACGCCTGAGACGGACCGCTCTGCTACCCACAATTCAGTTCGGCGAAAAAGCGCGGCTACGTGACGTCACCCCATTGAAAGTGAATGGGCAGAGTGGAGCTTTCGACGCTGTCGACGCTGTAGTGTAGACGGGCCGTTACACCCCTAGTGTGTACACATTGTGAAGAATCCAAGTCTACCGTGCACATCAGTTGGTTTCTTATGAATTCTGCAGTTTGACAAGTTCACCATGACAACAAGAGGTCAAAATATAGCTTCATGTTTAAAGTTGTACTTTATTGCTACCAATACAACATGTACACCATGTAGGTCAGGGTTTTACGACTGTTCCTGAGCAGACAGAGGAGAGCATGCTGGGTTCAGGCTGATAACACTGTCCTTGATCTGCTATAACATTAGCTGTGCACCAAACTCATCCTACAAGTGGTTGTGACAATTTATTGATGAGGTGGAATGGAAGATGGCAGTTACCGTGTTGTGTACTTGTTGTGCTATTTCATATGCATATTGCATATTTCCTACCATATTTTAAAAATCTGACATATTGTGTGTGGGTGTAGGAGGGTTACAGACAGGAGCACACAGCTGATTTGATTATTTATCACATTTTGAATTGAACATACTATAGTGCAGTGCTGCTTATATGTAAACTAGCATGCTTTAATCATTTAATATGTTATAGTTATTTTCAATCAGGTTTATATTTCTGTATATTATTCTTATCGTCTTTTTTAAAGGGTCATTCTTACTTAATAATAATAATAATAATAATATAACAAACAAAAATGAATAAATAATAATAATAATAATAATAATAATAAGAACATGTTCTTCCATTTTAGAGCCCAAGCGATGATGGTAGAAAAACATGGACAGATTAATCTATAACGATAATAATAATCCTTGGTTGTAGCATAATTACCTTTTAGCAAATAATGGTAAGGTGTGTTGATTTATCGTAAAATAAATCAACTTTAAAGATTATAATGAAATAAGAATAAAACATGTGGCACAAAACAATGATACAAAGAGATCTACACGGACAAAAAGATCCAGGAATAAAATCAACCGGGCAAAAACCTCTAAAGATGATGTGAGAACATGGTGTAGTTTATAGTGTAAATAATAATAAGTGTTAGTATAGAAAGGCCCACAGCTTCTGTCCCTTCCAGCCCTATTGGCCAGGACATCTCTCTGGTCAGATGGTCCTGGTCTAGCAGGGATGGAAGGAGCCTCACACTGCTCCTCTTTGTGCTTTTCTCCTCCAGCTCATTAAAACCCACAACCTGCTGCCCAACCGGAACTACATCTTTGGCTACCATCCCCACGGGATTTTCTGCTTTGGTGCTTTCTGCAATTTTGGGACCGAGGCTACAGGCTTCTCTAAGAAATTCCCGGGCATCAAGCCCTCCCTGGCCACCCTGGCAGGAAACTTCTGCATGCCCGTGATGCGAGACTACCTGATGTCTGGAGGTGAGAGGAAGTGGAGAGCGCTGGAGTGTGTTCTTCTTAAAGTCTGACACTGATACGTGTATCTGGGAGAGAGCGGACCTTTGTCCTGTTGCGCAGCTGGAATGGTTCTGTTTACCTGGATTTGCTGATTTGACTGATTGATAGAGAGTTAACTGCAGGGCTGTTTGCGCTTCAGCTTTACTCAGATACTATACATACACTCAGAGGTTACTGAAGGTCATTGCACATTGGACATTGTTGTTTCCAAAAGCTTCTATGGTAAATCGCCTTCGTATAATTGTTTTGTGTTATGTTGTATTTAAGGAATGTTATTTGAGCTGCAATAGGTCAGATTTTGAACATCGTTTTGTTTTCAACATGCTTAGCTTAATTAGTTTCATTTTATTTTGGTGGTACTGCCGTCACAATATTTATTTTTCACCAAACTATTATCAAGACAAAAATAATTCACAAAAACTATATTGCAATGTCTATGAAAATGTAAAAACGCATTCTAATACTTTCTTTATTGTGCGTTATTTGTCCAGGAAATGAATTGCTCTCAAAATTCTCTAGGACAAAGAGAGAACATAGCAAATCAGCAGGAATCATTTAAGCAGTGCTGGGATATCAAAATTACATTTTTTAATTCTCACACTTATTAGCAATACCGGCATATCCTTACACCCTTAGTGCTAGACGTGTGGGCTTTGCTGCATATGAATGCATTAAGTAGTGATGGTGAGATGAAGCTTTCCAGCCAATTGGTTCATCTCATGAGGCTTCATCATGGGCTTCATCTGAACACAACCCCCCCTGTTGGTCAAAGTGTGTAAAACAGGCAGATTGGACATCTCAACAGTGTGCTCTATCTCATACCGAGTTCCCATTGAGTAAAGCCTTAGAATAACTCTAAACAACGAACATAAAATCATATTTTCATGTTAACAATATTGTATTTATTCCAGTTGAATGATTGTGGTTGAAAAGCCTAAGGTGGCTGGTAAACATTGCAAAGAGGGATTTGTATTCCTGAGAAAGGCTAAACCATATCAAAGAATACATTTATTAACTACATTATCTCATTTAGCTGTAGCTTTTATAAACAACAACAAATACGTGTTGTTCAGTCGTTGAACCAGGGACCCTGCGGTCATGAGTCAACTGCTTTCCAGCTGAGCCGCAGCACACACACTAAAGCTCCCTGAAAACACTGCAACATATTTATTCCTGTATTTATTGATGTTTTTATTCCTACATTTATTTATGCTTGTATCTATTTATACTTATGACATGTTCCGACCTCTATATGAGTGAGGGTCTGAGCTCTCTTGATCCATCGTGTCACCGGGCCCGGGTCAGGAGGGGTAATATGGTTCTTATTATACATCCATGGGTATTATGAGCGTTGTGGTTGAACGGTTCAACCGATCTGAAGCGCTTCCTGAAGCAGTCACGTGGTATCGACAGGCAGCGAGGCTTCGTTTGTCATCGATGACGTCACTGGCCCAAAACGATACAAGCCTCGATACAAGCTTCACAAAAAGCTTCGGGGATTACTCGACACACGCTCCGAAGCCTCGGCGCAATACGTAACATCACTAGCATTAAGAACAATTCAAGTCCAAAAAAGACTGAGAATGATAATATCTTTATACATTTTTTAAAGGGGTCCAATAGGAATACACAGACAAGTCAGTGTATTTTCCCCTGCAATACTTCTTTACCACTTGTAATCATCTTTCCACATGTTGTTCCCTCTCAGGTATCTGTCCAGTGAACAAGAACTCCATTAACTATCTGCTGTCTCGTAACGGGACGGGGAACGCCGTGGTCATCGTTGTTGGAGGAGCAGCGGAGTCTCTGCAGTGTGCACCGGGCGTTAACTCCGTCACCCTGAAGAACCGCAAAGGCTTTGTGAGGCTGGCCCTGCAGAAAGGGTGAGACAAACAAGCACACGCTCAGTTAACCAACCACAGCCGGGACCAAATCGGAACTGAACGTGAACATGTCAGCATTCTCTGGGCTGTAGCGACTCAGTGGAACGAACATTTTAAAAGAGTGTTACTCCCAGAAGGGTTAAGTGAGCCTCAGCAGATCTTTTATGAATGTGCAGTGTTGTGCTACGTAAAGCCTGGAGCTGCTGTGGCCTTCAGAAGGGTCAGACTGGTGAGATAGCATTAACCTCCATCATGCATTCATAACTATAACACACTGTTCTATACAAGGACATGTTGTTGTCCTATTAGCCCCAACAAGCCTTGTTATTTGGCTTATCACCAAATAAGCTTAGAACATATCCAATCTTTATTCCAGACTCAAGGTCCATACCACATACAAAAAGACAAAACACACTAAGAGAGTTGTGCCATAATGCACAGCTTTATTCATAACAGCTACTGTAAGTTAGCATTCCAGCTGAAATAAGCCTGGGATGTGAATTGAGTTACCTTTGGGTTAACTTACTGGGTCTTTAGCTTCTTTGATGCTGATGGAACAGAGATGTAAACGGCTGATTCAGTTCACTTGAGTTGCATTGCACTGGGAATGTTGTAAATAGTTGTAATGATGTATTATCACAAATGTATCTAAAGGCACTTTATCAGAAGTAGATGGAATGAGATATTTTCGGTTGCTAAAAAATCTAGTTTTTTTGGGGACATTTCGACTTTTGTTTTGTAAACTTCTGATTAGTTTAATCTTAACAACTTGAATGCAACAGTGTGAGTGTGCACACAGCTCCCAGGATAAGTAACCTCTGATGAAGAGTTGTTCACTTTGAATGTCTTTAAAAAGTCATACAACAAAAAGGTTGGGACCTACTCAATTAAGTAATCAAGCTTCATGAAAAACGTCCACAAATATTTACATTGAGCAGTAATTAAGTTAGGAGTTCCAAAAGTTTAACGCTGCTTTTGAAATG
Organism: Pseudochaenichthys georgianus; assembly: GCF_902827115.2. NCBI lineage: Eukaryota > Metazoa > Chordata > Actinopteri > Perciformes > Channichthyidae > Pseudochaenichthys > Pseudochaenichthys georgianus. The sequence continues at coordinate 36,491,624 of NC_047516.1, forward strand.
TTTGGGCAACTGATCACATTTTACATCTGAAGCTTAGCTACAGATCAAGGTACATTTATTTCCAAGGCAACAGCAAGTGATTACATGAACCTTATCGGACCTGCTTACCCAGCAAGCCCGTGGCTGTTCACCAACAATAACTCTGAATGTACAGTGGATGCACGCACACATGACACATGTCTGTGATTTTGCAAACTGGAAACTGCAGAAGACGCAGAGTACATGACTGAATCGTGATCACCACAACACATACTTTTGTTCTTCTCTGTGCCTGTCACTGATGGAGAGACATGCATATTAAAAATACAACATCCAGTTCTGATGGTTATCACAGATGAACATTGATTTAAAGGAAGACTTCAAGTGCCAAAATAGTTTTCAAAGCCAATAGATTTACATATTATATACAGTATATATACAGATTGTTCAAGATTTAAGATTCAAAGGCTTTATGGTCATATGCACAGCAGCAGCTACAGTGTAGGAGATCTTAAGTCCCAGGCTCCTCCAACAATGCAACATAATATATATAAGACATAAAACAATAAAACACATTTAAAACAATACAATAGTGCAAGAAGAAACAGAGTTGAATAAAATAGTGCAGATTATGTTGCAAGACCAATGTGCAACTAATGCAGGAGAAGTAAACCTATATACATGTCAAATAAATGACAATAAGCTGAATATTGCAGAGAATGTTGTAAGTGACCAAGTAAATGCAGGGAACATGATATATACAAATAAAAAATGTAGGTCAAATAAATAATGGCATACCACGTTTAAAAAAGTCCTTTTTAGTTAGGGTAATAGTCGTTTAATAGCTTTGTTGTCTTTATTTTTTATATTTATAAAGTCTCTACCACTAAACCCTTTTTTAATGTTTATTCAATATCACATTTTTTGTTGATTTTAGATGTTTAAAATCTACAACCCCACTTTGAGAGTACATGTAGGGACAGTGGTTAAGTCCTCCTCTGTGTCTCCTCAGGGCCGACCTGGTCCCCGTGTATTCCTTCGGAGAGAACGATGTCTACAAGCAGGTGATCTTCGAGGAGCGGACCTTCTGGAGATATATTCAAAAGAGATTTCAGAAGATCTTAGGCTTTGCCCCGTGCCTCTTCCATGGATGTGGCCTGTTCTTTGGTGACTCCTGTGGCATCGTGCCTTATGGCAAGCCTATCACCACCATAGGTAGCTTTGTCTACTAATGTTTGGTGAAAGGGAATCACAACTTGTTGCAAAGTGTCCACAAACTCTGCGATTTGTGTACATTACAGTTGACAATGTTTAACAGACGGGACAAAGTCGATATTTGCTATGTGTGACTTCGAGGCTGTATTTATGGTTCTGAGAATTTCAACTGTACTCTGTCTGATGAACGCATTGTTTTAATCCTCTCCTCTTCTGTTACAGTTGGGGAGCCAATCACAGTGCCAAAAATTGAGGATGCAACTGACGAGATGGTGGATCTGTACCATACAATGTACATCAAGTCTCTCCAGTGCCTTTTTGACAAGTACAAGACCCGCTGTGGCCTGAAAGAGAGCGACGTCCTGTACATCCAGTGAAAAGGGTGGGGTCTATGTTGAACGTCTGAACTGTGACAGCACCTTTCAAGCCCCTCCTGCACATTTCCCCAACCCATCCCCATCCTATCTTGGTGCCTGTTTTTTTATATCTCTGGACTGCAAATTGCTAAAGAAACCTTTGCTCTCTGCGTGGATTCACACAAATAGGAATGCTTGCTTCTCAGGAGATGGCAGGTTGGAAGGACAGTCACCTCTCTTTGCTGCTATTATCAGGTTAAGCATCTTGGTTGGACATCAAATCCCACATCAAAAAGCGTGCCAATGTTTCTATTATCATGCTCAATAAAGGCATCATGTGTGGGCTGTCTTATCACTGCAGAGGGGGCGGAGTTCCACTAGATGGAGCTAGAGTCACACGCAGGACTTGAGAGAAGTGCCAACGCTTTTGCTGAGTTGCACTCATGCAGCCATATCATTCTCCCTCTGCTCTTTCAGATCATGTTATATACGAAATGCACAACCAATGCAAATGGAAGATACCACTTTATTATTGGGATCATAAACCCACGTTTTAATTGAGCCAAAGACCTCTGCTGTCCCCACACAGGAATGTACTTCACATGTATGAAAGCCACCGGTGAAGGAGTTCTGCAGGGTGGATTTATATTGTGAGTGCACAGTACGATTGTATAATGCCATGAAGTATTAATTGTATTCTGTAGAGTGGAAGAAACTTTAGAGTTTGTCCCTCAATGGATATTTCTGATGCACTTTTTGTATTGCTGATTACCTTCTAAGGTTTTTGTGCCTTTTGATATGATATTCTTCCAAGACAGTCAACATGCTCGCTTGATTTCCCTTTTTTGTCCCACTGTTGTCCAGGTCTGGATGGCTTTGTGTTGTGTATGCAACAAAAAACTCATGTTGCATATCCAACGGAAGGGATTGTTGGTTAAAATCCTGCATGTTGGATGATTCCACTGTACAGTGAATCTCTTTGTAACCGTGCCATGGGTGATAATTGAAAAGAAAGGGATTAAAAGAGTGTTAATACAAGCATTATGATATGTTAGAGGGTGTCACTAATACTTTTTTTTAAATAAGAATATATAAGAAAATAATATATATCCTGGACATTATCAAAGTAAGTAAGCTTGTGTCATGTTGTACACAAAGATGAGCAGTACATGCTATGATTGTGATTTGAAGAGAAGCTTATTCTGGTTTCACCATTGTGCCTTCTTATAAAGAGCAGTGTAATCAATGTGCAGGAAAATTGCAAAAAATAAACAGGCCTGTCAATATGATGAATGGCATCATTTGTCTGCTGATATTTAAATTAAACTTTTGTATGTTTTCAGAAGAAGATGTGTATGTGTGTCTGTCTTGTTTTTGGAAACATTGACCCAATTCTCATATTTACATATTTTATCAAATTTACCTCGAGACAATCCATTATTTGATTATGACCATTTTAAGCCACTGTGGAACCTCAACATAAGCCCTAACCATACAAAAGCTGTCAGGCTAAGACATGTATATCAGATCATCTGACAGAATCATATACAGTATTTGACTGCACAGCAATTTTATTGACTGGCTCAAGGGTTTGACAATTCAAGAATAACAGGCAGTGTTGGAAGACGCTTTAGTATAAATAAACCTTGCCTTGCCTTAGTGCCTTATTTCCCCTTATTATAAGAAATCTGAGCAATGAGCTGCCAACAAATAAATGAAACCCTATGGAAAGCTGTGATGTAGGCTGTTAAGGCATATTCAATTATCAAACATAATTTACCTACATTTGATTGATTTTGCTAACACAACTTATGAGGCATTATACCTCACCTCTAGTGAGGGGCCAGCCCTTCGTATGTTATTCTGTATGTGGCCCTCAGTGAAAACATATAGAAAATGTTGACATTAAAAATGTTGTGTCAATATGATTGCAATATTGATGTTTTTTAATATGTTTATAATATTGTACACCAACAAGCCAATTTAGCTTGCAGGGTCTATTTCATATACACAGAACAGAGCATTCTTAATTTCAGAAATGATCACCTTTTGTGAATCCATGACCTTGTGGAGAAAGACCTCCATGTGTCTCATGCTTCCCCCTGATGGTTGATCAATAATTTGCAACCAGGATGATCAAGGCTTACACAAACCCTTCACATGGCCTATAGAGAGGCGAAGTCCCTCCCTTTCAGGTGGACCTCCATGGGACCTTATTTTGGAAAAATTATGTATTGAAGTCAATTAGCCGCTTTCACACTTAGTACTTTGCCGTACTTAGTTCCCAGCACTTAGTTCCAACTTCCCAGCACTTAGTACCCCCATGGAACTAAGAGCCGATCGCGCCCCGGAGCGATTTACTTCCGAGTAAATCGCCAGAACACCGACACCTCCTCATCACTCCGCCGCTCCCATGTTTTTTGTTTTGTTTTGGCCATAAATCTCTCTCCGGGGGCTAATGCTAATAATGCTAATGCCAGCAAATACAACAGCGGCTTCACAAAACTTTTCAGAGTTTTACGGGGCGTGGTTTGCAATTCACGCAGCCAATCAGAAATTGGAACTTTTTTCTCCCCAGGAAAGTACCACCTCTGTAGCAGGCACTAAAAAGGGGGGAAAAGTTCTCATGAACTAAGTTCTTTTTTTGGTGTGAACGCAAAATCCGAATCGGAACTAAGCGGGAAAAGTACGGGGAAAAGTGTGAAAGCGCCTAATGGCGAGAGAAAAGTTATCTTTCGATCCCATTTGAATTGTGCCACGAATTACACATATGATGTTTGTCAATTTAAAAGATAATTTTGCAAGTAAAAAAATAAATGTTTTGCCGTAAAACTGTGAAGTAAGACTTTTTTTGTGTGAAACTGCTCAATGAACTACATCTCTGGTCTCGCACAACAACACACGTCACCAAGATGGCCATCACTACTCTCTTGCCAAAAAAGGGATTGACTACCCTCACTATCACCACAATGAAACACGTCCAGAAGAATGCCATGCAAAGCTGCCTGCCTTCGATTCTCCCTGAACTTTTTAATGTTCAATGTTAAACATTTGTGCAGATAGCATGAAGTAGAAAATATCGCCGATGCTAATGTAGCGTTAGCATGTCTCCCCCGGGGGCATCCGAGCTCAAACGATGTATTATAGAATGATCACACCGGTGTGACAGTACTCTTCAAAGGGTTCACGAAGTATGACTACTGCTCTTACTATTTAATATTTTGGGTTACTTAATGTTACTTCATGTTTAGGCTAATAAAAATGACAAGGCTAAGGCTGTAATACTAACTAACGTGCTTGCTACTGGCTAGGTAGCTAACTTGATCCAGCCACTCCTGGTGCTTCCATCAGACGGGAAGCGAAAGAACTAAGCACACAGGCATCTTGTTAAAAGTTATCTTATCTTAGCTATCTCTTATATTTAGTGGATGAAAACAATTATGATATCAGTTATTATGACAACACTTACGCGACTCTGGGATTTGTAGTCTTTCTAGTTGCGTATTTTTCATAGTCTTATATTTCAGTTTTTTTTTTTTACTGACTTTTTTTACATGGCATTTTTTTTTAAGATTGACAAACATCATATGTGTAATTCATGGCACAATTCAAACGGGATCGAAAGATACGTTTTCTCTCCCCATTGACTTCAATACATAATTTTTCCGAAATAAGGTCCCATGGGTCGGAAGTAGATGGGCGGGACTTCGCCTCTCTATGGAGGAGAAGAAGTTAGGGATCCAGGAGTAGTGGAACGTGTTACTATTCAAAACCTCCACTCTACTACATTATTTTACTATACTACTACATTTATCTTATATATATACACCCGCACTGCGAGGGGGACCCAAGTTCCCATCAGCAAAAACAAGTGGGTTTGATATCCTGGCTCAAAAGGGTGGAATGAGCTCCCCATTGAAATCAGGACAGCAGAAAGCTTACACACCTTCCAGCGCAGACTGAAAACTCATCTCTTTTGACTCCACTTCGAGCGATAGAATTACTAACAAAGCACTTATATACTAATAAAGGGCTGGCTTATCTAAAGCCAGTTGAGTAGCACTTGAAATGTTTTAGCTCTATGAAACCTGATGTACTCATGATTCTGTTTTCTTCAAGTTTGTATCTTGTTGGTCGAACACACTTATTGTAAGTCGCTTTGGATAAAAGCGTCAGCTAAATGCAATGTAATGCAATATATATATATATAGATAGTTAAGTGTTATCTTACCATTTTACATACAAAATATGACATTTTTACAGATTTAACTTTCCAACAGTTTGTACATTATAAGAACAATCATTTGGGAACATTTATACATTATATTTATATATGCATTTTTAGCCTGTAATTAAGTTTCAGTACTTTCTCGATCTCTGGGCCTAACCCTCCTGTTGTGTTCGTTCCCCCCCCCCTTACTTTGGTGTTCGGGGTCAAAGTTGACCGGTCCTGTTTTAACTGCTATTACATTAACACAAAAAACATTAATCATCACCAAATTTAATTTAACACCCTTTCAAACTGTAAATATTGTATCAGACTACTGGTATACATGAAACACTGCAGTACATATACAAAGAAGAATAGACACTGAACATGTATTGCGTGTGATCCATGCGATCCATACGAGCGGGAAATGTATCAAATTGTTCTGTGTGTTTGTGTGTGCCAGCAGGTGTGATTCACATGGGGGGATGGGCACATAAGGGGGGAGGGAACACATCTAGTGTATGTGTGTGTCTGTCTGTCTAAGCGGCAAACTCTGGGGAACAGCCGGGAAGCCAATACGGAAGTGACCGTGACTGGCTGCAGAAAGGAGCAATTTCCATAGACCCCCATGTTAAAATGCCCAATTTACAGCAGAAAAAAACATGTTTCTACCCATGGATGCAATACATATTATTATCGATATAGTTAGATTCCACCTTCATGATTATGAATCTGTGAGTGAATTGTTTTCTGACACGACCCTTTTATTTATATTAGGTCTTAAAGTTTTTGCATAAATTAGGGCGTGGTCACGTTGATGGACACGTACATGCCTCACTGTCAGCTAACAGCAACTTGTCCACTCTGCTAGGCTACAACCATAGAGGCTACAACGTTAGTTAGTCATAGTACTGTACTTGACCCTTTAGCTTTAGCCGTGTTCGTGGTGATTGTGCCTTTTAGGCAGGGTTGGGTTGTAACGGAATACATGTAGGCCTAACGGCGTTACGTAATCAGAATACAAAAATCAAGTAACTGTATTCAGCTCGAGTTACATTTCAAAAACGAGTAATCTGATTACAGTTACTTTCGTAAACCTGAAGTGAATACATTTTGGATTACTTATTGGAATTATTGGTGGAAAGATTTCCTCTCAACATTTAATATTCATTACTAGTAGGTACAGCCGAATCATCTCAGCGCACAAAACCTATTACCACCGCAGATGGACCAAAAAAGCGTTTGAAAAAAAATCGCGGGTCCGCTCGCTCAGTGAAACAATAACGAAACATGGAGGAACAAAAGTCTGCGTTTAAATCGCGTGTGTGTGTGTGTGTGTATAGGTGTGTGTGGTTAAAACACATCAGCCTGCGGTCGCTCTTTAGCCTTACTAATGATTATTTCTGAAGGCAAACACAGTGAAGGCGGTGTGCGAAAGGCGGTGCGAGCTCGTCTTCTCAGAGGCGGAGTTAACCCTCCCGCTGCCTCCTGGCGCTGCAGAGATGTCATGAAGTGAAGGAGGTTTTCCTTCTATAAAACAGCTGTGGGCAGCAGATACTGTGAGAGTCACAGACATTAATTCATAGATCAAGGCAGACTGGTGCACACACTCTCCTGTTTTGCCGATCCAGTGCTTAAACAAATATAGCTCTACACCCCTGGCCAAAATGTCCTTAAAATGAAGTCCGAGTTCGACATTTTAATTCATGTCCTGCCAACACTGGCAGGACAGAAGGAGACACGCCCGTTCTAAGCCCTGTCCCTCACTCTCCTCACATCCCAAGCTGCATCCCCAAAACGTGTATTATGTTGTTACATCGTTTCAGATGTGATGTTTCAGTGTGCTCTTGATAAGCCATTAAAACAGTAAAAACTGTTTCCTTTTTGTGTCTCCTGTTCACCAAAATATACCCAGGAAAAAGAAAGTAATCCAAAAGTAATCTAAAAGTAATCTGATTACGTTACTTTTTTAAGACACGTAACTGTAACTGTATTCGGATTACTTTCAGAGCCATGTAATCAGTAATCAGTAACTGATTACATTTACAAAGTAACCCTCCCAACCCTGCTTTTAGGGAATATTGTTACAAATACCAGACAATTAAAATGTCGTGCTGTGCGCTTGAATGTACTAACAGAACTTCCAAGAAGTCTAAAATGATAATATTATACATGTTAACCCCGTTCGCAGGTGTTTGTGTGCTTGGTAGCTTAGCTTGCCACTTGTTAGCCAGCTAAGGACGTAACCCTTTATACATTTTAGTTTCTGATTCAGCCTTGGGTAAGACTTTTATAGTCTATGGCTATGACGCCCATAATGCTAAACGGGAGCAAATGTTAATAGGGGACCCAATTATCCCAGTGGTGGCCGCCGGAGCTAACGGAGCCGCAGGGGCCTAGCTCCAGCCGGCGTCCCGGAGCTAGCCCCCTGCGGTTCCGTTAGGTCCGGGCGGTGGAGTCCGTCTTTTCTCAACGTGTGAATGACAAGCATTAACAGGGTTCTTACACCTTTTCAAAAGTCAAATTCAAGCACTTTTCAAGCATTTTCAAGGTGCATTTTCCAGCTTTCCAAGCATCTTACAGCTGTTGTACATTACATATTTATATACACATACTCAAATGATTATTTCCCTACCTCACATTAAATCAGATGTTCTTTATGCTATAAACAACCAAATGTGTGTTTTGTGATAGCATTCTACACGAGGATGAACAATTAAAGAAAAGAAAACTAAGTTTAATATTTCAAAATTAGTGATCTGTACGTAGACTGGGCCTCCCATATAACCTGGCTGAGCCGATATACAACAATCAGCCAAATAACTTTTCAATACATTATTGATTCATTGTTGGTAGTGAACGCAAGTCAGAGGTACATGGTGTACTTCTACTCCACTGCAGTTCAGAGGTACTTCTACTCCACTACAGTTCAGAGGTACATGGTGTACTTCTACTCCTCTACAGTTCAGAGGTACATGGTGTACTTCTACTCCTCTACAGTTCAGAGGTACATGGTGTACTTATACTCCACTACAGTTCAGAGGTACATGGTGTACTTCTACTCCTCTACAGTTCAGAGGTACATGGTGTACTTCTACTGCACAACAGTTCAGAGGTACATGGTGTACTTCTACTCCACTACAGTTCAGAGGTACATGGTGTACTTCTACTGCACTACATGTATTTAACACCTTTAGTTACTTCACAGATGAATGATGTGAAATCTAATCAAGTGTTGAATCAGACTTTAGTTCCACCTGGAGTAAATCCACCAGCTACCCTGCAGTCTACAAAGTACTTCAGACTAGCTGCACCTTCACCAGCTACCCTGCAGTCTACAAAGTCATTCAGACTCGCTGCACCTTCACCAGCTCTGAGAACACTTTCATGATCAATCATTATAAAACATATCATATTTATTATTCTGAAATGGACCAATCTGCACAACGACTACTTTTAGTGTCGCTACTTTCACTATATTTAGATGAGAATACTTTTCTATTTTCACTTGAGGAACATTTTGAATGCAGGACTTTTACTGTAACAGAGTATTCCTACACTCTGGTACTTCTACTAAGTACAAGATCTGAGTACTTCTACTTTTACTAAGTACAAGATCTGAGTACTTCTACTTTTACACAAGTACAATACCTGAGTACTTCTACTTTTACTTAAGTACACGATCTGAGTACTTCTACTTTTACTCAAGTACAAGATCTTGTCACGATCACATGTACAGATCAGAACCCAATAGCACGACTCCGATACAACCAGTATAGTAATGTTCAGTTTATTCCAGGTCAAGGACAGGCAGAGTCAAAATCATTAAATCCGTCAGACAGGCAGGAATCAAAAACTGGGCAGGACAAAACTCGGGACTAGAGCACAACACTCACTGGAGAGCTTGGCGGAAACGACAAGACAATCTGGCAAAGGACAACTGATAATGAGGTGGTATAAATACTGTGGAGTGATGAGGGAATGAGTAACAGGTGAGGGGAAGGGCTGAGGAGACCAGGTGAGGGAAATGAGCTGATTACAAGGGCCTGGAGGAAAGCGGGATCTGAAATGACAGGAGAGTTTAGATGAGGCATGAAACAAACAATAATAGAAGTGTCTAACTTGTGACAGAACCCCCCCCTCTATGGACGGCTCCTGACGTCCTACGGGGTTGATCGGGATGGGCCTGGTGAAAGTCAGTAATGAGAGATGGGTCATAGATACTGCGAGCGGGCACCCATGACCGCTCTTCAGGACCATAACCCTCCCAGTGTACCAGGTACTGCAACCCTCTACCACGTCGCCGGGACTTGATGAGGCGACGGACAGTGTAAACAGTCTCCCCGTCGATAGTCCGGGGTGGTGGTGGGGGTGTAGAGGGGGGCTGAAGAGGGCTCACATTAACTGGTTTGATCTTGGACACATGGAAGGTAGGATGAATCCTCATAGAAGGAGGCAGACGCAGGCGGACAGCTGCAGGATTGATAATCCTAGCTATGGGAAATGGGCCTACAAAACGGGGAGACAACTTCTTTGACTCCACTCTGAGAGGGAGATCCCGTGTGGAGAGCCAGACACGTTGCCCTGGGGAGTACTGTGGAGCTGGCTTGCGACGGCGATTGGCGGTCCGTTGATAACGGTCGGAAGAGCGCAGGAACGCGGAGCGGGCCTTTAACCACATGCGTCGACATCGGCTTACAAACGCCTGTGCAGATGGGACGCTGGCCTCCCGTTCCTGTGCCGGGAAAAGGGGCGGCTGGTATCCATTGGAGCATTGGAATGGAGAAAGACCAGTAGCAGAACTAGGAAGGGTGTTGTGGGCATACTCAACCCATAGAAGCTGCCTCGACCAGGAGGAGGGAGTGGAGGAAGCTAGACAGCGTAAGGCAGTCTCCATCTCCTGGTTCATTCGCTCTGCTTGACCATTGGACTGGGGATGAAATCCGGACGAGAGACTGACACTGGCTCCCAGCAGCCTGCAAAACTCGGACCAAAAACGAGAAGTAAATTGTGGTCCCCGATCAGACACAACGTCACTGGGGAGACCATGCAGCCTGAACACATGTTGTAGCATGATTTCAGCCGTTTCTTTGGCAGTAGGTAATTTGGTTAATGGAATAAGCCGGGCAGACTTGGAAAACCGGTCTATGACTGAGTATGACTGTGTTACCGTCTGAGGGTGGTAGTCCGGTGACAAAATCCAAGGCGATGAGGGATAGGCAAGGGATGAAGAAGACCGGAGGGAGCTTGGCGTGAAGTCTTATTTTGGGAGCAGACTAGGCAAGCAGCAATGAATTCCTTGGCATCCTTCTCCATGGAAGACCACCAAAATCGCTGTCGAATCAGGGCTAGGGACCGTCTCACTCCTGAGTGACAAGCCAGGCGAGAGTTATGACCCCACTGGAGAACCTGGGTACGGAGAGTGGCAGGAACAAACAGACGGTTAACAGGACAGGCACTTGGGGCTGGGTGTTCAGCATGAGAGCGCTTGACCTTATCCTCCACCTCCCAGGTCACCAGACCAATGACACATGTAGAAGCGATGATATTCTCAGAATGAGATGGAGAGCTCTCTGGCTGGAACTGGCGAGACAGGGCGTCAGGTTTGATGTTCTTAGAACCAGGTCTGTATGAAAGAGAAAAATCAAAGCGTGTGAAAAACAGAGCCCACCTGGCTTGACGAGAGTTCAGCCGCTTAGCTGAACGGATGTACTCCAAATTGTTGTGATCCGTCCAGACCACAAAAGGCTGCTCTGCTCCCTCCAACCAGTGTCTCCATTCTTCCAGGGCAAGTTTCACTGCCAACAGTTCTCGATTTCCAATGTCGTAATTTCTTTCTGCTGGAGACAGCTTCCGGGAGAAGAAGGCACACGGGTGCATCTTCTGATCCTCGGCCGACCGTTGAGAAAGAACTGCCCCAACTCCAGTGTCCGACGCATCTACCTCTACAGTAAACTGCCGAGTAGAGTCTGGAAAAATCAAAATGGGAGCAGAGGTGAAGCGTGACTTTAACTCACCAAAAGCCCCTTCGGCCACCGAGGACCACCGGAAGGGAATGTTCTGAGAGGTGAGAGCTGTGAGAGGGGCTGCCACCAAACTGTAGTTTCGAATAAACCTCCGGTAGAAGTTGGCAAAACCCAGAAAGCGTTGGAGCTCCTTGCGGGTTGAAGGGCGCGGCCAGTCAGTGACCGCCTTGGTCTTTTCAGGATCCATCTTGATGTTTCCGGTGGAGACCACAAATCCCAGGAAAGGGACTTCTGTGGTGTGGAACACACACTTCTCGGCCTTGACAAAGAGGTGGTTCTCCAAGAGCCTCTGGAGGACTAGGCGAACATGGACCACATGCTCCTGTTTAGACTTGTAAAAATTCAAAATGTCATCCAGGTATACAAAAACACAGATATTGAGAAGATCCCGCAGAACATCATTCACCAACCCCTGGAAGACAGCAGGTGCATTGGTGAGTCCAAAAGGCATGACTAAATACTCATAATGTCCACTAGGAGTGTTAAATCCCGTCTTCCACTCGTCCCCCTCCCTGATTCTCACCAAATGGTACGCATAACGTAGGTCCAGCTTGGTAAAAATAGTAGCGCCTTGTAACAGTTCAAATGCAGAGGAAACAAGTGGAAGGGGGTACCTGTTCTTGACAGTGATGTTATTGAGTCCTCTGTAGTCAATGCATGGGCGCAGAGTCTTATCCTTCTTACCCACGAAGAAAAACCCTGCACCAGCAGGAGATGATGAAGGCCGGATAAGCCCTGCATCCAAAGAGTCATTGATATACTTCTCCATTGACTTAGTTTCAGGAGCCGATAAAGAAAAAAGTTGACCTCTAGGAGGAGAAGTACCAGGTAACAGGTCAATAGGACAGTCATTAGCGCGATGAGGCGGGAGTGAGGTGGCCCGAACTTTAAGGTCCCAGTAATCCTTGGGAACACCGGAAAGGTCTTCACACTCCGAGATCCTCGGCTGACTGGAATCAATTGAGGAACTAGATCTTAAGCAGACAGCATGACAATGAGCACTCCACTCTCTAATAGTCCCTGAAGCCCAATCTATATGAGGATTATGCCTCCTTAACCAAGGAAACCCCAAAATGACAGGCTGATGTGGTGCATGGATAAGGTGAAAAGAGAGTGTTTCGCTGTGATTACCTGACATGCTCATTTGAACTGGAGTTGAACGGTGTGTTACTCTGCAGAGAAGACGACCATCTAGAGCTGTAGCATTGATGGGCTTCTCCAAAGCCTCCCGACCAAGTCCCATCTGAAAGGCCAGTGTTATGTCCAAAAGACTGGCGTCAGCACCAGAGTCAATAAGAACTGCCACAGTGTGCATTTTCCCCAAGCAGCTCAGCAGAGCATGGGTTAGGGGTCGAGAGGGCATTTCTAAAATCATACGGCTCACCAGCGCCCTCTGGATGACTGGTGAGCCCTGTCTTTTACAGGACAAGAGAAAGCAAGATGACCCTGCTGGCCGCAGTAAAGACAGCAGTTGTCCCGCAGGCGGCGCTGTCGTTCTGCCTCGGAGAGCCGGGCCCGCCCCAGCTGCATTGGTTCAGACGAGTTAGAAAATCCTCCTCTCACCTGTTCAGTAGCATGCGCTGACGGGAGAGGCGGAGCCTGAGGGGCGACGGAGAAAACCCTCTCTCTCCTCCGCTCCCGCAGACGGCAGTCAATGCGGATGGAGAGAGCCACCAGCTCATCTAAATCAGCAGGAAGGTCCCTAGCTGCCAGCTCGTCTTTAAGGCGATCCGACAGACCGTTGTAGAAGGCATCGAGAAGTGAAGAAGCATTCCAGTTACTCTCGGCGGCTATGGTACGAAACTCGATGGAGTAATCGGACACAGATCTCCCTCCTTGCACCAGGTTAAACAGTCCCCGAGCTACCTCTCTTCCGGGTGTGGCGTGATCAAAAACTTTACGCAGTTCAGCGGAGAATACGCTTACAGACGAGCAGGCAGAGGATTGTCTTTCCCATTCGGCGGTACCCCAGTCTTTAGCTTTGCCCGTGAGAAGAGAGACAATATACGCCACCCGGGATCTTTCTGTTGGGAAGGCGGAAGGCTGAAGCTCGAAGGCGAGGGAACATTGGACCAGGAATGGTCTGCACAAACCTGGGGCTCCAGAGTAGCGTTCGGGAGGAGGCAGGCGTGCATCCGATGCCGGCGGAGTCTGGATTCGAACAGCGGAAGCTGGAGTTAGTTCCGGGCCATGGACCGTTGCAGGACGGGTCTGAAGATGATCATGGAGATTCACAAAGGTCCGTTCGTAACGAGCGGCCATCTCCTGCATCGCTTCAGCCATGAAGGTAAGCTGCTGCTCGTGGCGTTGTAACACGATATCGTGTGAAGGCGGTTCTGTCGCTGAGTCGGCTGGATTCATGTTTGGCCAGATTGTACTGTCACGATCACAGGTACAGATCAGAACCCAATAGCACGACTCAGATACAACCAGTATAGTAATGTTCAGTTTATTCCAGGTCAAGGACAGGCAGAGTCAAAATCATTAAATCCGTCAGACAGGCAGGAATCAAAAACTGGGCAGGACAAAACTCGGGACTAGAGCACAACACTCACTGGAGAGCTTGGCGGAAACGACAAGACAATCTGGCAAAGGACAACTGATAATGAGGTGGTATAAATACTGTGGAGTGATGAGGGAATGAGTAACAGGTGAGGGGAAGGGCTGAGGAGACCAGGTGAGGGAAATGAGCTGATTACAAGGGCCTGGAGGAAAGCGGGATCTGAAATGACAGGAGAGTTTAGATGAGGCATGAAACAAACAATAATAGAAGTGTCTAACTTGTGACAGATCTGAGTACTTCTACTTTTACTAAGTACAAGATCTGAGTACTTATAATTTCACTACAAGATCTGAGTACTTGTACTTTTACTCAAGTACAACATCTGAGTACTTATCCACCTCTGGTAGTGTATTAGCCTGAATTGTTGCCACAAAATCACGCAGAGCTGCATAAAAATAGACTCACAATGGTAACAAGTGGAAAATAATATTTACTAATGTGCACAATGATTTGTAGGTAATTCTGACTACTCAAGACTCCTGACTTAGACATCTTCAAAGGAAGACTGTGTTCATTCTACAATTACATGGTATTAAAACAAAATGTAGTTTTACTTGTATAATACTTTCAAAATATTAAACTTGTTTCGGCAAATTCAGATGATAAATACAACTTTGAAGCTTCGGCATGATTACAAGCGGAGAACGGACTAATTTAACGTCACAGCTATGGAGCTATTTCAGGGTCATAAGTTTTGATCATTCAAAAAAAAAAATACAATTTATTTGAAAGTCCAAGTTTTCAGCAAGCATAACAACAGCCGGTGTTTCTTGTGAGTGTTTCCCCGGTACACAAACGCAAAAATACACAAACACACTCGCGAGCTTCCCCGAGACCAGTAATACAAACGAAAATGTGTCTTCGGGTCAATGTGACTGACTTCGATAGAGCAAGTCACATTTGGTTTAGGCACGAAACATACTACCAGTAGAAATACATTGCTTTCAAAATCGCTCTGTGTCGAATCAATAGATTATATTTCATGACTATGACGAAATGCCGTGAGTGCTTCATCCTCTGAACACCACACGATGGCGACTGTAACGCACATACCATAGGTACGCTCCTCTGAAATGATTGTCCCCTGCAATTATTATTATCCCTCATGGAGTTTGCTATTCAGCTCGCTAACGTTAGCTTAAACAAATGTAACATGCAACGTTAGCCTAATCTAAAATGCTCTTCTACGGCGTACCTTTCATGTTGCTCGTCAGCGCAGACTCTCGCATCGTTATTTGTTGCAAACTTTACAGGAGGCTACTCGTGGGCTTGACCCTAGTCTTAGCCATGGCTTGTATTGGTCTTCTGCTAGCCAACGCTCGTTGAAACGGCAACCTCCTGGCACACTGTCATCAGCGCCATATAGATAGAAGAGTTACGACAACGGAAGTCCAAAAACAGTTATCATCACGTGGTTCATGTAGACGAGGATCGTTCCCCGGAAGTTCATGGCGGGCAATGTGAATGCATTGATAACAGGAGATAGAACTACGATTTTTGGTAATTATTAGTGAATAAAGGTTTTGATTTGCAATATTTATACAACAAATCGATATGTGTATGTATTTACATCAATATGTTTTAAAAAATAAAATCGAATTTGCTAATATTAAGTGATAATATTAGGATTAGTGTGAACAACTAGTTTACATGTTAGGCTAATAGTGCCTTGGTTAAAGAGCCTGTTGCTGTTTATTTATAGCTTTGAATTCTTTCAAACCAATATTATCTTCTTAAACTTGTATGGTAGTCAGGAGCATCACTTTCTAATGTATATTGATATATTTAGAGGGAGGGGATCTAAAGTAATGCTTTAAAATGCAGATTAGATTAATTTCTACCACTTTCTTAAATTCATGGTAGTTTCAGTAATCCCATGGTAACTGAGGACACAAGTTATCTAAATGACTAATGTCATCTTTATGGCTTTCAGAAAGGACAGGAGACCGATAGGTGACTATCAAAGGACTAGCAGCAGCAGCAGCATGATGATGATGATGTTAAATGTGTTGTTTTAGGAACATCCATTGCAAATACATGGAATTCAATAAACATTGAATAGCATATCATGCAGTTTGTCGGTGCCTTTTCCTCCGTGTTGTCCTGGTTTGCTGTGCTGCCTCCTAGTCGCCACCATGGTTTGCTGTGCTGCCTGGGGATGCTCCAATCGCTCAGAGAAAGGAGTACGAATGTACGGCTTCCCCACTGACACAGAGCGGAGGAAAAAATGGCTGGCTCAAGTCAGCAGGAGCAATTTCACGACCAACAGCAACAAAATATGTGATGTAATTATATACAAACACTGCATTTGCACTTTTTCACAAAACGAAAACCACACCATTGGGAAAGCTTAATGTTTTGTTTAATACAAAAAAACAGGGAAAGGCTTGAAAAACACTAAGAGTTGAGACTCAGGGTGCAGGGTGAGTGTCTCAGT
Source organism: Pseudochaenichthys georgianus (assembly GCF_902827115.2). Taxonomy (NCBI): domain Eukaryota; kingdom Metazoa; phylum Chordata; class Actinopteri; order Perciformes; family Channichthyidae; genus Pseudochaenichthys; species Pseudochaenichthys georgianus. The sequence goes on from NC_047516.1 coordinate 36,508,410, forward strand.
GCAGGTATTCAGGCTCCATTGAATCCCCCTCTGGTTCTTGTGCTGAGAGAGGGAGTAACAGACAGGAGAAAGGGTTATACACACACAGCACACCTATTGGATGGGAAATGCCTTGGGGAGATAAGGTGTTTATTTATATAAAACAGTAGTATTACATTTACCTTGTGTTTTCACTCTCACTTAAGTCCCTCTCCCTTTGCCATCAATCCAGAATCAGCTGAGCTGCAACATTATACAGACAGGTAATAATCAACAGAATCACAAGGACACAATATGGCTCTGCTAAAAACACTCACTCTTACACGCACCAAAGTTATATTTAACTAATATTTAACTCCCTCCACCCCCGCATACAATCCCGTTTAGAAGCCCCTCTTCTCTAATTCAACATGTTGGACGAAATGACATTAAGAGAACGGAATTTACAATTAAAAGGCTGTTCAACGTGTGTTGCTAACTTGCTTCGGTATGCTAGCTTAATCTGTTATCTGTAAACGTTCCCTAAATCTACTAATTTAGGGATAATCCACTGACATCCTTTAATACACATGTTCATTTGAATCAGATGTACTGATAATATCCGCAATATAAATCTTTAAACTTCTTCTTACCTTTAAAAGTCCGTCACGAACGGTGTATTATGCTGCAACTCCACAGCTCTGCCAGCCTTGGCGCCAACTTCCGGGGAACGATTGAGAGGCTCCGCGATCCGCCATTGCTGTAAAAAAGTGGTCCATTGGAGTGAACGGAGATGTCGTAACTCTTCTATTAAATGGCTCTGACTGTCATCTATCACTCTAATCAGAATGCCCAGGTCACACGTAACACAAACACTTGCAGGTCGCGCGCATAGCGCGGGAAGGCCGCAGCGGAGCTGTTTTTATGTAGAAGCGAATTCTTCGGCTCGAATTCTTTTCTTTTAATCTAAAAAGCGAACTATTCAGTCAGACAGCAATTTTTTGTAAAAGTAAAGCATTTACATTTTCAAGCACTTTATCTCAATTTCAAGCACCATTCCCAAAATTCAAGCACTTTCCCAACCTTGAAAACAGCACGTCAAATTTCAAGCATTTTCAAGGATTTAAAGCACCCGTACGAACCCTGATTAAGAATAACAAAATATAACTAATTCTCTTGCAGATTGTCTCATTTGATTATGAATGTAACGTTTATATAGGGGAACTACACTGTTAGCAGTAACTTGGTATGCATGTATTTCATGTTAGCTTAGCTTCTTAGCCTGAGCTAGCTCTGTTTACTTCCAGTTCGGAGGCAGCAGGTCCCGCCTCGGCTCCGCCTCTTTGCCCTTATTTGGAGCAGGCGGGATTAGACTCTGACAGTCGAGCCGTTAGTGGCCGACTCCGCCTACTAAGGGCTTCACGGCAACTCTGCAGAATCCTATGGGTGACGTCACGGACACTACGTGACTAGTCCATTTATATATACAGTCTATGGTGTGTAGCCTACGTGTGTTTTATCTGATCCGGATGGTTACTAATTCCTTTTCTTTATGGCGGTCATTTTTGAGCGGGAACACCATGGGTGTTACAAAGTTGACTAAATCAAAAATTCAATGAAAGTGGTAATCAGCAATTTGATATGTTCAAATGTCTACTGTGAAGGATATCATAAAGCCTTAATGCAATCGAATGTAAAACAAAAAAGTTATGATTGATGAAAGTAGTAAATCGGTCAGATTTGACCCGAACACAACAGGAGGGCTAAGTGTTCTTTCCCCAGCTGCTAGGGAACAATAATAATGTTAGAGTGGACTGGTTCATAGAGCATATTCAGACTAGGTAACACAACTCTGACATCCAATGTTTCAAACCCACTAATGACTAATGCAACTGAAGGCGCCCCTTTAATGCGCTGTTGGTAGGCTACATGACCTAATGTTGGTCTACTTTGAGATCAGTTACATAAAGTTGACAAAAGCCCCCGGGAAAGCCAGTAGATAATATACTATATTATGTTATAATATACTATATTATATACTGTACTATACTATATTTGAATACTTTTTGTCACTTTTTGTACCAGCTCTAATTGCGATTAGATGTAAAAATGTATCTGGGTGCTACCATTTAAGTGTCACCTGCATGTCACGTTGTACTATGCAATTTCCTTATATTTTGCAGCTTTGACAGATTTCAACGAACAACCGCCCCAACCTGGAAGATGGACAGATAAAATAACCAATAGTATCTTGTGTTTTCAGTAGCAGGCACCGCCTCTACATGACAGGCGTCAGCATCAACCAATCAGCAGCCTAAATATCGTACCTCCCACTCGGAGACGGATTTCCGAACCTAGTGTAGCAAAACCGCCTGTACTTTGTTTACCTCCCGTTGGTTAGCTGACAGTTGTTGTAGCGCTTTACTCTCACACACAACCCTGACTGCATGGCTTTGTCGGTTGCCTCAACCAACTTTAAACAGAGTGTCCTGGATGTGATGTTTTGTTGAATGAGGGGGACCCGCTAGAAGCCGACAAGAGGATGAACTCCATCACCGGTCGGGTTCTTGCCATCCCCGCCGCCTCTGTCACCAGCTCTGGAGCTTCATCCTCTCGAGCCTTACATGTAGAGCTGACATCCCAGCAGGTAAATGCAAAGCCTCTGAGGTCATATTAACACGAAATGTATTAAATGAAACGGGACAACTGTGAGTATATGTCTTATATAGTAGTTTCCAACGTTAGTTACAACTGCTGCCTGGAAAACACGGCAGGCCTGTTAGGCTAGCTAGGTAGCTAGCAACTGCTAGTTTACAGTTAGCTAGCTTACTGGGAATTAATGGCACTTGACTTACAAGCCAAGGCACACCAACACAAGTTAGAATTGTGTTTAAGACCGAATTTCTACGTGTGTTGCCATATTCAAGGAAACATATTATTCGACACGTTTAATTGTGTACGAAGCTAGTCTGCCAATGGGAACTTAACTTAGCGTTATGTCAGCACGCAGGTGTCAGCTCAGTTAAAGGGAAACGGTGGCATGTGTCATCACTGCGAGGTTATATTTTCTAATACAGTTATCGATTATTAAAGTGTTATAAAAGTGAGACCATGGACACATTTAATTGTTGCCTCTTTGGAAGCTCAGGAAATTCATCTTACAACCATCAATCTAGCCATTCATTCATTCATTCATTTGGAAATGACATGAGAACAGTAGGCAGTTAATTCATTAGGGCTACCGGCCTCAGATTGTTAAATCTGCCCCTCACAGGCACCTCTCATTCCCTGTCATGTCAGCTGTAGTTAGATATAGACTGTAGTGGTTTTAGCTATCCAAGTTGTTGGATATTTTTCTTCATATTGTGCAGTTTTAAGAGCAAACCCCTGATCTTCATCCAGTGAGTCCAGCAACTACATATAAGTGCTTCTTGGACTTTCTTGGAAGTTACTGTACTTACCTAAATCAGATTCAGACCACTAGAGTCATCATTACTAATCCAATGATATACATTACAGTAGAGAACCCTTACAGTATGTTGCTCTACATGTACAGCAAAAGTGTAAACATAAGGTGACTTTTGGAAAGTCTAATTTATTTTACAATAGGTCCTCTATTATGTTTTGTCTTGCACCAGTGTTTGACTACCTTTTAGTTTGCATTAGATTGACAATATGATAAAAATGCTTAGTGTCAGTTTCAATTAAAAACTAAGTCAAGAGTTCAGAGTAAACCAGAGTTTACATATTGCATTTATTCCAGATTAAAATAGACACATTATCAATGGTAATCTTTGAAGATCTGACATGCAGTTTGAAATGTTCAGACATGATTGTAGCATTAACACAGGAACAGAAATCTTGCCACATTCCAACCACACTTTATTTTCAAGGATCAGTTCACCCATATTACAATTTGCATGGTTTCTCTCTTACCACGTGGAGTCTTGCCATTCAAATAGCTCCAATTTTGAGATTTGAAACTGAATTTCCTGCGGCCACCACAACACAATGGAGAGTTGTGATTATTATAAAGGCATTAGGGTTTCGACAAGGCACTTCAGCATGAATATTGTGTTGATAAGAGCAGCACTAAATCCTATTTCCCAGCAGCACTAATCCAACAATTGCACCAAGGCACATCAGCTACATTCTGAAACAAATACATCTGTCTTTTCAGATGCCATTAGATTGCTTGAATTGACCCTTCTCTGGCTCCATAAGGAAACCTTGTCATGCTGGCCTACAGAAGCAGCATATGCACTGAAGGCTGAGCTCAGGGGAGGTGTTTCATGTGGAGTGTTGTTAGGGGGCCTGTGCCTTCTTTTCTTACGTGGTATGAAAACTGTGTGTTCATGAAAAAAAACACAAGGCCACAAATGTAAAAGTGCAGCAATCCGATATACCAATGTGAAACGCAGACACAGTGCTGGCTCCAGATGTGCGGTCTCTGAACACATTTACATGTCACAGCTTTGTTGACTAAATACTTTTAGCTTTTGTGTAATAGAATTATATTTTGATTGAATTGAATACACTATTTTGGGATAAGAGTCTGTTATTTGTTATTCCCAACAGATACATTTATGGCATACTCGATGGTATGCAGCACATGTCATTTAAATATTGAATAAAATGCTCTCTTTTTGAAGCAACAATGAAGAGTTTGCACTCCCAAATACTTCACTACTATTTGAAGCATAATACGTTTGTGTTATTTCCTATTGCATGTATCCATAACCAAAGCGCATGTAGAACACAGTTCTCTTTGACTATGTGTACACCGAAGGCAGCCATGAAACCGTAACCCAGTTGCAAACATCTTGCTTAGTCATTTAGCTTGTGTACTTTTTGTTGTTGCACTTTGGCCAACTTGGCTTTGTTGTTGAGACGATGCCACATTTGAAAATAAAACTTGATCTTTCTGTTGGAGAGCTTGAATGTGCACATCATCTGATATATTAGCCATACATAGCATATATTAGGCTCAATTCTCTATTTATTTACTACAGCCGTATGAAGCAATGTTATATTATTGACACTAGACTAAATATTAGAATGCCAGTGAATAAAAGCCTGCAGACTACACACCATAACGTTTAGTCAACACTTCTTCAATTCAGTTTGAACACATCTCAACAAAGGTAGGCTTTTTTAAACTTCATTAGTTTTAGTATGCATTTGTTGTCAGTTCTATCCCTTTCAGGAATCCCCTTCCTGAGACTATTTTAAGAAAGAGTTTTGATCTAGCTTGCCCTTTAAGTGTCTGTTCATGGTTAACGTGAGCAGAAGGCTTGTGACCGGATGATCACTTTGCCACAGTAATCATGTAGTCACTTTCTGACATGTAGGGACTAACGGGATGACTGGATAATATGGACTCTGATATCGGCTACTTTTGCTCTGCAGAGCCCAGCTCACCAGAGTAGTATCACAATATGTCCTCTCAACCTTTTCCCTCTGCCTCCACATTAGCCCTTTCCTTTTTGAGGAGGGGGGGTCACAAGTCTCATGTGGAACAATCTGAGTTTCTGTTGGCGAGGCCCTTAATCTTCGACAGTAGGGAGTCCCGTGACTTGGATGTAGTTTCCGTGTGGCTGCAGGGCAGACTCTGTGCAGTGCGACGTGTGTGCCTGAAGCCTGAACTTGCCAAATGCCAGATCTTTTTACTACAGAGTTGAACCATTGCAGTGACCACTGCAAATACATTTAGAAAGCTCGTCTTTGGATTCATATCCAAACAGTGCAGACTTCTTGTTTAGAGATGTACTAATGGTTCATGACGATTTGTAGCTTTTAAAGTCTTTACTTGTCTTAACTGTGGTATGCTGTCTTCAACATTGTTTTTGTGCTGTGTTCTGGAGCGCCGTTCTAAAAACGCCATCTCTTTCATTCAGATGAATTCTTTCATTGTTTTGATCAGAATAATTGCAGCGCTAACAATGTTGATACCCTTCTCATGTGACTCCCATGACTAACCATGCCTGCCGAGTTAACTGCCTGCTTCTTTCTACCATGAAGATGTCATGCCTCTATTTTCTGAACTGCTGACATCGAGCAGACCAGACAGCAGGCATGATCAATAACTGCTATTTTATGATGTTAATATATATAGTTCTTTGATCTCTAAAGGCTGTGAACCAGTCTTCTGTGTCTTCAAAACAGCAGAGATAGTATTTTCCATCCCACGATAAGAGTGAAACTAAATACAGCCCTTATATCCTCACTTTCTCTCGTCTCTTTCTTACTTCTTCTCTAACAGAGGCGATTGCGTCATCTCCGGAGCATAGCGGCCCGGAACATTGTGAACAAGAATGGTTCCCCACTGCTGGACACTTACTTCACCCTGCACCTCTGTATAGGGGAGCGCATCTCCAGAGGTCAGTGTCCACCCCCTGCCCCTCCTCTCTGTGAGAGCTGGGGCAACATCGCATCACGTACTACATCTTTCACATGTTTCTCTCTCCCACGCTCGCTAAATCAGGAGAACCATGTCCTCCCCATATGAACAAAAGTAGCTACTGAATTGTCTGAATTGTTTTAAGTTTGTGATGCTTAAATAGAATGTTTATTATCGCAATTATTTTGTAAATAACATGTAGCATCTATGGCTGCACAACTATTCTACATTTCATCAAAATTGCAATATGAACTTGTGCAATATTCAAATCACAATATTTGTTAAAGTCTAAATACAAGTTACAATTCCATTTTGAATAAAGTATCGTGAGGCTGCAGAGACACTGCATCCTACAAATAGCATTCTACAGACTTTACAAAACACATTTGTTTAGTCCAGATGCTATTGGAGTTATTTTTGAAAAGCAGTGGAGCAGTGAGCGGGCTCTTTGCAAGCCTTTACAGCATTTAAGGGTATTCCTTAAGAACATTTCCATACAATGCCATGAAGTCACTGTGGTGATAAGAGGACATTAGCGTTACTGCCTTGTGTATCTGCGGACACTTTGCTTTCACATATTCAAGCTGAGCTGAGCTTTCAAATCAAGTGACATTTTATTTATATTGATCAATTAGACAAAATACATTTGCCTCCGGGAGCTTTACAGTTTGTACATTTCAACAAACATTAATGACGGTAAAACACAATAGAATTACAACATAGACAATGTACATGGACATTGCTTCAGGCGAGCTGAGCCAGCCCTAAGGGGTCTTCCTCCTGAACACACGGTGAGAGCTGCTTCCAGCAAGAGGCGATGGAGAGCTGAAGGACATTGGAGACTCGAGGAACCCCGACACCCCTGCATTCTGCGAAAGCATTTAGTAGATTGTATTTCAGTGTAGATTGAACTGTTTTGATGTCCATGAGAGTTTTATACCTTCTTTTAACCAGCATTCTTTGATTTCTTTTTAGATTTTTACAAGAGTGAAGTCATACGAGACTCGCTGGTGAGTATACTAACCATGTGATGCTTTTCTGGTTCTTACCCGTCCCCTTGTGCTATGAAGCTTGTTCTGCATGTAACCGGTCTGCAGAGTCACAACCCCTCAAAGTGCACCCTGTAGGGAGTAGAACTCTGACACAGAGAAGACCTGTCCGTGCTGCCCCAGAACGCCTCGCTGCACATGTCTCTTTTTCTTCCTGGGTACAGTGACGTGCCCATACCCAATGGACCAATCCGTGGAGCCGTTACGTTACGTCCGCGGAGCTGTTACATTTGGACCAATCCACACACACACACACACACACACACACACACACACACACACACACACACACACCACACACACACACACACACACACACACACACACACAACACACACACACACACACACACACACACACACACACACACACACACACACACACACAACACCACACACACACACACACACACCCACACACACACACACACACACACACCCACACACACACACACACCACACACACACACACACACACACACACACACACACACACACACACAGCACACACACACACACACACACACCACACACACACACACACACACACACACACACACCACACACACACACACACAACACACACACACACACCAGCACCAGCTGCAGCTCCGCCCATTTCTCCTCCCTGAGACGGCGGGACGCGGCGAGGCTGTGAGTCGGTGTGTGAGCGCACACACAAACTCCCAGCCAGGCTGCGGGTGTGTGTGTGTGTGTTCGGGCTTCACTGTGTCTCGCTGTCTCGCAGACGGCCACTGGGCTCACAGGGGGGGGGGGGCAGGAGCTCCACCAAGCCGTGTAGGACAGAGAGTGAATACACAGACGACACAGAGATGCTGTGAGAAACCAATGTGAGTTTGGAACATTGAACAATGTGAATCTATTCTAGTCGACCTCAACAATGGAATTATGATCAGTAGAAAAGGCCATGACACGGGACCTTTAAAGTATTCATGTCTGCCCCTGGGAGAGGATCAGGATGATGTCATGATACGCATCACTACCATGACTGAAGACTTCCTGTATTTTACTGACGCCAAGGCTGGCATCATTTATACCTGCTGCCTTTCTGCAGGTCACGCTTCGATTCACCTCTGGACTTATTCTCACTTACACTGCTCTTCAAACATCAGTACACTAAAATGCATGAAACAGTCTTGCCACAGAAGTGGAATGGTGCCGTTCACTCACACCACGGTGTCTGCTGGTGTGCAAGTTGTGTCATGACTCATGACTCTTTGTCTGGTACTTCCCTTATTTGCTTGCCAATGCAGTTCTGCTCAAAGCTATAGAAGCTGCCAAGCAGAGCAGGCTGTACATGTTGGGCTTGCTGCCGAGTCATGAGCTGACCTAAGCTGCTTTCCAGGCGTACTTTGAGTTTCCTCTGCAGACAGATAGTGTGTAAGGCGCTGCAGGAGTCATGACTCCTGTCACTTCTCCCCCAGCTTCCTCCAGTTCAATTTAACATCCTTGTCATCACTTCCCGTCTTCCTGTTTTTATTCTAACTGCTATGCCCCTTTTTCTTCCGCTACTCACTCTCACTAGTTCTGTTTCCACCCCCCCCACCATGTGAATTGTACTTCTGCTTGTGACATTCCCCCCTTTCCAGCCTGTCCTGGAAAGTGACCCGAGGAGCAGAGATTATGTCTCTGATGAAGGGAAATGGTACATAATTGAATGATGTAAATGCTACAGTTCCTCGTAGAAGCAGTACTTAGTGCTGTCAGCTTGGAAGTTCAAGGACAGAACAGTAACTGTAGTTGGGCTCAGACATTAGGGTTAATGTAGAACAGGATGATTACATTACTTAAATTGTAAAGGGAAGGGATCCTTTAGGATATTGAATTTGACAGCGGTACCCCGCACTTGATTTCAGGTTGTAATTCTTCACATTCAAAGTGATTTGTATTGTCTTTAACTGTCTGGATCAACGGTAGCTTAGTTTAAATGTCCTGCCAATCCTCACGTGTGTGTTTATATGTGTGTTTGCCAGAATCCAACTTGGCGCAGCCTGGACTTTGGCATGCTGCCGGACCTTCTGGACACCTCCGTGTCTTGCTTCGTGGTGCGGATCTGGGGAGGACAAGAGGAACAGTTCCAACTCCTCATAGAATGGAAGGTCAATCTGGATGGCCTCAGATACACAGGACAGCAGGTCAGCAGCATGCACATGGAAGGATAACAGTAGAAGCCATGTGTATAACATTCCATCTAGCCAAAAGGCTCCCTGTCTGATCTGTGCACAGGCTGCCAAGAGATGCATCCAGAAGTGGTGTGAGCATGACTTCCAGCTGCCCTTTGTACATATGGTCTTTAAGGCACGTGAAGGATAGTGTGCACAACTAGTTGTTTTACTATCTCCAAATATATTTGAGATCAAACGCACAAGGTGCACATTTTTGCAACACTATTTTACAACTGAATTTTCTCAGTTTTGAAAACAGAACTTTATGCTTTACATTTTGGCCTTGGGATCAATCCTATCAAGTGAGGTTCATCAGGCTCCGAGGTTTGCCTTTTCACTTGACTAAATCATTTCCTGAACATGATGTGAATGGCAATTAGAAAAACCTTGCAACTTATGCACGAGTCACTCCTTCAAATGAGGCAGAGTAATATATAAAAGCATGCATTTGATGAGTGAACTGATCTGCTTTACTTTGATGCGATGCAGTCAAAAGTTTGACCCTTCAGTAAATCCCATATTCTCAAAAGCATCTATTCACTTTTTCTGTTCTGTATTAAATACACAGTTTGTTTTTGTCACTTGAAAACATTCCGCTGAAACAGTATGTGGGTAATATTTGACAAAACTGTAAATAACCATTTTGACCACTGTGTCAAACGCCTTGCAGTCCGTAGGTTCCCTGTCTTTCTTTCCCCGCGTTATACATCAGAGGAAAAGTGGAGCAGATCAGGTCAAGTTATTTGCAACGACATTATGTTGCAATATTAGGGCGACAAATAAACGTGTTTGCATGTTGTGATCTCTCCGCTCTGTATGTGCTGAAGTGGAATGTGTGAGGACTGAACAGCAAGCACTTTGAATTGAGACTTTCTCTCATTCTTAAAATGAAACTAAGCTATTGCAAACTCCTTTAAAGAACTATGTTACTGTCATTCTTTCGCAGTGAGACTAGTTCAACGCTCGTAAACAGATAGCCCAGCCTCACGCTCAGCCTCACGCTCAGCCAGATGCCCGCTGTGCTTTGTTCTCTGCTCTCAGTCCCTGCAATGAGCCTCTCTGCCTCGCTTTGTCCACAGATTCGATCCAGGAATCCAAATGAGATCATATTTGGATTGAATGATGGCTACTATGCAGCTGACTTTGATCATAAGGTACAGCCTTTTGTCAATTATTCCGAGCTTCTTCCTTATAATGGGATACGCAGTCCTATTCTTATTAGCTTTCATCGCTCGCTGTTTGGCCTTCTGCACTGAAACTCTCCCATGTGGCTGTTCCAGGATCAGTCGGAGCGGAAGAAAAACAGCCTGCTTCAGGTCGACCTGAGTTCAGTCCGGAACTCCTACAGCGTTTTCTCTTTACTCAGGTAAGAGTCATGCCATGTAGCAGTATGACATCATGTTCATCGTCATTTATCATCTTTTTGAATCTATACACCCAGCATCCTTTACACGTCTGTGTGCCTGGGAGAAGGATCCTCCGGTTTGCTCTCCCCTACCTTCAGACAGAGGTCTAAGGACAGGGTGTGCTGCACACCCTGTCCTTAGACCTCTGTGACACATGTGTACTTTGTGATATTGGGCAATGGATTGCTTGATTTCCTTTCACATCATTAGGATTCCTTGTTCAGAATGCAGCAACCTTTCCTCAGTCCATTTTTAGGGAAAAAAACATGCTCTTTTTTATTTATTTTTGATGCGTAATTGGTCATGTGATTATGCTAACTCCTATTATGTGTATTGCATGTATTTTTTTTGTTGCAAATATATTCCAGCAGATGGTGCCACAGGGAAGCCCAGTTTGTGATTCTTCATCAGAAAAGCTCTCACAGGCACCAACTTTGTTTAAAGTCACCTAGTCTTTAGTCTTTATTTGTTCGGCATGATGAGTCAAGTATACGGATCTTTTTTAAGCAGCACATCTTTATAAAGGCACCTTGTCGTCAGGCCGGTGTCAGACTTGGGATTCTGATTTGATTTTAAAGTACACTCTGTTGAATGTGAGAAATAGCTGCAATACAATGTGCTACCACAAGGGGGACAAAGGTTTGCTGAGCAAGTAGCTTGCAGAAAGGGAACCCTGGTGCAGTAATTAAGAACTTTAGACAACACAAGGCACTTCTGACATCTGTTGACAAACATGGCCGTGTTATTCGGCATTTAGATTTAAACGTGGAACAACGTAAATACCACTTTCAACATCCTCAGGGCTTCCCCAGAGGGAAACCCTGTTAAAATACCCCACACTTAAAAACTAAATTAAACCTGGTTTTAACTGAATCAATGTAATCTAGACGCTTTGATTGGACGTTTCCAAAATAAGGTCCTGTCATTAGGAGGCTTTCCTACTATAGGAATGAAATAGGGGGACATAAATGCGTCACAGGCCTTTACAGTACCCAGAAAGAGGAGTTTTGCCAAAGCCAGCTGAACTTAAACAGTCCCAGTTTGAATCATAACTTTTATGACCTCTGCTCTCGCTTCTTTTATTATTGCAGCTTTCTTCCACATCCTCTTCTTCTATCCACACCCAGTGGGACTCTGTGGAGTTGAACACAGTTACATTGATCCCCTCTTCCCACACACTGCTCTGCCTGCAGCTCCTCACCCCTGTCACTGTTTCTCCTTGGCTTGGTGCACTCACATGCACAGGTTTTATGATTAGGTAGTGCAGAACGATTCATCAGATATTGTACACTCCAACAGGGATTACCCTACCACCCCCTGTAGTACATAACCATATACACCACTCGGCCTCTGTCCCGCAGAGAGCTTCCCGTTTCAAAGTGCATTTACTTACTGAATGATTACTGAACTTCGTGGTTGCATGTTTTCGTGAATGATGAAGGATGTTTCATCATGTAATCGGGGGAAAGGCGTTATTCTCCTTAGATCATCTCATTGTTATTGTGCCTCTTTTGGACTATTTATGTATTTTGTATGCACGTCCGCCCAACTGTCTCCCACTGTGTTCTAATGAAAAAGGATAAAGGCAGCTTTGCTAAGAATGCGCTGGTCTTGATTAATGATGGTAATTTGTCAGCGGATTCACAGCCTGCTTTTCAGCCCCGGCTTTAAAAGACCCATAGTCTGTGTGAGTAAAGCAAACACATCTCAGATGGAGAGATGAAGAGGGAGAGCACAGATCGTCAATCAGCCAAGTGGTGTCTCTTCCAGGCCTAGATAGAGCCGAGCCACATCCTAATTAGAGCTAGGCCCCTTCCTGGGTAGAAAGAAAGACAAGTAGACGGTGACGGACGAAGATTATCCAGCTGTTGAGCAAGATTTGATGTAGACACTATTAATAGATTCCTCTGTCCTACCAGTGAAATGTTTGATGTTTGAGAAACAGAGAAACAACCACTTTAATCACATAACTGAGCTTCCAAAAAAGAGTCCATTTCAAGCTCCTTTTCATTTGGTTGAATGTAATGCGTACCCTTTGAAAAGTGTCAGCACTGTTGTTCCATCAGTCACAAAATGACCGTTAACCCATTTTAGGCCACATTTTTAAATATTGGTTGTTTTAACTATATACTTGAACAGGATTGATACTTTGGAGGTGGTGCACCATGGAGTCCCCCATGTTTCTACAATATCTTGTTGAAAGCTAAACTTCACTCTGGCTCTAGCCCTTTCAAAACACCCAGAGGGCACGCGGCTCTGGACATTTCTATAAAACTGGTAACGCTAGCCATCTCCTGAATTGTGCATTTCCTAAACTTGTATTATGGTAAAAAAGACCTGGACTGAGGCTAAGGTCCTAACGATACGACGGCATTACCACAGTTTAGCATTTGGCAGCTTGTTACTGGGTTAGTCGAGGGTTCCTCAGTTGTTTGCCATATGTAACGCAACGCTGGCACTAGCTCCGACACACTGTCCCTTTTTAACATGCAATTGCTTTATGCACTTTAAGCGGTTTTTGAAGTCGAGACCTCCGGTGATGATTTTGCTCCTATATTTATTTCATGATACTCGATATTAAGTTATAAGGGTGAGAAAACTGAGCAAATATTAGCAGTTAGCTCCAGCTCTTCCAGTACTACTTCATCCCCATGGAATTAGAAACACTTCTTTCTACTGTTTTTGAATCACTGGCTCGGCCTTCTTTTGGAGAGGAAGAGACCTGTATGCATCAACTGCTTCCTGAATGATAAACAATGAAGAAATCCTAACAGCCAATAGCTGGTTGAAGAGATACAAATGGTGGTGAAGACTTCAACTCCCAGGTTCTCACCCTACGTTACCAAATGACACCGCTTTTGGTTTTTTCTTCTTGCCTGAGAGATGGTTAGTGGCAAAAACTTGCACATTGTGTGCTTGAAACAGGGTTCGTACGGGTGCTTGAAATCCTTGAAAATGCTTGAAATTTGACGTGGTGTTTTCAAGGTTGGGAAAGTGCTTGAATTTTGGGAATGGTGCTTGAAATTGAGATAAAGTGCTTGAAAATGTAAATGCTTTACTTTTACAAAAAATTGCTGTCTGACTGAATAGTTCGCTTTTTAGATTAAAAGAAAATAATTGCTTCTCTTCTACATAAAACATCTCCGCTGCACCTTCCCGCGCTATGCGCGCGACCTGCAAGTGTTTGTGTTACGTGTGACCTGGGCATTCTGATGAGAGTGATAGATGACAGTGTGCCAGGAGGTTGCCGTTTCAACGAGCGTTGGCTAGCAGAAGACCAATACAAGCCATGGCTAAGACGAGGGTCAAGCCCACGAGTAGCCTCCTGCAAAGTTTGCAAAAATAACGATGCGAGAGTCTGCGCTGACGAGCCACATGAAAGGTACGCCATAGTAGAGCATTTTAGATTAGGCTAACGTTGCATGTTACGTTTGTTTAAGCTAACGTTAGCGAGCTGAATAGCAAACTCCATGAGGGATAATAATAATTGCAGGGGACAATCATTTCAGAGGAGCGTACCTATGGTATGTGCGTTACAGTCGCCATCGTGTGGTGTTCAGAGGATGAAGCACTCACGGCATTTCGTCATAGTCATGAAATATAGTCTATTGATTCGACACAGAGCGATTTTGAAAGCAATGTATTTCTACTGGTAGTATGTTTCGTGCCTAAACCAAATGTGACTTGCTCTATCGAAATCAGTCACATTGACCCGAAGACACATTTTCGTTTGTATTACTGGTCTCGGGGAAGCTCGCGAGTGTGTTTGTGTATTATTGCGTTTGTGCACCGGGGAAACACTCACGAGAAACACCGGCTGTTGTTATGCTTGCTGTGACGTTACATTAGTCCGTTCTCTGCTTGTAATCATGCCGAAGCTTCAAAGTTGTATTTATCATCTGAATTTGCCGAAACAAGTTTAATATTCTGAAAGCCAATACTTTGTTTATTTGAAAACATGAAAACAAACTGTCTTTTATATAAAATTGAAGTATTATTCAATTAAAACTACATGTTGCTTTAATCCCATGTAATTGTAGAATGAACACAGTCTTCCTTTGCAGATGTATAAGTCAGGAGTCTTGAGTAGTCAGCATTACCTAGAATCATTGGACACATTTGTAAATATTATTTTCCACTTGTTACCATTGTGAGTCTATTTTTATGCAGCTCTGCGTGATTTTGTGGCAACAATTCAGGCTAATACACTACCAGAGGTGGATAAGTACTCAGATGTTGTACTTGAGTAAAAGTAGAAGTACTCAGATCTTGTACTTGAGTAAAAGTAGAAGTACTCAGATCTTGTAGTGAAATTATAAGTACTCAGATCTTGTACTTAGTAAAAGTAGAAGTACTCAGATATTGTTTGAGTAAAAGTAGAAGTACTCAGATCTTGTACTTGAGTAAAAGTAGAAGTACTCAGATATTGTTTGAGTAAAAGTAGAAGTACTCAGATCTTGTACTTGAGTAAAAGTAGAAGTACGTGTACTTGAGTAAAAGTAGAAGTACTCAGATATTGTTTGAGTAAAAGTAGAAGTACTCAGATCTTGTACTTGAGTAAAAGTAGAAGTACTCAGATCGTGTACTTAGTAAAAGTAGAAGTACTCAGGTCTTGTACTTGAGTAAAAGTAGAAGTACTCAGATCTTGTACTTGAGTAAAAGTAGAAGTACTCAGGTCTTGTACTTGAGTAAAAGTAGAAGTACTCAGGTCTTGTACTTGAGTAAAAGTAGAAGTAACCAGGTCTTGTACTTGAGTAAAAGTAGAAGTACTCAGGTCTTGTACTTGAGTAAAAGTAGAAGTACTCAGATCTTGTACTTAGTAAAAGTAGAAGTACCAGAGTGTAGGAATACTCTGTTACAGTAAAAGTCCTGCATTCAAAATTTTCCTCAAGTGAAAGTAGAAAAGTATTCTCATCAAAATATAGTGAAAGACACTAAAAGTAGTCGTTGTGCAGATTGGTCCATTTCAGAATAATATATATGATATGTTTTATAATGATTGATCATGAAAGTGTTCTCAGAGCTGGTGAAGGTGCAGCGAGTCTGAATGACTTTGTAGACTGCAGGGTAGCTGGTGGATTTACTCCAGGTGGAACTAAAGTCTGATTTAACACTTGATTAGATTTCACATCATTCACCTGTGAAGTAACTAAAGGGATTAAATACATGTAGTGGAGGAAAGTACACCATGTACCTCTGAACTGTAGAGGAGTAGAAGTACACCATGTACCTCTGAACTGTAGTGGAGTAGAAGTACACCATGTACCTCTGAACTGTAGAGAAGTAGAAGTACACCATGTACCTCTGAACTGTAGAGAAGTAGAAGTACACCATGTACCTCTGAAGTGTAGTGGAGTAGAAGTACACCATGTACCTCTGAACTGTAGTGGAGTAGAAGTACCTCTGAACTGCAGTGGAGTAGAAGTACACCATGTACCTCTGACTTGCGTTCACTACCAACAATGAATCAATAATGTATTGAAAAGTTATTTGGCTGATTGTTGTATATCGGCTCAGCCAGGTTATATGGGAGGCCCAGTCTATGTACAGGTCACTAATTTTGAAATATTAAACTTAGTTTTCTTTTCTTTAATTTTTCATCCTCGTGTAGAATGCTATCACGAAACACACATTTGGTTGTTTATAGCATAAAGAACATCTGATTTAATGTGAGGTAGGGAAATAATCATTTGAGTATGTGTATATAAATATGTAATGTACAACAGCTGTAAGATGCTTGGAAAGCTGGAAAATGCACCTTGAAAATGCTAGAAAAGTGCTTGAATTTGACTTTGGAAAATGTGTAAGAACCCTGTATAAAGTAATTTCTGTAATGACATGATGGCCTTGTAGATGCTCAATGTAGATGCTGTGTGTTAACGTTTGGGTCTATTCCACTAGTGGCCCATGTGATGCATTCTAAACATTGTT
The DNA here is from genome assembly GCF_902827115.2 of Pseudochaenichthys georgianus. NCBI lineage: Eukaryota > Metazoa > Chordata > Actinopteri > Perciformes > Channichthyidae > Pseudochaenichthys > Pseudochaenichthys georgianus. The sequence continues at coordinate 36,525,339 of NC_047516.1, forward strand.
CTTCGGGCACAACTTTCACAGTTCAGAACTGTGACATTGCAGATGAAACCTGTCAAACACTTCTGGAGCCTAAAGGGGAAACGTTCCTTTCCACCCTTGATCAGAGCCACATGTTGCCTGTGTGTTGTATGCTCCAATGTGAAGTATGAAAGTACTGTACGTACGTGTCAACAGGAGCAGGGCCTGTGGGGGTCCATCGTGCCACGGAGGCTACTGGGTTGATGAGGCCTCCCTGCAGGCCCTCCTCAGACCTACTGGCCCGCTGGTTGCATGCTGAGCCTCTCGGCCGTGCGATGCGGTGTGGTCCTGTGTGAGTCTCTGCTGCTGACCCTGGGGACTCCACCAGCAGCCTAACCAGACTACAGAAACAAACACCGTCTGAGCTCTAAATCACTGTAAAGAGATGCATGTGGAGGTTTTGTGTTTTCATTTCACACCTCTGGAGGGGATTTAGGCCCAACCAAAGCCTTCCCCATTTACTTGATTTAAGCAGGTTTAAGGTTGTGTTTTCAGTTTGGGCTGTAGGCCTGCACCCCTCCACTGTCTAGCTCCCAAAGGTTTTACACATTCTATCTGAGATCATCTTCTCTTTAGGCTCATGCTTTCCCCCCAGCTTTTCCGCCTTCCACGCTCACTAACTGCGCTTTTTCTCTCACTTTCTAGTGCGTTTTGCTCGTGCTTTTTACTGCTTGCCTTGCAGTGCTCTTTTGTGTTGTCATAGCTTGTGTATGTGGTGTTCATTACACATTCAAACTCAAAACTACTAAGCTTTATCCTATTAGTGTTTTCTTGCTTCAAAAAGTAAATCCACGGCTTTACATGATACACATCCATCTCGTGGCTCCTATTTGGCTCACTCCACGCGGCAGCTTCAGTAACCACGACTAACGGAGATGTTCAGTGCAAGTTAAAGGGCCAAAGAGCTTCAACTCATGACTAGAAATCCAAACTTCTATAATTATCTCCAGAGTGTGTGACCCTTTTAGCAGCACAATATCTTCCTTAAGATCTCTTCCGCTTCTTTGGAACTCTATTGTAGTTTTCATGTAAACATAGCGTCTAGCAACTCAGCAGAACCCCACAAGAGGCCTGGAGGAATAGGATTGCATAATGCACTCGCTGAAGAACCGCCAGCAGTCTTATCTTCCATTCCGTGACAATGGAGAGAATAGTGAAGTGAGGTGAAGAACAAGGGGATACATGTGTTTTGTATTCTTTGGCTGAATTTAGACGGTTTGCTTTGTTGTGATTTTCCTATTGAGGTGCGGTCTGTTTTCGTCCCCAGCTGAGGTGTGATGGTGGGACATTACGCTTCACGTGTTGTCAAAACAATGCATCGGCTTGTTGTGAATTGCTAGGTTGGCTCTCCTATTCAACGGTGGTGTTTCAGAAATGGCTGCTGGAAATGAATTCAGTCCACTCTTTAGTCTTTGTCCTGGTTTCCTGTGACCCAGGTTTGTTTGACATGTTCACTTGGCACACTCCATGTGATGAACAGCTGCTAATACATTTCACCATGCGGCCATCAGCCGTTGAGTTTGAACCAATTGATTCATTCAGCTGATATTTAAAGCAACTTTTTCAGAAGGGATTTTGGATTCCATTTATTTAGAACGAAAAGCTCAAAAGAAGATGGGAGGGTTTGACGTGACTACCTTTAGCGTTGTGAACATTTCAACCACTCCAATATTCCGTGCTACATAACGCCTGCCTGACGTTTTTGCCTTTTGTTTCTCGCCAAGAAGAACAGCCGTCTTCCCTGGTGTCCTCTTCACCTCCCAGGTCTTTCTCTGGCTTATCTGCGTGAGCCAGATGACACATCTGCATTTGCTGATTCATTCGCAGCCTTGATTTGAAAATAGCAGATGCTGGACCACAACGCACTGTAAACCGTGGTAAATATTTATTTCCAGATAATCAGCAAAGGTAAATGAACAGAAAACAGAATACCTTGCTCAGAGCGGCTGCCAAGGCTGTTGCCTCCAACTGCACTGAAAGCACTGTGAACAATTTAAATGGAAAGGTCTTTAGTTCAATCTATTTGTATTGACTTTATTGTAAATGGTTATATTTACTTAGCTTTGTGGTTCAGCTACAGCTAAAAGCCCCTATTAGAAATGTCCAAGATGCCTTCTCTTTATCAAAGAGTCTTTCCTCTGACACCCTGCAGCTCCCAGTGCCACGGTGAAAGGAGAACATGCCATTGTTTGTCTGATGTTTATCGCATTATGGGTTGAGTGCACAGGCTCAGCCATAACTTCCTGTGGCAGGGTGACCTTGAATGCCTTAGAAAAGGAAAGTTGTCTCGGCTTTTGACAAAGACTTTTCCGGACAGTTTCCCAGCGATGAAACTGCTGCTCCAATGTGGCTGTGCAGTGGGACCCCCCTGACTCCTGGGCAGGTGTTAGGCCACGACCAAGGGAACGATAAGGAGGCAGACATGCGTGAAAAGGAGGGAGGACATAACTATTCTCACCCGAGGGAAAAGCCCATATCAGATTCTCCTATCGCAATCACCTAAACAGATGAAGCTGTCAAAACAGATCGGCCCTGATGCTCCAAAGGACTATCTCCAACGGCCATCGCTGTCACCTGACACGGATCATTCTGTTGGCAGAAAATAGGCAATGTTTTTCCTGTAAGGCCCCGCCCCAAGCTGCATTTACATCGTGAGAGATGTATCTCTATGTTCAGGCTGGTTGCCTGCAAGAAGCAATAATATCCACCAGGTGACTCGACAAGTTTCAGAACAAAACCCCCGTAGGATTTGTAAAATGACCCCACCGAGCTGGACGCCTGTTAAACGCTCTGCATTTCTTGAAGACTCGAAGCCAGTGCACACCAAAGCAACATCCTGTTCACATCGCCTTCATGACCCACTTTGTAAGTGCTGACAACAAATCATTCAAACATGATGGAAACCCCTACTCCTAATAAAGGGGCAGTATCTTCCTTTCTGAACCTCTTGGAGTCAGAATCAAGTTTATGGCCAGGTACGTTCACACATACAAGGAATTAGCTTGTGTGTATGTTGGTGCAAACACACACACACAGAGTGGCTCAAAAATATAACCATACAAATGATAAATGATTTACTCCAAATTTCAATTTAAATATACAAAAGAACCTAAAAAGCTAAACAACTTAGGACAATGAATATATGACAAGCTACAGTGTATTATATTTGAAAGGTGTGGGCTGTGCAGAAATATGTGCAAAATATATTCAGAGAGATGAACATGACTTACAGTTTTATTTTCAGAACTTGCATCTGTAAACAATGCTGAGAGAAAAGCACTAGAGGCTATCGAAGAGCTGCTGATCTGGTTGTGTCATTCCTGTCGAATGTGAATGTAGATACATGTACACCTTGATATATGGAAAGACGCTTACACAAGGATTCATTGCCAATTAAGTGCAAACAATGAAATGTTACGTTTAAAAATGTGGGCTGGTCTGTCAACATGTGTACAAATCTATCATATTCATGGCATGGCAAAAGGGGCGGGATGGACCGGACGAGGGACCCCTTGTCCTTAATTGTCTTTTTGTATTTACCTAGTTATGTATCTGTATGTAAGTGTCCTCTTGTGAAGATGCCTTAAAACAATTAGTTAAAATCTATTCACAAAAAGAGAAACGTATGCTAACAAGAGCTAATCACGTCTTCATCTAAGAATTCCAAGAGTTGAGCAATTCATCACGGCAGAAAAGTGCATTACTTTGCAATTGTACTTTCAGTGGAAGATCTAACGGCACGCTGACAGTTTGAGAGCTTATGGCCGGTCCCTCCTGCTGTCCGTCCCCTGGAACTCATTGCCGTCATGTGGGGTTGTTGTCTGGTGTTGTTGGAGTCCCAGGTTCTGTTGAGGAGGCTTGTCTTTTCTTTGGGCTCTAAATAATAGGTGTGCTTGTCATTTGTGTCCTGATGTTGCTGTTCCATATTTCAGTGGAGACGGTATCGGGGGATTTGGAACTCCGTCTCTGGTTTCAATAAATGATTAGTCCTTTTTGAAGGTTGTTTTCCTTTCCTGGGACTGATGGGTTCAGGTCTATGGGGCAGCGTCTGATGTCATATAGTGCTTAGATGATTAGAACAAAATGTTGTTGTGAACTTTGTTGTTTTAGGGTCAAACAAACTGTGGACTAATATTACTTGTCTTGGTTTTATTTTTCTCCTTTGTTTAATGTCATAGCTCGTCATTCATTTGTACAGTTCAGGAAGAAGATCAGCCCAAGTAAACAAGAAAAAACAAATGCGCTGCACAAAGACTCCGACACATGGGGACGATCATAATGCGGAAGAATCTTTCCAAACAGTCGGTGTAATTGCTGCTTTAGTCATAACACTGACGCATCCTGTCAATTCAGCGGCCCCTCAAAAACACAGTTTCAACATGCGGTTGTTGGCGTGGTCCAGAGTGTGGTTCCAAACAATGATCTGCATGGTGGCTTTTCCTCCCTCTCTCCCTGCAGGCTTCACACAGCACAGAGAGCCATCAAACAGACCCAAGTGACGGTGCAGAGGATTGGGAAGGAGATCGAGGAAAAGCTGAGGACGACGGCAACATGCACAGAGCGGGTGAGCCCAACCTTCCCCAGCTGAAGTCCAACTCATCAGCAACTTACCTTAAATCAGCAGCAGTGTTTAGGCCGCTTATTTACTCTTTGGGCAGCTATTGTATCCTTCTGTTTTGACTGCTCGACAGGAGGTGGAGAGGCCATTATCCCTCCTGCCATAATGATCACGCTTTCACCACTGTTTATGTTTCCATCTCCTGTCATATCCTCCAACGGATCCACTACAAAAGCAAGAAAGCATATTTAACATTGTTGGAATTGGCAGCCGCACAGCTGTGAAAACGGAGCACTGATCCCAGGTTTGACGTAGTGTTTATTGTAAACATTCACTTCAAAAGCATCCCGTCTCTTCTGCGGTTATACAAGCCCCCAGGCAGTGACACTCGGGTGCTTTTATCCTCCAGGTAGACTTGCCTTCAGAGGAAAGCACAGCTGGGATCTTTTGTGTCCGCAGTGTTTAAATCTACAGCCGAGTGTGTGCTGCATATGTGCTTTTGCACAGATACCACATTTACAGGTTTAGTTCCCCTGTAGACGGCCTTAGACATCTGTTACAGCTGTTGCCTTCCATCATGCTCTCATCGGCTTTTGATATGGCTGCTTTTTTTTGTTCCTCACCCAGACCTTCACCCTACCTATTAAAACAGCTCCACTAAAGCCCTTTCAAGCCTCCCCGCAAAAACATTGAGGCTCCATTCTTTTGCCACAAAGGAACCCTTTCAAAAAGTTGTCTCTGATATTTCCCCCTCATTGAAACATTCCTCAGAACCCTTTTCAGAGCTCACATCAGCTAATAAATCACATAATCCTCGTCCTCCACCTTTTCCGTTCAAGAAACCCGGGTGAGAGTGAGTGGAGCATTGTGTGGCTCTTCTAAGGGTTTCCCTCTGCCTTTGGAGAGCTCAGAACTATCCTTCTGTGCGCGTCACAGTGAGCGGGGATCAAAGGGGACAGAGTGGAGGCCACCAGCCCCGGCACATGGCCCTTTCACGCTCTGCCATTAATCTGTGGGTTATATCATGCTCCCCCCACGCCGCTGCTTATTTACTCAGCTGACCCACTGCTGTTTGATGTTCAGGAGGAGTCAGACGGGCCCTGGTGGTCGGGCACGGTCACACACACACACACACACACACACACACACACACACACACACACACACACACACACACACACACACACACACACACACACACACACACACACACACACACACACACACACACACACACACACACACACACACACACACACACACACACACACACACACACACTCTCTCAACTATGTCACTGAGTGAAAGTGTAGGAGGCTCCTGGTTCGTGCAAAAGCCATTGGCGGTTAACATGCAAGCACGGGCGACACATTAGAGATGGAGGCTCTATCAGTCTTCTCTCTCCTGGCGACTGATACGCCTCTCTGTGTTCACTGCAAAGCCCTCAGAAGTCTTCACGAAGAAGCATATCTGTGTTTCGTCTGATCCAGACCACGATCACTATCTCTCTCTCTGTGTGTGTGTGTGTGTGTGTGTGTGTGTGTGTGTGTGTGTGTGTGTGTGTGTGTGTGTGTGTGTGTGTGTGTGTGTGTGTGTGTGTGTGTGTGTGTGTGTGTGTGTGTGTGTGTGTGTGTGTGTGTGTGTGTGTGTGTGTGTGTGTGTGTGTGTGTGTGTGTGTGTGTGTGTGTGTGTGTGTGTGTGTGTGTGTGTGTGTCTACATAACGCCCCGGGAGCCACTGTGGCCCGAGGAAAGTTCTAAAAGTATAATGGAATATGGCCCACATGTGAAACTCGTGCTTGTCTTATAACACAGTATTCATGTGTTGATAAGCCCACTGTTCAAATCAATTCAGTAAGTTAAATTGAAAACGTTTTCTCACAAATCTTACACGATAAAAAAAAGCCCAATAACCTAGTTCCATAATAATTGTCAAATATACCCTTCCTCTTCACCCTTATTATAATACACCTGAGGCTTCTCTTCAAGGGATGAGCTGCCAGCTCTTCTGTAACTAAATAAATGAACCCTGTTAATACAAAGCGGCTTGTTTCAATGACCTCTCACACCTGTGCTGTCAGGGAGCACATGGTGGGAGAGACGCCAGAGGAGAGCTGTGGGTGCAAGGAGTCACAGAGGAACACTCATCTGGAGTGGATGGGCTTTACTGGGTCTCTCACTCCAGGTGTGTGCATGCACAGCTGGTGGCGCCTCCTGGCTCTCTGTGTGTTGGCAGTTGAGTAGCAATAATCAGCTCTGGATCAAATATTCTGTGACAATGACTCGTGACGGTTCACTCTGACTTCAGTTCTCCTGCTTTAACAACGTTAATGTTGAACACATCCGCAGGTTGGAGAATGCTTAATTAAAATGATTTATTTCTATTTGAACCATTTCCCTTATTATTTAGTATTGAGTCTGACTTTGGTATATCATAATATATACAGTAACTGGGACTGCAGTTATTATTCCCCCTGTTGGATCATCCTTAAATGGTTTGGTCTTTTCATCTCATATAATAGTGAGAATGCACTAATCTGCTCATTTCAAAATGCTGATTATTATTTCATGCTCAAATGTTGGTTTTGTTACAAATCATATATATTTAATTGTCGGTATAAAAAAAGAAAGCAGAACGTATTTTTATGAAATGATATAACAGTCTAATCTAATATATACCAAGATAAGATATACATTAATGTAGCAACTTTCTTCTTCTTCTCAGGAGGGGTCTTCTTCTTCTGAGGATCTAGGGAGAGAGGGGCTTTGTGAGTCTTCTTACTGGTCTTCTTCTTCTGATTTGTTCTTCTTCTTCTTCTTCATTCTTCTTATTCTGCTTCTTATTCTTCTTCTTCTTCTTCTTCTTCTTCTTCTTCTTCTTCTTCTTCTTCTTCTTCTTCTTCTTCTTCTTCTTCTTCTTCTTCTTCTTCACACTTAAATTGATGAATTGACATCAAGTTGAATCAAAGTTTAGGCTTTTGATTCGGCACCATGTTACTGAAATAAAGTGATTGATGAACAAGCGTGCTGTCCTCTACTTGAAGCCACTATCTGAGTCCCTGGCCATCTTCTCATTGGCTGCTGACACTGGAGTCTAGATTATCGAGCTCAGTAGATCTGCAATACATCAATGTGACTTGGAAACACAAATGAATTTGATGGAGCTAGTAGGAATGTAAAGGTATTTCAAATGGTTATAAACACAGATTACTGCTGTGCCCACATCCTAAACAAGTTCCTTAATCCTCTTTCTCTCTTTTCTCTCCGCGTTGTCGTCTTGCGTTGCTCTGAGAAGAAGAAAGAGCGAGAGTGCATGCAGCTGCGTATCGCTGTGCTGCGGAGCGAGCTGCAGCGGCAGATGAAGGCGCTTGGCAGGGAGATGGACCTTCGGCAGAAAGAGAGTGCACGGCTTCAGAAGAAAGGTAACGCTGCGGGGGCTCATACCCCACTCCCACTGATGCAATGTTTCCCTGTGACATGCAGGAGGCGAAGGCTTGGATATAGAGAGGTGCAGTGATGATGTCTTTGTGGGTCAAACCGGAATAACAAGGGCTCCCCCAACACAAAGTAACAAAAGTGCAAACACCAGACATAAATATCTATAAATAAACTACGTCATGGTCACGCGCTAAGCTAAAGCCAGACTACTTTTATGTGCAGTGATGACATTTAGTAGTCTCAGTTAGCCACTTGTAGACAACCAAGCTAACGCTTCAGACAATCCCCATCAGGCTATGAACTGGCATTTATTGTGCCTTACAGTTCTTTAAAAGTCTCGTAAGCTTGTCGTTACCACTGACCTGTGTTCAGAAATAAAACCAAAAACCCATTCATAAAATTGAACTTTAAGACAAAGGAACCTGAAACTAGTTTCCTGCTTTAGGACTCAATCCTGCTATTGCTTTATTCATGTTTTAATGACAATATCATTGTTTAACAGATAAATACAGTCTCGGATATAATTATCAGCTGTTTCAGCTATGGACATTTCATGTTGCTGAACAGTGCCCTTCTATTCCAATATTAAGTAATACACCATTTTAGCATACTCTTTAGCCACAAGCAACTTTGCCAAATATGTGATAACTGAATACACACAAGGCTGCACATTGATGTTTGTATTCAGAACACTGGATTAGCTCAAAATCACTGCTTTAGCGTAACAGGTGGCAATACCAGTGAAAGGCATTCAGAGTGCATACATGTCCCATGAGAGGATTCATCGCCCTGTAACTCATTACAAGCGTTTGTCCCTGTACATCATTGAATGGTGATAAACATGCAGACATCAACTTGTAGTATGGACTACAGGGCTGTGTTGCAGCTACGAATGGAATATGAAACAAAGAACACATAAAGGACAATGTTATGACAGTTTGATCATGATGTTGTCTTTACAGAAAGCAAAGGCCTAACCAGAATATTTGTATTTGTATTCAATCAAATAGTAAATCCATTTCAGTAAATGTAGCTTATAGAAATATTTAGATGCAACAAATAATTTCTATTATTCATGTTGATATATGTTAAGTTGCATCTCTAGAGTGAGATGAAGCCCAACCCACATAAAATAATAACCTGAAAGAATAACACAAATGACTATCTTCCATATTGTGTCGACAGTTATAAAACAAGTCTTTTTCAAAGCAGGTGTATTTTGACTTCAAATATTAGTCTATAAAACAAACTCTAGAACATATTTATAACATGTATTAGATTTGCAGTTGTTATCCTTCGGCTTGTGATTTGATTGCACAGGAGACTTGGGTTTTGAACAGATGCGTCGGGGTTTCAGCGGTGTGTGACAGCAGCAGGTAGAGTGTGTGCTGTTTACCTGCTCATGCTGCAGCACAGTAGAGAGTGTTGTCACATACAGGAAACCTCTGTCACGCTGCCGCTCAGAGGATGGGAATCACTCAACACGCATGCATATGTACCCACGAGGTGCAGTATATAGAGCCATTCCTGTGGCTTTCAGTCTGTGCCAGACCACTAAAGCAACAGTGTGTGTGCCGGGGTGTCATTGAGTTAACCCCGTGAAGTCTGCAGCTCCTGACTGATATCTGAAAGCTGGGGAGGGTTTTACTGCTGCCTCCTCCTGTACGCAGGGAATCAAAGGGCGGGACTAGTGAAGCATGGGTTAACAAAGGTCAAATGGTCCCACATAACACACACACGCACACACATATATATATATACAGCTCTCGAAAAACATTAAAGACCACTGCAGCATTATCAGTTCTCTGGTTTTACTATTTTTAAAGGTATGTGTTTTTAATTGAATTTTATTAACTACTGACAACATGTATCTGTGTTGGACGTCTACAGATACTGGAATTGAATGGCTGCCATACATGTAGAGATTGAGATTCAAGAAAACATTAGAGTGGTCTATTTTTATTCTGAGCCGTCCATATACACGCAAACATGCATACATAGTGTACAAGCATACACGCACGCACGCACGCACTGACGCACGCAGGCACGCACGCACGCACGCACGCACGCACGCACGCACACACACACACACACACACAGTGTCTTAATAGGTACTTTAAAATATAAAGAAATGAATTGGCATGTCCCTCCGACTTGTTTATCTTCATTGTATTCTGTGTTGGCTGCCGTACAGAAACGTTCAGTTTGATCTTTCCTCGACTTCAGCTAACTCTCTTTGATATTTAGTTATGCGTTTCATGTGTTCATACAACCTTAGGGTTACTATCAGACCCCTAAACTGTACAGTCCGTCTGTCTACTTGAACTTGTTGCTATCGAATGAGAATAACAAAGGAAAGTATTTTGACCGAGTTGTTTATTGATAGTTGTTTTCCTTATATGGTGGAGATTGAGCCCGTTCCTGTGAAGATTGAAATGCAATCCAACTGAGCCGGCAACCTAAGGTGGGGATTGGTAATGATTAGCATGAAGTCTGCACATGAATCCAGAAATACACACACACATACTAACACAAAAAGTGAGCACTAAAAGGGTTCAGGGAGAAGTTTCCTTTGTCCTGTGATTCTAAAAAAGCAAATGTCCGTTAATCCTCCGCCTCTTTACTTGTCACCACTTAGTCTACAGCCAAAAGAACCCGCTGCTCTCAGTCTCTGCCGCTCATTGAGGGCTTATTTCCAGACGGGACAAGTGCTTATTAAGAAACAGAAGAACCCATTCCTTCAGCTGTTAAAGAGGGAAAAGGTATTTAGGGTAAATTGAAATGCTGTAGCTGAATAGCGCTTGCTGAAATTCTTGTTGTTTTTTCCCAGACTCATAACTCAAAAGCTAAAAGCCATATGCTGCTGAGCTCGGCTTCCAGCGTGTTGTTTAACTCTTCCAATCAGCCTGCACACACTCATTTGTTTCACTATCGGAAAAAGGCCTGCATTCATTACCGACAGGATACTCTGGGAGACAGGCGTTTACAGTATCTCGTACAGCAGCTGGATTTTTTTGTCTGATTATATTTATATTGGCACCGCAGCGTGTTTGTTTCATCTGATCTCATCTTTCAGTTGGACACATCATTTTATCGGTTGTGTCTTAAATATCATTTTGTGACTTTCCTCTTGGGACTCCGTCGGCTTGTCTGTCAAAGCATTCGATAATATAGATTACTCATCACACAAGCTGCTGGCTAAGCTAATGTTGATAGAAGTGAGTGTTTCATCCGTTGAACTTTCACACATTCCAGTGCTTATTAGATACAGGTTTCTTTTAAAGTTTTCTGGAAGGTTTAATAGTTGGCGTAAGTTCTTTGCTATGCGATATTTCCCCAGAGGGAATACTGCATGGAGTGTTGATCTTCATTCTTGTTCACGTTCTCTAGGATCTCGTGTGTATCTGAATGTGTGGTCCTCCCATCTCTTCCACCATCCTCAGGCTCATTAGCAAGTCACTCTTATCAACCTGTCCTTCCCAGGAAACGGCCCCTTCTCAAAAGACGTGGCGCAGAACACCAAACACACAGTTGTGGTTCTGCAGGTGTGTGCGTCCACATGTGAGCCAGCATATAAAGACGAGGCAAAAGCTGTGTCTGTGTTCATTTATTCTTTGCTATCCTGGACATTGTTAGCATAGCTCTGAAAAGCATCAGCAGTGGATATCATCCTGACGACAGGTTAACGACTGGCTGTTCTATGCACTCTGATTGACTGTAAAGGCAGTGAAATCATAGCAGGGGTGTAGACTCAAAGAAAAGAAAAGCTGTTGTTTTTCACTTCTCTTGCAAACGCACACACGCTAAGTCCACGGCACGCCTTTTAACATTATCCTAACAGAGGACAGAGGAGCATGACCACATTTATTTTCCTTCTGTACGACTGCCAAATTTAAAATACAAGTATTCCTCTCCTCCTCCCATTGAATGACTTTGGTTTTGGTGGGGCCACACTCTTGTCTAATTTCCCTCCTTGCACCTGAAGCAGATGACACGAATCAGGTCTGAGAACAGTGTTTATTGTGCTTGGTAACGGTAGTTATTCTCACGCTCTGAACAGAGCCAGAGCTCCTGGCCAATAAATGTCAGTGGTTGGGTTTCTTAAGTGTAAGGAACACAGATTTGTGAAGGTATGGTGTGAGGAGGTATTTGTCACCTTGGAGAGAAGGTCTCATATTGAAGCTATCATCATTAGGGCTCCTTAGCAGCAGCTTTAACACATGCATGTCCCCTCAGCTGGCTGCCGTTTCTCTGAGAATAAGAGTTGACAGCCACTACAGTCCATCACTCTGCATAATGACGCACTAGCATGTCTTCTACATTTCTCTTGCTTTTTATTTAACCCCCCCTCATCCAAATCTGTCTTTGTCACAGCAAAACCTTCCCTCCCAAAGTGTGGACATAGCCTTGAACTTCAATAATGCACCCAGACGCTTGTCTAGTTGATTCTTTTAAAACCGTTTTACAGTTCTCTTTAGCTCACTTAATGGCTAATGATACTGTGTTGTTCTGTTTTGAGGTGATGGTGTTCATTCCAATTTTTATAATTGTACACGGCTGCATTGAATGCTGAATGTGTTGCAGATCACTCGATACACATGTTGCAAAGTCAAACTAAACACCACCATGCTTTGTAATAAACAGTTTGTTAGTTTATAGTTTTTAATGTGAGACGGATAACATGAGCCTTTTGAAAGACATTTGATATGGCATTTCTCATGAACATTTTGCCGTGTAATTTACAACGATGTGTGTTTCTCAATACAGTAGCTTCAGTGATCAGTTGTGTTTTGTTACTGATTAAAAAGGACCACAGAGGGTGAATGTGTTGACAAGAGAAGCCGTCACCTCTCCAGCCTTTTGCACTGTTTGCATTATCCACAACAGGACCTGTAGTCAGGATCAGTGGAACATGTTCTTAGGAATACCTCCAAGTCCAAGCAGGAACACTTCAGGTCATTCTGACAAACTCGGAAACCATAACACTGGTGATTCATTTTGCAGTTTGATATCTTTCAAAATCTCCCGGTAGCTTAAGAATTTCCTTTTTGATAAAGCTTATAGTGAGGGCTGGTTCAAGTCAAGGCTGAGACACCAAAACTGTGAATTCTGATCCACAACGGGGACATTTACATTATTACAACAGCAGGAGTGGAGTGCATCAGCTGGGCGTAAGCTGTGCGTAACTCTACGTCCGACGTAGAACCGAAGGTTAAGACCAAACTAAAGTTCTATTTCGTCCTACTGACCGCCAGAGGCGGGTGCTTTTAGCACTGGATATTTCCATCGCACGCATGCGCAGTTCGAGTAC